>NW_019154087.1:75539228-75940703 GCF_002288905.1 Enhydra lutris kenyoni
GTACCTAGGTGGCTCAGTGGGTTAAAGCCTCTGCCTTTGGCTCAGGTCATGATCCCAAGGTCCTGGGATCGAGCCCCACATCGGGCTCTCTGCTCAGCAGGGAGCCTGCTTCTCCCTCTCTCTCTGCCTGCCTCTCTGTCTACTTGTGATCTCTGTCAAATAAATAAATAAAATCTTAAAAAAAAAAAAAGGGAATGTGATATTGGTAATGGGGAGACTATTTTTCATGTGACATCCTTCTGTACTGCTTCAATTTTCATAGCAGTTAAACTTAAATTAAGGGGGAAATTTTTTTAAATACATAAATGAGAAGGGTTACAGTGTAGTGCCAAATTGGATGATTTCAAAAGTAGGGAGCTAGAAATCATCTTTTCCAAATACTCCTCTTTTGAGTTGTGGAGACCAGAGCAAGAGAGGTAGAATTATTGTTGGTAAACATTTCAACCCCTGCACGCTTGTGGAATTGGTTCTCACTGTTCCCAGCCTTTATATTTGGTAAATGTGATATTGAAGAAATGGATGGACCCCAGTCACATCACTGGTAAGTCCTGAGTGACGCTCCAGCAGCTATGCTCCTGCGCCCTCTAGTGGTTGGAGGACTTTCCTCAGGGCCATTAGATGTGTGAGTAACAGTATGTAAAGGGGAATTTGAGAAGAGTCTGGGACTTCCTTTCACCTCGTTTGCTATATTCTTCCCTTGTTTTATGTCAGGCTTCCTCAAATAAAATTTTCTTTGAAGAAAGGGTTCCACGGCTCAAAAAAGCAACTGACAGAAAAATCACTGGAGCAGAGTAATTCATACATTTGATCTGACATTAATCTGGGTAATTTTCAAACTAGGAAGGACCTAGATTATCTCGTCTCACACCCTCATTTACAAAGCTGATCCTAGGCATAGACAGGTAAAATGAAGATAGCCCAGGTCCGTTGCTAGGGAGGCACAGTTTCCTAGCACGGCTGTACGCGGTCTTCATCCTGGTTTTCTGTTGTTTGTCTTAACTGAATTCAAAGCAGATCCCTCCTGATTCTCCTTAGACTCCACACTTCATGCAAAAAGCTTGTAGGAAAACTAGGTGGATTAGCAGAAGATGTAAAGTGGTGGTGACTAAATTGAACTTTGGTTTGATCAAGTAATCCTCAAGAAACCCCCAGAGGGGAAATAGCCCTCTGTATATGTTTCTACACCTTGGCTCCCCTCCCCTTCTAAAAGGCGTAAATCTCCCCTGAAATGCCTCCCTAGCATTCAGAGCAATAAAGAGGTCACATTATAACTCCATAAATCTCCCTGGCTGGCTGGCTGGCTGGCTGCTGCCATTCCAGGAGGCGAAAGGGAAGTTGTTTCCTCTTGACAGCCGCTGGGCTGGAAGGAAAAGCCTTTTCCCTCCAGACCCATTGTCTTGGTCCCTGAGGGAGCTCGTCTGGCAATTTGTTCAGTGTTTCCTTTTTATCCTGCCAGCGTATAACAAGCCAGAGAGGGGTTTCAGAGTCCACCGGGCCCAGACCGGCCTGGTTTAAGTCTACTCAAACGGCCCTGAGAGAGGGTCTGGCCAAAGCCCCTGCTCAGTCTTTCTAATTATAATAAAAGGCACGAGGTCTAAATGGGCAGTGTACATATGTATAATTGAGCTTCAGAAGCCAAGCCAGATCCAGTGGGGCCTGGAACCTGAGCCTGCCTGTGGAAGCCTGTCTGGGGAATCCCTGAGACAGGAACCAGGGCACGGTGTGGGAAGACAGTGGGTGGTGAGACTGAGAACCCACTTGGAAAATGAGAGGCAGTAAGATGCTTTTATGGGAAATCAGAAAATGGAAACTGGCCTAAATAGAACCTGCTCTACATTAAAAATAATGCTTCATGAAACAGTGGTGATATTACGGCATATTTATTTACTTATCAATTTTACATACAAAAGAATTATTTATTGCAAATAGAAAATAAATGAACATAGTTCAGTATTCAAAAGAGTCACAAGAATGTAAGAACAAAAGCATCCCTAAGCCACCTGGAGGTTCCCCTGAAAGTATTATCAGGAAAGTATTATCAACATTATCAGTTTTTTGGTCTGTCCTTCTACAGGTATTATTATATATGCAAACAGTGTGTGTATAGACTCCTCTTTTGTAAGAGGGTATCATATTACTATTCTGTACCTTGCCTCTCATATTTCAAAGCATATTTTGGAAAAGATTCCATATTAATACATGACAGATCTTTATTCTTTATGGCTACATAGTGTACTTTGAGTAAAACAGTTCCATATTGATTAACATATAAGTTGTTTCCCAATTCTCTGCTATTACAAAAACAAAACAAAACAAAACAAAAAAACCCCACAATAGATATTCTCATATATAAGCCATTTTGCACAAGTGCAAGTGCATCTGTAGGATAAATTCGGAATGAATATCCATCTGAAAATGGAGTTTCTAGATCACATGGTCCATGCTTTTGCTAAGATATTATCCAGTTGCTACTTCCTCTGCCCCCCAAAACCAGGCTGTACTATGTCACACTCACCATCAGTGCGGGGACTGCTTGTGTCCCTACAACCCCACTCCCAGGGCACATTTCAATGACTGACTGATGCAGGTTGGCAGAAGGCCTAGAGAGGGACAGTGACGTACCCCAGTGACCTGGAGGACGCAGGACCAGTGTTGGCCAGGTAGCTTTTCATTAGCTCTTCATATACATCCCCGCACTTCCTAGTCCTGTACCTTGGAAGGAGCCTTTCTCGTTCCTTCTGTGGGGTGGGAAGAATAGCTGGTGCCAGACTGAACGCTTGAGCCCAGAGGGGGCTGACCCTGTGCAGGGGAGGCACTTGGGCCCAAGGTAGAGAAGGCGTTTTGTCTTTGGAATGAGAGGATCCTAGGAAATTGAAGACATTAAGTAGACATCTCCAATCCCCCCATTCCTAGGCAGAGATGCTTTTTAAAAATTTAATTTAAATTTTTGTTAGTCATTTTGTAGGCACTTTATGTTCTGTAAAGTTCACTCATATAAAGTGTATTCTGCAGGGGGTGGGGGGGCCCTGCCTGGCTCAGTAGGTAGAGCCTGCGACTCTGTCTCTCTCTCTCTGTCTTTTTAAAAAGATTTTATTTATTTATTTATTTGACAGAGAAAGAGGGAACACAAGCAGGGGAGGGGGTAGGGAGAAGCAGGCTTCCCACTGAGCAGGGAGCCCTATGTGGGGCTCGATCTCAGGACCCTAGGATCATGCCCTGAGCCAAAGGCAGACGCTTAATGGCTGAGCCACCTAGGCGCCCCTGAACATGTGACTCTCGATTGTGGGGTCATGGGTTCAAGCCCCCTATTGGGCGTGAAGCGTACTTAAAAAACAAAATGAAAAGTGTACCATGCAGGGGATTTTAGTATATTCAAGAGTTGTGCATTTATCTCCCAAGCAATTGTAGACCATTTTCAACAGTCCAAAGAGAACCTCGTACCTAGTAACAGTCACTGCCATTCCCTCTCCCACTGCCCCTGGCAACCACTATCTATGTCCTGTGTGTGGATTTGCCCATTCTGGATATTTCGTAGAAATGGAACCATACACTCAGTGGTCTCTTGGTGTTATTGTTAACTGTCCATTTCCCCCCAGGCTCTGGACCTTTGCCCTGCTGTTCCCAGTGCCTCCTGTGCTCCTCCCTAGATACACAGATGCTTACTTATTAATTGCTTCATTAATGAATTTAAACTGTGTTACGGGAAGAGAAAAATCTTATGTAATTGTCATTTTAAAAATCAACTCAAATTTTCCTATTTTTTTTTCTTTTTACTGCATCTCAGTTTTCTTACTCATTTCCCTATCCATGGACCTTGGGGTTGTTACCAGTATTGTTCCATGAACATCTTAAAAATAAACATTTCCCTCTGTCTTTTGGGGGCGGTGCCTTTGATGTGATCCAGGGTAGTATTAGAACAGTTTCATCACTGCGTCATGGAGTTCTTTTCTGTATCTACCCATCCATCTGTTATATAATTATATAGACACACATTATATACATACGAGAACCTCTGACCCTGTGTATTTACCTCAGTTGAGTTATTACGTGTGTCCAGGAGTACGGCCAGACTGTCAAGCAGAGCCTCAGATTTACAGCATTATTGCTGTCTTGTTAGAGACTTCAGGATGCTGGATTTTCTTGAAATCTGATCGGTCAATGTGCACTGGTTTCTCCTGTATGCCCAGTGCTGCAGATAGAGTGAATCAGCATTAGAGTGGTATGGTGCTGGGGAGGGCAAGGATCAGGTCACAGAATGTTCTGGAATCTCAGTCTCACGTGAGTCACTCACCTTCTCTGGACCTTGGTTTCTTCCCTTGAATGTTCATGGAATCACCCAAACATCACTTTCAGTTTTTAAGACCCTGGGCCACCTGCCCTACAGAAGACTTAGAGTTTAATGGAGATGAGTCAGGCCAAGGGGAGCAATGATTAGGGGATGTTCAGAGCTAACCGATGGCCATAGCCAATGAAGAAGGGAAGGGAGGGTACAGTTTGGGCTCAGTACCCAGATTCCAAAAAGTGACAGACGTTTTCAATTGCTGATGCCCACTCAGCCCACTCTTGGCTGGAGCTGAGCCTAAGACCAGACCCAGGGAGCTGAAGCAAACCAGAACCCTCGGAGCTGTGAGATATCAGCAGCCAACTAGGGAGCCCAGCATTTTGAGTGATTTTACACATCTCTTTCCTTGCATTCTGCATGCACCCAGTGTGGGAGGCAGTAAATCAGCCCAGTGATAAGTCACTTGGTGACACTGGGGAGAAATGAGTGCAGGGACTACAGAGGGAAAAAGTGAGATGGTCTCACAGCCAGCAATCTGCTGAGAGGGGCCACACATCCTGATTTTAAATTTGTTGTCCCAGAGTAATTACTTACCAGCTCCTCTCCCTCAGAAGTGTCCCATTCTGGAGGACGAATGATGTGACATCCTAGTCAGACCTAGCAGAAAAGAGGCAAGCCAGTGGTTCCAGATTTAAGAGGGTTGGTGTGTGGGGGTGGGCATCAGGACTGGGTACCCACTGGACACAGCAGCCTGTGGAGACTCAGGCTCTTGCACGCTAACTGGTCTTAGCTCCCACTCCATGGGCCTCTTCCCAAGGTCCCACAGGGAGGACTCTAGACTTCACATCCACTGGATGGCAATGGGCAGGAAGCAGGGAGAGTGAAGCCCAGAGAGAGAAGCCCAGAGGAGACAACTGGGCAAAACAGTGTTAGAAGGACAAAGTAACAACATTAGGGGAAGTTTTACAAATAGGAATTACAACACAATCTTTGAGTATTCCCTTCTTTGCTTTGTTCATTGGGCTCCTTTAAAGATGGTATCCCACCTCATGGATCACAGTGGGAAGGGGCCATGGAGACCCTCTCCTGGGAGCGTATGAGGGTTTAATTTCCAGATCTGGCAAATGAAGTCATATGTCAGTCCCTAACACCATAGAACTTTTTTTAAAAAAATAATTTATTTATTTGACAGAGATCACAAGCAGGCAGAGAGGCAGGCAGAGAGAGAAGGAAGCAGGCTCCCCGCTGAGCAGAGAGCCCAATGCGGGGCTCCATCCCAGGACCCTGGGATCAGGGCCGGAGCTGAAGGCAGAGGCTTTAACCCACTGAGCCACCCAGGCGCCTCCACCATAGAACTTTTAATAGCAATGTGGCAGTCTCTGTCATGAATGGATTTAATTTTGTACAATGCCAAAGGCCCAGGACCCAGTCATCACTGAGGATCAACTTCAAATAGTACAACACCAAGAAATTTCTCCTGGGGCTAGAGAGTGACCCTGCACTTTGTGGGGAAATCTTTATGCTATAATTCTAGTCTCACATGTAGGGATTCTTGAAGGTCTCAAAATCTAATCACAAAAATGAAGGCTAGGGAGCATTTCTTAATTTGGTGTGCTGAAGAGCATTGAAACAGATGTGCCTTCAGATGCTTCTGTGATCAGATAAGTTGGGAAAACAGAGCAGCTGGTCCTGGACTTTTTGAGCCCCTGCTGCTAGCATGTGATATTGTGACCTTTAACTATCTTCCACATTCTGATTTTTGGACTGTTCATGTTGACACTCCTGCTGGAGAAAGGATTGGGTCCCCGATAGGATGGTGAAGTCAGGAGCTGGAGCTCGTGGGATTCTGGGCCCACGGTTAAGAGACCGGTCAGTGAGTGTGGGTTTCCAATCCCAGCTGTGCTGTTGATTCAGCAGGATCTTCTCTGTGCCACGTTAACCACATTAACGTTCTTCATTGCCTGCTCTCTGGCCCAGCCTCCCACTCTGCCCCTGCCAGGAGCGTAGACCACGTAGGACTGGGGACAGATATTCGGGGGCTTAGTAGATCTGCAAGGGAGGGGCAGTTGGTCACAGAAACGAAAGACAAATGGTTGACTCTTTCCATAGTCCCTTCGGGGATGGGGCTCTAGTCACAGATTGGAGCCTTCATCTCATCTTTCCCTTGTAATTTGTCAGTTCTCTTAGCGTGTTAGGGGCTATCAGTTCTTGGCAAGGGGCTGTAAATGTTTCTCTCCAGTCTCATTTGTTCTTTTACTTCCTCCTTTTGCTTTCTTTTTCTTTCTCTCTTCCTCTCTTCTTGGTTTTGGTGCTTTTTCCTTCCTCTCAGATTGTTCTTGCTTCTTTGTGGGTGTTTTTCTTTTCTTTTCTTTTCTTTTTTAACCTGGGTCTCATGCTTTAACTTTCCTTCCAAGCTTGAAGCCGGGCTCCTAGATGAACGCCAGTATTTTTTGTTTGTGTGCATGCGTGTGTGTGTGCGTGCAAATGTGTGTGTAAAGGTGAAAGTTTATTTCCATTACAATGACAATATTCACCTGGAGAAAAGTTTAAAGGTCTCTCATATTATTCAGTGACTATTAAGAAATGTAGCATGCTACCTGTTTCATATAGATCATTCTCTGTTTCTTGATTGTAAGATGCTAAAAATGTTCTGCATCTCATGGCACTGCGGTCAGAATGGAATGGATAATCTCCATGAGGCACTGCCATTTTGTCCCTTAGCAGCCGGAAGCAGAGGCCCGGGGCTCCGGGCCGGGCCACTCTGGCCAGGCCTGGCAGGAGCCGCTGCTGTTCAGTGGCTGCAAGAACTTTCAGATTAGGTGCGCTGATCCTTGCCAGCCCAGACGCTGCCTGAGCTGTGTCCGCCTTCCCCTTGGCAGCCCCTGTCACAGGCCTTGCCTGACAAAGCCCAGAAGACCAAAGGCTCAGGCTGCCAGAAAAACCTCAGGATTTGTTTGCTCCTTGTGCCCCAGCCTCAGGCGCCGGCCCGAGGACAGAGCCAGGGTTGTCAGGAAATCCACGCACAATCTCTGGTGAACTTTGGATGGGACATGGGGCTGGGGTTCAGCAAGGGACATATGGGTGGGGCTCGGGACTTTGATCCTGAAGCCCCTTTGGCTCTGGGGAGGTCTCTGGGCAGGTACCTCCCCTTTCACTGCCCAGGCCTTGCATCCCCTCTGGCCTCTGTTTCATAGCTTTGAATAGCTGCCCAGAGCATGGGCAGTTTCCATTGTGTTTATGTGTCTTCTCTCCCCAGATCTTAGCATGGTCTCAGACAGCGGAAGATGTGCAGCCAAGGGTGGAGGAATGGGGGTGCGTGGTAGACCCCAGGAGCCATTGCTGCTGTCGCATTTCATGTAATTCTTTGTTTTGAGTTGTGTATCCCCAGCTAGACCAAAACAACTTGGAGCAGGGATGTTTGCCCCAGTTTTGTCTGGTATATCTCTATGCCCAGCCCTTGCTGTAGGGGCGAGGAGAGCAGACACATGACACATGTTGGGGCTTCAGTGCCCCCACAGAAATAGTGAAGGGCCTGAGTTCAGGTAGTGTCAGGAGGGTGAAGGGTGAAGGTGGAGGAGAGGGCTCGACATGGGCTCCGGCTCGAGACCCAGTTTTCCCTAGTGAGAGCAAGCCCCTCAGAAGACAGAAGGCCCGAGGGGCGCCTCCACAACTGAGCAGAACTAGGCTCTGTGGCACCCACCTGGTGGGTTGGCACTCACGTTGGCAAGGTCCAGTGGTTGAGAGACAAATCCAGCTTTCAGGCAGTGCCCAGCAGATGTTGCTAAGCATGACCCTGGCCTCTGACTCCTTTCCCTTCTTTCTCCACCTTTTCTCTTCTCCCTCTTCCTCCTTTCCTTCTCCCAGTGTAGCCGGGGCGCAGGGGTGCTCTTGCACCCCTGCTCTGGGGCCCCCACACAGACCAGGTCCGGCCACGCCCCACAGACAGAATCCAAAGGCAGAGAGATGGAGTGGTGGTGAAACAGAAGGGCATTTATTTCGGTGAGGCTGACAGCAGGAAACAGTGGACTAGCGTCTCAAAGACTGTCTCAAAGGCTCAGAAAATACTCCCAGGTTTAGGTAAGGAAAATGGGGAGGGGGGCAAGCATGGGTGGGTGCGTGCAAGTGGGCAGTGAGAGTCAAAGCCATCACTGTCCCAGCGTCCGTCAGGGGCAGGATCTTGCTGGCCCAGGGTAGTCCGCCTTAAGAAAGGGGGTAGTTTTGATTCCCAGCGTGGGATGCTTTGCCCTTCAGGTCTTCCGTCTGAGCCCAGAGACAGGCTGGAGAGAAGAACCCACCTGAAAAGTTTGAGGTCAAAATGGAGGCAGCTGAACTCCTTCTTCCCCTGCCTTGACTTGCTTGTTAGCCCTGCCTATGGGTGGGTTCCCCAAGATGGATGGAGCAGGTCAGGGGAGAGGTCGGAGTCTTGCCTTTGATTGCGTCACTTCTCTGTGGGGAAGTCAGGGGTGGGATCCTTCCACCTCCTGGCCCACATTTTTCTTTTCAGACACTTGGGTAGAAGTAATCTGCCATAATTCTTAGGAACGTCCCTACGAAATCGGATGCCTCAGAAATCAGGCTGTGTTTGTTTCCCTCTTTAAAAACAGTGTTTTCCTAAGTGGGTCATGGATGGAGGTGAGGCGTTTGATCCCCATTCTCGGGGTTAGGGCCCAGTTCAGTTTGTGTGTCTGATCGCTAAATGTCATGCATTACAATTTCCCATGAGCAGCAGCCTTGTGGCCTCACAGGGCTACACCATCAGCCGTGTGCTGCCATTCCTTCTCTGCCTGCAAGTCTCCAAGTTGGCCAGGTCTGAGAGTGGTACACAATTTACAATTCTGAGCCCGCATGGCCCCCACCCCTGTGCTTTGCTTTGCGGAAAGGTCAGATTCCCAAATCTCCTAGCTCTTTTATCTATCCCCTCCCCCTGCAAAAACCCAGCACCAAGATTTGTCCTGGGTCTTCCAACTCCCTCTCCACCCCTCCAAACCTAACAATAATCCATCACTGTTATCTCATTTGGTGTTTACAAAGCACTTTACAGCCATTGTTGCGAGTTTTTCCTCTTATTTGCAAAGTACTTTACAACTATTATTACAAGTCTTTCCTCGGAGGTGGGGTAATGCTGACCCATTTCCGAGAGAGTTGGATTCCCACTGCCTTCTAAGTGGTTGGACCCATTCCTATGATGCCCAGCACTGGAGAGGTAGGGCTTTCATAAGTGAAGGTCACAGCTGCACCCTTAGAAATCAGCCAGAGAAACTGGTTTCGGGGCCCCTGCCCACATGCCCTTTGGGAAGTTCCACCCAGCATGTTTCTAATGAAAGCGTAAAGATGATGGTTACCAGGGTTCACACCGGGGGATGTTCCTGCCGCTGGGGCTCACTGCCTATCACCTCCCATTTCTGGCAGCCTGGCTGCTAAGCAGCAGGGTTTGTACTTCGCTCTCCCCTTTCTTCTGTCCAGGGTAGGGGTGTATGTGTGTGATGCAAAAGAGGAAAATAGTCCCCCCCATAGCGGACTGGGAGCTGCTTAAGGTGATCAAAAGTCTTTCTGTTTTTGTTTTAATTTTTTATCAGATTTTTTTTTTTTTAAAAAGAGGCAACTATGGCATTCCAGAATGGCATTTTTAAGAAAGAAAAGTCCACTTTATAATAGCTAGTCTACCAAAAAGTCCCTCCTCCCTGGGGGCCTTAGCTGCCATCAGGGTGGGCCTAGCAGTTTATGTGTTGCCCTTTTCATTTAAGGTGAGGGCTAAACATTTTCCTCGATTGTTACCGTGTCTTTGTAATAATCATTTAAACTTGTGTAACATGTTGTTGAGTAGGTTGGATGGCAAGCCCTTCTGATAGAAAACATGGAAACTTCTGTAGATTTGGAGGGGTACTTGACGGTAGAGAGACTGGGTACATCTGACAGGGTGCCTTGAGGAACCATGGCCTTGACCTCCTATCCCGTTTTTTCCTTTGGCTACTGTCATTAACACCAGATCCTTTAATAGGGGTCTGACTTCTGCACTTCCCACCCTAGACAAGAAATATCTGCTATACAAATCCCAGTTTGGTTAAGGTGGGTTCTGAAAATGAGTTGAGCATTATTATTAACTCATTATTGGTATTTTGGCCCAATTTGCCCAACTCGGTTATTAGCCTTCTGAGAATAAGGTTCCCTCTTAGCTTTTGGGACATCTATCAGAGTGCTTAAATAGCAGATGCTCAGTAAATATTTGTTAGTGACAAATACATATTTGCCAACCTCCAGGGCCTTTTCCTGGCCAGTAAAATAATTGCCTTGAATGTAACCTATTCTGTGAGGCAAGTGTGAAGGAGTTTCTAAGGCAAACCTTTGTGTCGCGGTTTCAATAAGGCCAGTAAGTAGCAGAGAAACCTGTAATTGCCAGGATGGCTTCTGCGAATAGATTCTGCCCCTGCATATAACACCAGAAGTGTGAAGAGAAGAGGAGATCTCCCCTCCAAAAGAGGACCAGATTATGAGGTTTTTGTCTCTAGGGCCTTCTTGAGATAAACCAGAGCATGGGAAAGAAGCCGGTTTGTCTATTTTTTTTTAAAAGGTATTTTCTAAAAGGTTTTATTAATTTATTTGAGACTTAAGAGAGAGCATGAGCAGGGAGGAGGGGCAGAGGGAGAAGCAGACTCCCCACTGAGCAGGGAGCCCTATGCGGGACTTGATTCCAGGAACCGGAGAGGCAGATGCGTGACCGGCTGAGCCACCCAACGACCCCTGGTTTGCTATCTTTAAAAGGAGGAGAGTGTGATTCTTTATCTGTGAGACCTACATACTGGAATATTTATGAATGAAGTGGTAGAGTGTCTGGGATTTCCTTCAGTTATTCAGGACGGAGGAAAGAGGGTGGAGAGATCCATGGGAAAAGACTGGCCACAAACTGTTGGAGACTGGATGATGATTAAATAAGAGTTCATCCTGTCCACTTTTGAGTGTGTTTAAACCTTTCCATAATTAAAAAAACAGAAACAAAAACAAACAAACAAACAAAAGACCCAACGGAACAGGAGGGTTGAACTAGCTTTGGTCTGGGAAAATGATCTGAAACAGTCCTTCATCCCCAAGCACAATTTAGGCCAGAAGACCATATATTGGTTCAATTTTGATGCTGGAGTGCCATCTAGTGTTAATTGCAGACACCCGCCCAAAGGACGACTTGCAAGCGCCTCTCCTTGCTCCAAGGTCCTTCTGTGAACTCCCGGTGAACAGGGTTGACTGGCAAGGGCAGCACTTGCGGGTTTGGAGGTGGAGGTGGCTATGATGGTGGCCAGGGTGGTGTGCGGGCTCATTCCTTGCCTCACCCTGGCTCAGAGAAGCAAACTAGGACGGGAGTTGTCGTTTTGTATGTGGCTCTGAAAGCAGGTGACCTTGCTGGAGGGTTCTCAGTGTGACCCAGCTGCAAAAATAGCCTCTCTTGTGACCGGTGTGTGCTTAGCTCCCTGGCCTGAGCAAATAGCCCCTCACACCTGCACATTGTTGACTAGCTGTGGACACACAGCTACTTGTTTGCAGGTGCAAATGACTGTTTGTGTACCCAGAGTTGAGGGAGGGCCCCCCACCATCCTCTTCTTCAGCCCACGTTCCCTTACAGCAAGTAACTGGGCCACAGTACTAGCAGAATGTGTGACCTTAAAATCCAGTGCTAGGTCCGGGTGGAGGGAGAGCTCTTAAAACCCCTCCTCTCCAAGTATCCCCCGCCCTGTTATGAGAGAGGAATCCACTCTTGCCTCTGGTGGTAGGACAAGAACGGTCCAAATTCCAGGGTAGCTACGTTTAGGGACAGAAAATATGGGTGGAATATAAAATATTCTTCAAAATAGGAAGCGGTGTATATGGAGTCAGGGAGATTTCTGGAAGTTCTGAGCCAGGCTTTATACAGATCATACGGAATAAGAAACCTGGCCCAGCCAATCTCAGCAGGGCAACTGCAATGGGCATGAGTGAAATTTGTCAATTGTAAAATTCTATAGACCTGGACAATAGAGGTGGGGGGTGAGTGAGTGTAGGAGACAGAGTGGTGGCAGTGTGCCCAGGAAAGTGAGTGACCGTAAGTCACTGTTGCTTGCAATATGGACCTGTGTTTTATGGACCAATAAGCAGGAAAAACTGTCAAACTCTGATACAGCATATCATACAGATACACTGAAATGACAAAAATGAGCGAAAATGAATCACAGCCCTTTTTGCAGGGCAGTTTGAAAATTTTGAAAACTTTCCAAAAATGTGGTCCCTTTGGTTAATTCCTTAGGATACTCCCCTAGGAGTAATTATACTCCTAGGGGAGTATCCTAAGGAATAGGCAGAAATGCTAAGAATTGTGCACAAAATGAGCAGAAACTGGGTAGAGATTAAATAAAAGTTTAATGATAATGAAGGATGGCACATTGATATGATGGGATTCCGTACTATGCTAAAATGAGTTGATGAAAAATTTCTAATTTGGGAAAAATGCCTTGGTATCATGTGAAAAAAATAGGTTCAAAATTATGTAGCTTGACCTCGACTAGGCAAAGTATGTGTCAAGACATGAAGTATTGCAAAGGTTAGAATAGAACAAAAGGTTAATAACACTGGTGATCTTGGAATCAGAGGATTACATATCATTTATATTTTCTTTTTTTTTTTATTTGACAGAGAGAAACACAGCAAGAGAGGGAACACAAGCAGGGGGAATGGGAGAGGGAGAAGCAGCCTTCCCGCTGAGCAGAGAGCCTGATGTGGGGCTCCATCCCAGGACCCTGGGATCATGACCTGAGCCCAAGGCAGATGCTTAATGCCTGAGCCACCCAGGCGCCCCCATTTGTATTTTCTTTACACATTTTATTTTCTAAATTTTCTGAGCAAATCTTTTGTTTGTTTTCATATTTTTATTGAAAGCAAAAAGGAATCTCAATTTTGAAGGGAAAAAAGAGAGGAGAAAGGTCTGGGTGGAATTCAGAGAACCTCAGGGCCAGGGGCTCTGAAGGAGAGAGAGGGACAAAAATGCAGGCTGCTGGTGGTTGCTGGCCTAGTCTTCCTTTCCTTGTGACCAGGGAGAGCCTTGCTGCGACTGCCTGTGATGCCCAGTGCTTGAGGTCCGAGCCCGGATAAGGGAGGCCCCCCGAGCTGATCCACCTTGTACTCCTTGCAAGGAGAGGGCATCATGTCCTCGGCCTCTGGATTCTCTGATATTAAGGTTTCTGAGCACAAACAGGAAGAATTAATCCTCCATCTTCTTTTCCACCCAGTAGATATGTTTGATGACTTCTCGGAAGGCAGGGAGTGTGTCAACTGTGGGGCCATGTCCACCCCGCTCTGGAGGCGCGACGGGACGGGGCATTACCTCTGCAATGCCTGCGGCCTCTACCACAAGATGAACGGCATCAACCGGCCCCTGATCAAGCCCCAGCGCCGGCTGGTAAGCACGGACCCTGACTGCTCAAGTCCGCCCGTCATTCCCTCTCTCAGCACCTGGCGTCGGGGCTCACGCTTGGTGGGAAATTCCCAGGGTCTGAATTTTGGACTTCAGGTCATTTAAAAAAATTTGTTTTAAGTTTTTACAAAAGATTTTTTTATTTATTTGAGAGAGATTGAACACAAGCCGGGGGAGGGGCAGAGGGAGAGGGAGGAGCAGACACCCCGCTGATCAGGGAGCCCCCACAAGGCGGGGCTCGATCTTGGGACTCTGGGATCATGACCTGAGCCATAGGCAGAAACTTAACAGACTGAGCCCCCCCCGGCGCCCTTCAAGTCATCTTTAAAAAAGTAGGTGTGGGTGGGTGGCAACGCAGTAATTTCTGATACCTTTAGAGTTAGCTCCAGCAGCAAGGATGTTCCAGACCGTCTAGTTTAAGCCCTTCGCTATGCAGAAGTGAAAAATGAGGCTCAGCACAGCCAACAGCCTCGCCCACGGTCACAGGGATACCGAGTCTCCAATCTGGAACCAGAGTCCCGGCTTCCTGGTTCCCAGTCCAGCCTTGCCTTGGACATCTCCTGTTTTCACATCAACCCCACGAGGAAGGGGAACTCTTCCTTACCTTGTTTTCAGCTGATGAGTTAATAAAACCCAAAGCCCAGGGGGAGATTAAGCAGGCTATGCTGGGCCCTATGGCTGGGAAGGTTTGTAATGGGGTTTTTGGTTCTTGGCTCTGTGGTCTTTTCTAGTATAATTCGATTTGGGCCAACACAAGCTAGGCTTTCTGTGTATTAGGGAGGGAGGAACAGAGGGGTTAAGCCCTGACGGTTAACTTTCTTGGGGTCCCGAGGCCCGTCCAGCCCCTGATGACACTTGAATGCAGTAATTCTTCCTCACATTTATTCTACTTTTGAGGAAAGCTTTTCTGCCCCCAGGGCCCTGTCTGAGGAATGACTGATATGCCATAATGCCAGTGAGGGTTAGAATTCACTGTCCTCCTGCCGCTGAAGTCCCTGTTCTCCCCCCCTCCCAGCCAGAAGGGGCTAACATGAGGGGAGAATCTGGCCCTTCAGCTGCTCAGAGGTTCTCCTTCAGGGCTCTCCCAGATGACCTCGCCACCCCCTCAGGGCAGGACAGCCCCTCGGAACTCCCCCTGACCTAAAAGCAGCAGTGTGCCTTCCGCTTGGACATGAAGGGTCTGCTTTTCTGTTGCAGTCGGCTTCCCGCCGGGTGGGCCTGTCCTGTGCCAACTGCCAGACCACCACCACCACGCTGTGGCGCCGCAACGCCGAGGGTGAGCCGGTGTGCAATGCCTGCGGCCTCTACATGAAGCTCCATGGCGTGAGTAGCCCACCCCACCCCCGCCCCCCAGCCTCACTGGTGTTCCCATCCCCTAGCTGTCACTGGTCCTCCCACTTGCAGACTTGACGTCATCGTTGCCCTCTCTGCCAAGACACTGAGATTTGGAAGGAAACTTACAGGCTGTCTTGGACCGTGTGGGCTGCCATAAAGCACTGCAGACCCAGTGGCTTGTATACAACAGACATTTATTCCCACATTCCTAGAAGCTGGGAGTCTGAGCTCTGGAGCCGGTGTGGTCAAAGGCTGGTGTAGATTTTGTGGGGGGGAAATGCTCTCTTAGGGTATTGATTGGCATGTGACTTTTACTGCAAGTGTTCCTGGGGAAATTTCCCTCGCAGTACCTTTTTTTTTTTTTTTTAAGATTTTGTTTATTTGACACACACACACACACACACACACACACACACACACAGAGAGAACACTCAAGCAGGGGGAGTGGCAGACAGAGGGAGAGGGAGAAGCAGACTCCCCTGCTGAGCAAGGAGCCCAATGTGGCACTTGATCCCAGGACCCCGAGATCATGACCTGAGCAGAAATCAGGAGTCTGATGCCCATGAACTGAGCCACCCAGGTGTCCCTGGCAGTACTTATTAAGGATAAAAAACATACGTATCTTTTGACCAGCAGCTCTGCTTTTGGGAAACTGGCCTGTAAAACAATAAAAGAATCAGTATGTAATGATGTTTGAACTGTTTATTGCTGCAGTATTTGTACTGGCAAAAACTAGAAACCATCCTAAATCCTCATAAAGGAATGGTTGATTAAATTGTGGCAATACTATGATGGGGAATATTGTGCAGAAATTTAAAGAAATACCAAATTAGGGCCATGTATCTTGACTTGGAGTAACAAAAAAGCACATTGCGAAGTAATATACATACTATGCCCCCATACTATGGGGGTGTGGGTGTGTTAAACACAGACAGATACAGATGGATGGATGAATGAGCACACACATACATACATGTGTAGATCTGTATGTGTGCGTACATGTTGGCAGATGTTTTCAAGTGTAAGAAACATGAGAGGCCGGTCCTCCAGTTGCCCCATAGGACAGGATTGATAACGGAGGGATGGAGGGGGCATTACTACCTTAGCCTTCATGAATCTTTTCATGTTTTCTTTCTTTTTTTAAATTAGTTTTTTAGTTTTAATTCCAGTGTAGTTAACATATGGTATTATTTTAGTTTCAGGTGTGCAATATAGTGATTCAACAGGTTTTTTGTTTTGTTTTGTTTTGTTTTTAGTTTATTTGAGGGAGGGGAGGGGTAGAGGGAAAGGGAGAGAGAGTATTAAGCAGACCCTGTGCTGAGCAGGGATCCTGCGCCAACACAGGGCTCCATCTCACAACCCTGAGGTCATGACTTGAGCCAAAACCAAGAGTCAGACACTTATCCCACTGCGCCACCCAGACGCCCCAGTGATCCAACAATTCTGTATGTTATTCAGTGCTCATCATGAGATGTGTACCACGTTTTCTTGTTAGTGAGAAAGAAAAAAAAATAGCCAAAATATAGTTAAGACCAGTCATAAGAAAATATACTTCTTTCTGCAGAAAAGTTTATCAAGGATGTTTGTTGAGTCACTGTGATAGAGAGAATGGAGGAAAAAAAACCCTCAGTAGGGAAATGGTTGAAGAAACTCATGTTCTTCAATAGGGGAATGGTAGAAGAAATGGGGAAAGGAATATTATGCAGGTATTAAAAAGATTTTGTCCTTAAAAAATTAAAAAATAGAATTAGCATATGATCCTGCAATCCTACTTCTGGGTATAGATCCAAAAAGAATGGAAAGCAGAGCCTTGAACAGCTATGCGTGTCCTCATGTCCACAGTAGCATTATTCACAATAGTCAAAGGTGAAAGCAACCCAAGTGTCCACGGTTGGGTAAGCACAATGTGGTCTGTCCATGCAATGGATTTACCAGTCAGCCTTTAAAAGGACATATGTCCGGACACACAGAACCAGGTGGATGAACCTTGAAGTCATCATGCTAAGTGAAAGAAGTCAGTCACAAACGGACAAGTTTCATGTGATTCTACTTATACGAGGTACCCAGAATAATCACACTCATAGAGACAGGAAGTAGAATAGGGGCTGCCAGGGGCTGGCAGACGGGGAAATAGCAAGTTTGTGTTTAATGAGGACAGACTTTCAGTTTTTAAGATGAGAAGTGATCTGGAGACAGATGGTGGTGATGGTTGCATGACATTGTGAATATCCTTAATACTACTAGAAAGGGTTGAGATGATAGATTTTTTTTTATCTTTTTTTTTTATTAAATTTTATTTTTTATAAACATATAATATATTTTTATCCCCAGGGGTACAGATCTGTGAATTGCCAGGTTTACACACTTCACAGCACTCACCATAGCACATACCCTCCCCAATGTCCATAAAGATGATAGATTTTATGTTATGTGTATTTTACACAATTTTTTTTTTAACGTATTGAGGTTGGTGGGGATAAACATGAGGGCTATATTCTTCTGAGGTCAGGATGGGCTTCAAGTGGGCCAAAGTCAGGGTGGGGGGGCTAGAGAGAGGAGAGGACACTTTCCTCCAAAGGTGGGAATACTGTTGGATCCAGCTCTCAGTTGACCAGAAGGCAGGTTCAGGTTCACCTAACTGGCTGCATTTCTCTTAACCATTCCATGTTTTTGTGTGTGTGTGTGTGTTTGTTTTTTTTTTTTTTAAGATTTTATTTATTTATTTGACAGAGATCACAAGTAGGCAGAGAGGCAGGCAGAGAGAGAGAGGAGGAATCAGACTCCCCGCTGAGCAGAGAGCCTGATGTGAGGCTCCATCCCAGGACCCTGGGATCATGACCTGAGCTGAAGGCAGAGGCTTTAACCCACTGAGCCACCCAGGCACCCCTTAACCATTCCATGTTTAATCTCTGAAGTGGGTAATTACTTTTCTTTCAGTATTTCAGGCATAGCCTTTATGAGTCCCATCCAGGAGACAAGCACAGACCAGGAGTTAAAAGATTTGGTAGACCTGGCCTAAGAAACCAAATGTGGGGAAGGCATGCTATTTAAAAATACTTGAAAGATTGATCTAACAAGCCTCTTCTTCAGACCGTTGTCTAGGCACCTGTGCGTGGTTCAAGAGCATGACACTTGACAGTCACAGCTTGATTATGAGAAGTCAGTGCAATAACAGTGTTGTCCATAGACAGTTTATCTCAGGACCTGGCCAGAGGGCAGTCTCCTCAACATGATCTCTTGTTGCTCCCCACCCCCCATGGAAAGACCACATTTGGCTCCAACCAGACTTAATGCAGTGCTGAACTGCTCTAAGTAGAGTGACTTGAGCTCTCAATTCACGGGGGCTGGCCCAGTGTCTGCCTATTTTCTTGGCATAATTATTAATAGCACCCCCTTGTCCTTTTCATCGTGTCCTGATTTTGCTGATAAACTAAAGGTTTTTTGCAAAAACTGTTCCCCCTACCTGAAATGCCTGCCCCTTTTCTACTTGCCGACCTCCCACAACTTAGGCATCACCTCCTGAGTGAAGCCTTCATTAATATGGTCATGTACCACTTCCCCTCCTCCCCAGCTGGGAACACAGTTTAGTGTTTCTTCTCCATCCTCCCACACCACCTATGAGTTTGGTTGTTTCCTGCTTGTCTGTCTTTCCCAGTCAACTGAGACTCTGGAGGGAAGGAATGGTGTCTTTATGCCTCTATTTCTCTAGGATGAGTGTAACACAGCATGTAGTATAGGATCTCAATACATATTTGATTTCTTTCTCCAGGTGTGCCAGGGGCTGACTCACCCAGTCCCAGCCCCAAGGTTTGTAGAGGAATTGCTTAGATGTTGCCTTCTCATAGTGTGTGTGCATGTTTAAATACTGTAGCAGATCATGTATAAGTGGAAAACCATATATATTGACTTGTAACCCTCTAGGTCCCAAGGCCTCTTGCAATGCGGAAAGAGGGGATTCAGACCAGAAAACGGAAGCCCAAGAACCTTAATAAATCTAAGACACCGGCAGGTGAGGAAAAGAATTGTGTGTAATTGTATAACTCCGTGGCCCTTGGAGTATGTGAATACCAGGTTTTCTTGGCTGGGTGGGCCAGCCCAGGCTAGTGAGTCATGAGAGCATTGTGCAGCCCCCACTATTCAGGACAGAATGATAACCCAGGGAGAAGTAGCATCACCATGCACTATCTGGGGAGCTTTTAAAGCAGGCTCAATTCAAGACGCGTGATGACTGCCAGTTGCAAAGGCACTAGTGGTCCAGCTGGACCGGTTGGGGGCCAGAAACAGAAAAGAACACTACTTTTCCCTCCATCTTCTGTGCTGCAGCTGGCCATTTAAGAGCTCAGTTCCTTTATGTTCTCCTTGAGATAACTAGGATCTAGGAAGACAGGACCCCATTAGTAAGCCTTGATTTGTAAGCCAATGCACAGTTAACATCATGTAGTACCTAGCATTTTAGAAAACTGTTTTACCATTAGTAGTTCATTGGTCCTTAAAGCTCCTCAAATGACTCATTATCCCCATTTTACTCCTGAGCAAACTGAGGCGCAGAGAGGTTAGTAACTTAGCTAGAGTCACACAGCCGTGAGTGGGTAGACCTGGAATTAAACCCCAAGTTTTTACACTTCCGGGTCTGTATTCCATCCCAGGTGCCACTTTACCATCTCAGTTTCTAGGTGAAGAGTGAGGACGACTCATGTTCCTATCAAGAGTGCTCCCTCCTCAACACCGCTAGCCAATCAAAAATTTCATGGGAAATACTGCCGTTGCACAGAAAATAAATCAGCTGATCCGATGGGAAATTTATCTTTTAATCTAAGGCGTGACAAACAGATAGATTTCCCCTTTCCACTGCTGAGACCATAGCCAAAGTTCTCCTTTCCCAAATTCCACAGTGCTTACCCCTTCGGGCAGTAATTCTCGCTAGAATTTTCCATGTCTCACCCCAGTGGCCCTCTGCCTCTCTGTCTGTGTCCGCACTGTTGTAGAAGTACAGCACCATGTCCTGGGGAACATCATCACCTTATATGCCGCAGGGACAGGAAGAGCAAGCATTTAGTTCAGGGGAACAGCCCCATCTCCGAAATTCCAGATCCAGGGAGCCAGGTTAGGCAGCAAAACCTCATGTGAACAGATTCCACTGTTTATAGCCTTTATTTATCTCATGTGTGGAGATTCACATCTTTTGCTGCAGAACCATGAATGTATTTCATTAAGGGGTGTTGCCTCCGGCACCACTGGAAGTATTCTATAACATACAGTATTAAAATCCAGACACTTTCGAATCCAGAGACACATGTGGTCTTAAGGGTTTGGAATCCAAGGTGGGGAGCCCGTCCCTTGAGAAAGTTCCCTTGAAATTCCGGTATTTTCATGGGTCCCATTTTGAGCCGCTGCCCAGCACTCATGAAGGACCCTGCCTCCCTCCCTGGCAACTATAAATAACGCCGTTAGCATGGACCTACCCTAGCTGTCTCCCAGGACTGCCTCCCGTTTGCCCCTGCCCCTGGTCTGGGTGTCCTGACTCTGCCTTATTCTAGGTCCCTCGGGTGGTGAGAGCCTTCCTCCCGCCAGCAGTGCCTCCAGCAACTCCAGCAACGCAGCCACCAGCAGCAGCGAAGAGATGCGTCCCATCAAGACAGAGCCCGGGCTGTCGTCCCACTACGGGCACAGCAGCTCCATGTCCCAGGTATCCCCTTCCCCAGGTGGGGGAATAGGACCGCTGGTGGGACAGTGGTACACCGCCAAGGACCAGGTGGCTGGGTCAGCACTGGAACACGGGAGCTGTAGCTGGGCCCCAGCAGGTGGCAGCAGGAGCTGCTTGGTGGCCTTGGGGCCCCACTGAGGCTAGGGGTTGTCTGCATGAGGGTCTATTTTAACACATCTGGTCAAGTTAGGATGATTTGGGCACACAGCTGTGACACACAAATGTTGAGTAGCTCCTCCATGCTGGGACCTTTGGACACAGGAAATGCGAAGGGACACATTGGGACACAGCACACAACCTGAGTCAGGCTGTGTACCTTGAGGGATGGCCGTATGACTGTAGTGGGCTGTACAAGGTGGCACATGGGCTTTCTGGGCAAGCCTGTCTCCTAAGTGAGAGGGGGTTTGGCCTTCACCTTGAAGGATGGATAGATGTCTTTTTAAGATTTTATTTATTTATTTATTTGAGAGAGAGAGAACAAGCGCAAGAGAGAGCACAAGTCTGGGGGAGGGGCAGAGGGAGAAGCAGACTCCCCACTGAGCAGGAATCCCAATGCCAATGGTGGGACTCAATCCCAGGACTCTGGGATCATGACCTGAGTGGAAGGCAGACGCTTAACGACTGAGCCACCCAGGGGCCCCAGGATGGATAGATTTTAACAGGGGGAGGGGAAGGAAGATGCCCCTCCGGGCAGGGGAAATGAGGGGGAAACTAAAGGGGGGGGGGGGGGGGGCCACGGAGGGTTGGTGTGGAGGTCATGGGCAAGGTGCCATTTAATGAGGGTCAGCTACAGCTCTGGCCTCAAATGTGTGTCCTGAAGATGGGTCAGCAATACTGTCATTTCCCTCTTTCGAATATGATGGCATTCCTACTCCCCAACCCCTTCCCTCTTTGGTTCCCCTGTTTGGGATGAGGATAGTCCCACACTTGGTTACTCTTTCCTCTTAGTCCTGATCTGTTCTCTACGTGCACTTGAGGGAGGCTATATCCTAAAAAGCTTTTTACTGTCAAGGTAAAGAAGCTGGTCTCATAGAACTAGAAGAGCCAGGAGCCCCTTCTGGGCATGGAGATCCGATGGTGACAAAACCATGGAAAATGTCTCATATAACTATCAGAGCCTTCTGAGAAACCACAATATCCACACCCCTACTGGGTCCCAGTGCTCAGAAGCAGCAAATGAATCACACAGACCCTTCACATCCCATGGCACAGGGGTTTGGAAAAACGAGACACGTGCTGCTTGGTTTCTTATTCTGACTTTGTCCTCAGGCCCTCTCCCCTCATCCCTTTGCTGGCAGGGGAGCCAGCCTGGGGACATCTGTGTTATGGGGCTCCCCGCCCCAGCCCAGACCCTCCCCATCCTGAGTCCTGAGGAATGATCCCATTGAGCTCATCTTATACTTTTTGCTTACAGACGTTCTCAGTCAGTGCGATGTCCAGCCATGGGCCCTCCATCCACCCGGTCCTCTCGGCCCTGAAGCTCTCCCCACAAGGCTACGCATCTTCTGTCAGCCAGTCACCGCAGCCCAGCTCCAAGCAGGACCCTTGGAACAGTCTGGCCTTGGCTGACAGTCATGGGGACATAATCACTGCATAATGTCACCTCCTTCCCTCCTCAGACTCCTGCACAGACTTGGGACTTGGAGGATGGCAGAGATGAGGCTCTGGGGCCCCAGGAACCAGCTCGTTCTGTTGGGGAATGACTCCAGAAGAACAACTGGGAAGAAACTTGAAATTGACAGTTTGGTTAGGGGAAGTGGGTGTTGGATTTTATCAGATGCCTTTTCAAGGGTGGGCTCCTGGGAAGAGCCCAGACTCTGACCTGGAAGAACCCACCCTTTACCATGAGCACATTTAAGCCCATTCTGTGGACTAAGAGACTTCTCTCTTGTTTTCCACCCCACCCCTCCCCCGTAAGAGACTTGATATCCTTTTGCCCTACCCTCCACCACC
This sequence comes from Enhydra lutris kenyoni, assembly GCF_002288905.1. Classification (NCBI taxonomy): domain Eukaryota; kingdom Metazoa; phylum Chordata; class Mammalia; order Carnivora; family Mustelidae; genus Enhydra; species Enhydra lutris. Next base: position 75,561,936 of record NW_019154087.1, read on the forward strand.
GTGGCCTGAGATGGTGGTTTTTCCATGGTGTTCCCAGCACTGGGGTTCTGAGGGTGGGTGGAGGGGGCTAGGTGCTGGGACCTCTGGTCCAGCCTGAACCAGGGCACCTGTTTGACATGTGTGTGGATGCAACAAGCCCCTTCAGACCGCTGTTGCCTCTGTCCAGCACTCCCCTTTCAGGCTTGGCACACCCCTGCATTCCTCAGTACCGAATCTTGACCCTGGAAGTGTCAGGTGTGGCCCCGATGCCACTGAATGCTTCATGGGGACACGGAGGAGAGGGCCGCTTCACCCACTGCAAGGTGTGCCTTGGTCAAATCACACCTTGGCAACTTTGCCTCTCCCAAGTTCCTTTCCCTGGCTCTCGGCTCAAACCTCCAGTCCCTTCTCCTCACCCCCCAAGGCCTCTGAAAATAAAAATCCCTCCACTGCTGAGTGATTCAGCTCTGCCTTCAGCTTGAACAGGTGTCTTGCTCTGCGGAACAGGAGCTCAGCAGTCTAGCCACAGCAGCCTCCCCCTCGGCTGTGCCCCAAATCCTTCTTCCACCCTGTCACCCACAGTCAGGGTCCGAGGAAGTACAAAAAGGTTCTGCTGCTAAAGCAAGTATGACAAACACTCATCTAAGACTTGAGATCCTTCTGGAGAGCATGTCTGGTAGACACCGTCCCCCTGGGGCTGGGGCCGGCCCCTGGGCTGGGCGAGGGCTTTCCGTGGATTCTGGCTCTCTTGTACTTGGATTTCGCCAATGCCGCTCTTGTTCTGTGGAGATGTGCCTCTTGGTCAGACAGCAGGCCAAGTTCATCCAAGGGGTGTGGAGCTCCAGCACCCGCTTCCTTTCCTCAGCAGGAAGTCTGAGTCTCTTGTCCGGGAATCAAACAGCTTGGGATGTTGCAACATCAAAGCAAACACAACAAAACCGAACTCAGATAGAAAGATGATGACAGAGAAGACACCAAGGGTGGGCCCCGAGGGAGCCTCTGGCCCTGTGCTCTTCTGGAATTGGCCTTCTTCTGTTCCTGTTGCTGTTCCTGCCCGTGATGCTGGGGCTCACAGAGACTCCTCTTTGCTGGGCCTCCTCAGCAGCAGAGCTATAGCTGACTGTGGCCTTCCTACATTCTCCCCCCAGAGGCCCAGCTCCCAACCCCCAAATCCTCCTGGCTGTAGCAGAGAATATTTTTAAACCAAGATTCTGTTTTAATCATCATTTACGTCGCTTTCTTCCGTGAAGGCCACCCTCGTGTACCTTCCTAACCCACAAACCTGTTAACATTGTCTTAAGGTGGAATGGCTGTAAAATCAGTATTTAACTAATAAATTCATCTGTACTCCTCTTTTCCTTCTCCTCCCTCAGAGGTCATTACTGGGAGGCTCGATGCCGCCCTCTGCGAGGTAGTCCTGAGTCACAGAGGCCCCTTCGCCGATCTGCCCACAGACTGCACAAAATCATGTTCTCTCTTCACTTATGTATGGCAGCTGGCCAGAACTTCTGTATGAGACGCTGGCTAGTGAAAAGAACCCTCGTCCCAGCCCTGCTACTGACTAGTTTGCCACTTTGCCCGGTAACCTCTAGGCTTTGGTTTCCTAACAGAGGGTCGGGCCAGCCATTAACTAAAGTTCCTTTCGCCCAACGGTCGCTGCCTGATGAAGGGGGCCATTTCTAGAGCTTTCCTCAGGGTCAGCGGGGATGGGGGGTGGGGCATGAGGCAGAGCGCAGAGCGGTGGTCTGTCCAGCCCACCTGGCTTAAGATCACCCTAACTTGTTCTTGCCCTCATCCACTTCTTCTTTATGGTTTGATCCAAACCAGCTTCTAGAGAGGAGATGAAAACTTATCCCTTATCCATTTGTCTTCACCTGCTTAGGCGACAGAATGGCTTAATCACTTCATTGTAAAAGTGGGCTAGGAGTGGGGGCAGTGGGCCTGGGGCCACCCTCTGACTCAGTACCTGTGGGATGGGACCCACATAAGCAAACCTGCCCCCATTCAGAGCTATTCGTGGTGGCCGCCTGCTGCTCTCACCTGGCTGTTGCCAAACCCACGGGCAACTGTGGCCTTGGCTTTTCAGAGCACCCCCATTATTTCTGAGCAGGTAAGGGGAAAAAAACATAGGACAACCAAATTTTATGTAAAATTAGAAAAGCTTTTAAATTTGCTAAGGAACAGTTAAACCTACTAAATAAACATAGGTATAATCCAGAAGAACGTGTAGTGGATGACTGACAACTACGAGTAATAAGAGATTCAAAAACATAAACCCTAACAGGGTTTATGCTGGTTTTGGGAAGCACACGTTTTCTGATGACTAAGTCTTGGCTGAAGACATCTGCCACTTCCCTTTAGGAATGGCTTTTTTTTTTTTTTTTTTTTTTTTTGTTTTTTTTTTTTTTTTTTTCAGGGATTCAGAAAGAGAGGGAACACAAGCAGGGGGAGTGGGAAAGGGAGAAGCAGGCTTCTGGCCAAGCAGGGAGCTCGATGCAGGGCTCAATCCAGACCCTGGGATCATGACCTAAGCAAAAGGCAGACGCTTAATGACTGAGCCACCCAGGGGCCCCTAGGAATGGCTTTCAGAACAGCCTCATTCCTTATAGAGTCATAACTTGTTCTTCAGCTCAGATGGTAATCAGCAAGCTGGATTCAGCTTTCCTGCTCACCAGACTTGGTTGCTTCCCCAGACCACGTCCATTCTCAGAAGAGGTCAAGTTGCTATCAGTCAGGATATTCTAAAGGATGCAATTCCCCGAGGGGCAGGAAGTGGCTGGTGTGGAAGTATTGGAGGTGGGGGGCTCTCTCAATGACGGCGTCATTACAGTGAATGTCTGGCCTGACGTGGTGAGTGAAGCAGACAAGACATGTGTCCAGGTTAATCAATCCTTCACATTCTCACCTTTTGCTAGGGCAAAACCTTTGGAAGTGCAGTTTAAAGTAATAGTCGGAGAGCATTTTTGAATTTTTGTGGCATGTTTAGCTGTGATTATACCTGGCTTGGGATGGTAAGAGTGAAAATATGTTTATATTCACTGGACATTCACCTCATGGAACTGGGTACGGGTTATTTAGATGAACCTCCCACCCCTTGAGCTCCTAGAACTTGACACACCTGAACACTGAGTGCATAAGAAATAGCCATTTGGAAAGCTGCTTTTGAAGTGGAGGGTTTTTTGTTGTTGTTGTTTTTTGCTTTTTAATCATTTTCCGACATTGGAGACTACTCTTCAGATCGCGTCCTTGCCTTGCTTGAAGCTAGAACACCAAATGCCATCTCCCGCAACAACCCAAATAGGTGTGTCATCCCATAACCAAGGACCAGCCTCAGAGCTTCAAAATTTAGCCTGGGAGGTGGATCCTGAATTCCCAAGGTCTCTGCCCCTGGACACTTCTTTCATTTCAGCCACTGAGGCCTCTGTCCTGCAGCCTCCTGGGGCATGCCGCTATTCTAAACCACACTGGGTCCAGGACGATTTTACTCTCCCCTTTAGGGGCTGTGGCATGTCGCTTGCAAACAAGACTGTTCAGTAACTGTGAGAACTAAACAATCCAAGTGCAGAGAACATGAAAACAGACCTCATTTTTCCAAGTCCAGTTCGCTTTTGGTCTGAAGCCTGGGAAAGCGTGGGTTCAGTTTTGCAGAGGTGATCTACAGTGGTGCTGGCAGTTACTAGGAACAGAGGGGGTGCAAGGCGCCCTGCGCTCGGGCCCAGCCTCTATAAGTGGTTGCAGGCCCTTTGTGGGGGGTGTCCGAGGATGGACACGAAGAGGGAGCTTCTCCTGCTGAGTGAAGGGTGATAAATGAGACCCCCTTGCCTGCACTTCCCACACACACACACACGCACACGCACACGCACACGCACACACATACACTCCATCCCCTCCTCTCCCTGCTCTCTGGTGATTGCCTTCTGTCCTACAACTGTGGTGGCCCCCTTTCACCTGAGAAACGAGGATGGGCCCACCTCCACCTATCCTTTTATAAGGATTTTATAAGGTTTATAAGAGGTTTTTAAATAGGGGCACCTGCTGTTCTAATCATGGAGCAGTGGCAGGTTTCTAACTAGTGAAACTCTGATTGTGAGGAGTTACTCAGAAGACGCACAATACTGGTAAATAGACCATACTGTAGACCCTTTACAAGGACTGCAGTCTCTCGTGCGGCCTCTTTTTTTTTTTTTTTAAGATTTTATTTATTCATTTGACAGAGATCACAAGTAGGCAGAGAGGCAGGCAGAGAGAGAGGAAGGGAAGCAGGGTCCCTGCTGAGCAGAGAGCCCAACTCGGGGCTCGATCCCAGGACCCTGAGATCATGACCTGAGCTGAAGGCAGAGGCTTTAACCCACTGAGCCACCCAGGTGCCCCTCGTGCGGCCTCTTCTTTAAGGTAGAGTTACTCAAATGAAATGGGTTCTAATGAGAGATGTAAACAATTTAGACTTCTCATTTCCTCCCTTGTTCTTTTCCTTTGGAACTCAAGAAAATAAAAAATTGGCAATATCTGTTATTTCTAGGGTTCTTGATTATCTGAGACGTTTGAGCTGGGATGGGGGACGGGTATGGTAAGAAAAGACTGAAGTAACAGAATCCTCAATAGGCCCAAGACCAGGCCTCTCTGCCGAACAAAACAATGGGTAATGTGCTTTTCATCCTAAAGACAATGCTCTATTATTCAAAAAATCCCCCAGCACTGCTCTAGCGATATGGGTGGGAAGCACTTCCGTGAGGTCAACCCATGTCCCCCCAGCTCTGTGACATCCTTGACAGCTGTTTCCTGGTGCAGCTCACCTTGCAGATATCCTTAATATGGCTTCCAGCCTTATCACGGCCAAAGTCCCCTTCACCCCATCCCACCCCTGCCATAATTCTCATGATTTGAAACTGCTTTGTTTACATGATTATTTAGGCTTTTCCTCATTTTTCAAAGATCAAAGACAGAACCACATGTAAGTGACACCTCCATTTTTAAAAGAAGGAAGACAACTGCTAATCCCTGCTAACAAGCTCCAGATAGCTGATAACACTGAGCTGGTTGACCTCCCATCCATGGCAAGGACATCCAATTTGGTTTGCTTTATGATCCTGCTGTGGCAATTAGATGGATGGTTACCTTGGACCATTTTGACTATTTAAAAATGGCTTGTGGGTTCTTACTGGGTGAATCACAGGGCCCCAGGGGTTCTAGAAGGGGACCACTGTTGTATACTCCTGCAATGGATTCCATACCCATCTCTATCCATGCTTCTTCCTCAAACACTGAGGGAGGAAGCCTACCAGAAAGAGCCAAAGATGGAACCTGCAATTTCAGAATTATAGTTCGGTTTGGCTGTCATCTAGCTGCAATAGTTGGGGCAGTTCACCAAAAGGCTCTTCCCCTTAGCATCTTTATCTGTGAAATGCTTTGGACCTAGGAGATCTTTAAGGTCCCTTTGAGTTCTAAGCAGTCATGATTGCTCCAAAAACCTGAAATCATCCTTGCCATGCTGCCTTTCCTTTTTGTCATGTTGTGAGAATGGTCAGGAAAAGACATAAAGACATTATTCCCCAGACACACACTGAACTCGGTTTAGCATCCAGGATTGGGCCAACGGCTCTGAAATTATAAGAAAGGGGCTCACCTCTCAATCTTTTTTTTTGTTTTTAAGATTTTAATTATGTATTTATGTATTTATTTATTTATTTAGGAGAGAAAGCACAAGTAGGGGAAGGGGCAGAAGAAGAGGGAGAAGCAGAGTCCCCGCTAAGTAGGGAGCCCAAAGTGGGGCTCAATCCCAGAATCCCAGGATCCCAGGATCATGACCTGAACTGAAGGCAGACGCTCAACTGGGTCACCCAGACACCCCACCTCTCAATCTTATATGCTCATGTTGGTACAGATGAAACCTCAGGGTCCCAATATCTGAAAAGTTTCCTCTGGAGACTCCAGGCTGAGTTTCTTCAAATGGAAAACTGTACCATTTTCTTGTGACCTAAGTAATGACTTAAAAATGTTTCAGAAGCTATACATAAAATAAGTATCATGTCACAAAGTAGCCATCCTGGAGACTACTTTTTCTAAAGTTGCAGCCATTGTATAAATACATGTTTGAATTCCCTTTAGATTCCCTTTAGACAATCTGCTCATCTCAACCTAAGAGAACCAGGCTATGGCTTCTTAGCCACATTTAGTTTAGGGCCCCAAGTAGAATTAAATCGCCTGACCGATTTTTGCCATCAGCCCTATCTAAATGTCCCTCATAAGGATAGGAATTTGTCATCAGTGACAAGCTACTGAGGAATGTTCTGTAGACTCTGAAAGGGTCTGATGCCAGCAAAGGAAGCAGGGGAAGTGGGAAACATTTTTCGGGTCTTCTGCGGCAGCCACACTGCAGAGGAAAGCATGCTATGTGTTAGTTCTGGTGCATTTTCTTAAATCCAGTGATGCAGGTGTCTTCCCTCACTACACAGCTGCACTGAAGAGGTTTGAGAGGGACCACAGGTCATGGAACTGGAACACACTTCTGAGGCTTCCTGCAGGGTCCTGCATAGAGAGCATTCTAAGTAAGTCATTTCTGCAATTTGGGGCAGTGGTTTTTTTTTTTTTTTTTTTTTTTTAGACTTTGGGGGTCCAGACCCCTCTGAAAATATAATAAAAACCAGACCCACTTTCTCAGAAAGGTACCCATACCCTGAAATTTTGCACACTATTCACTATTTTAAGGGTTTTATGAACTCTGGAAACTTCTCCATACACCCCAAGTTAAGAACTCCTGCTCTCAAGGCTCTGGTTTAGTCTAGTGCTGCAAGGCTCTGTTGGCCAAACTGACCGGGTCAGCTCCATCCAGGGTATCCTGGCCCTTGGTAGGACCTTTCTATTAAAGCTATGAAGTCAAGCAGTCAAACAATCTCAGGGCAGTTGTCAGGGGCCCTGGTGCTGCTTAGGCACCCAGGAGGCCCTGCAGCCTAAAATCCAGCTATTCCCATGAGGACACCCTCACTGAGGAATTCCTGGGAGCTTCTGGGTCTGAGTCTGCGGGAATAAAATGCGGCTACAAGATACAAGCTGCTAAGGATTTGGGGAAGTTAGTATTACCAAGGTTTCCAGTAGATGGCCTGGGAGAGTCAAACTGAAAGAAAACTGAACCCCGCTAGAACAAAGGATACCTGGATTGGGAGACCAGGTCTGACTCATTTACAGATCATGAGGGGTCTCGGGGATCATCTGGTCCAACCCCTCCTGTCCCACCATTGTTGAGGGAACTCGCCCAAAGCCATGGAGCTGGTGTGAGGAAGAGCCACTCTTAAGCACCTACCAGTCTAGGGGGGCTCCTGAGACAGGCACTGAGGTCCCATCCTTGCAGTTACTGCACTCACCATGTGGGGGCACCAGTGTTCTCCTCGCCTGTGGTCACCAGACTATAAAAGCCTGATTTTCAAGCAGAGGTCAGCCCAGAAATCATGCTAAAAAAAGTACCTACCGCTTATTAAGCACTAGTGCAGGTCAGACTTTATATATATTATATATATAATATATATATTATACATATAATATATATATTATATATTATATAGCTTTATATATTCACATAACACATGTATATCCCTCACAGTCATGTTTCCAGCACAAAGAAGATAATGACCCTTGGATTTTAAGTAGCTCACTGAAGGTCACAAAACTCATATGCCTCTAGACACAGGTAAAACCTCCTCTCTGTGGTTCAGAATCCCCAAACTCTTTCTTTGGCAGTCTAATTCCTCACCAGATTCTACTGCTTTTCTCCTATTTTTCTCCTATTCCTTTTTCACTGACTTTGAGGTGGCTGTATATTCGATTTTCATGTTCACTGTAACTTTAATCCTGTTGGAGAAATCAGGGGCACAAAGGAAGACAGAGGAGTTGGTTGCATGGCCCTTAGAAGGCTAGGTGCTGAGGCCCAGGCTCCTGTGGGCTTTGGGGTTGTCCCAAAGCCAGGAGACAAATAATAATAACTAAAACATACTGAACTCTAGGCCAGGCCCAAGTACTAAGAGATTTATGTGAATCATCTCAGTAAGTCCCACTTTGGCCCAGTAAGTTACGCATTTCACTCCATTTTACAGATGAAGAAACTGAGGCACAGAAAGGTAAATTACTTGCCCAAGCTCCGCCCACTGAGTGGTGAGATTTGGACTCAGGTAGTCTGATGCAGAAACAGTATTCTTCACTTCACTGCTATTCTATAGATATACTCTTTTAGGAGTTTGTCCTTCCCCAACCTTATTGTCTTAGAATGATGTTTACATATACTTCTACAGCACTTTACAGTTTATGAGTGTTTTGCATCTAATATCTCATTTAATCATTCATTCAAAGAATACTTATCACTGAGTGTCTGCCAACTGCCTACCAACTGTCAAGTCCTTGCTGCTCCAAGTGCAGTCCCTGGACCCAGCAGCAACAGCAGCAGCCCCTGGGAGCTTGCTGGAAAGGCAAAATGTTGCACCCTGCTAGAAACCTGAGTCAGAATCTTCATCTAAATAAGATTCCCAGGTGATTCACTAGCATGAGAAGTTTGAGAAACAAGTTTGAGAAACCCTCCTTTTTGATATTTCCATGATAAATCCATATATATATCTCACTTACAACATGAATAGATACGGAGATACTGTGACTTGCTTGTCTTCCCACGGCTGACAGTGTGACAGTTCAACATAAAGAGCTTACAGCTGTGCTTTGCACATAGTATGTACTCAACAAATAGCTATTAGTATAAATGACAGAGTCAAGCTGTGAACCATTTGATTTTTTTTTTAATTTATTTATTTGACAGACAGAGATCACAAGTAGGCAGAGAGGCAGGCAGAGAGAGGAGGAAGCAGACTCCCTGCTGAGCAGAGAGCCTGATGCGGGGATCGATTCTTGGACGCTGGGATCATGACCTGAGCCAAAGGCAGAGGCTTTAACCCACTGAGCCATCCAGGCGCCCCAAACCATTTGATTTCTTGACTCTAGAGTCCTCTGGCCTCTGCAGAGCCTTCTTAGGTATCAGGCATTCATTCCAAAAGGCGAGGCAATGATTGTGGCTCTGGCTTCCTTCCCAGCTCAGCCAGGGTCTAGACAATGTGGATTTAGGGCTTCAGAAGCTACTGTTTGTGTACACCTGATCCTAGAGCAGGGGCATCCCAGTGGGGATGTTGTTCTCCAGAAGAGGCCAGATATAGAAAGAGGGAGACCAGAAGGATCTCAGGGGATCCTTCCTGGAAATTCAGCACCTGCAAACCTCATGCCCTCTGTCTCCAGGATCCCGCTGTGTTGAGGAACTTCAGTACCCCAAAACTTCCTAGACTTCCTGTCCTCACTTCCTGCCCCTATTCCCTTCAGGCCACCTGTACTGCTCCCTCGCAATCAGCAGTACACTACCTGAGAAAGAAATGGGCCTGTCTCCCGTGCTGACCAAGTCCTTCTCCTCAGGACTCTCTCCTGTCTATGGTTCCTGCCATCCTGGAGAGTTTCCAGAACACGTGCTCTGGCACTTTCCCAAACAACCCTGCTGTCTTCTTGGAAACCGCTGGCTCCCCATCCTCTTTGGAGAACTAACAATGGAACACAATTATTTCTGAATGGTCTACCGTTTTATCTTTATTACTCTCTGAAACAAAAATTTAAATGTTACTTTTGATAAAGCAAAAGTTGCTTATGACAAAATCAATAATACTCAAATAATATAAAGTGAAAGATCCCACTCTTTAAAATTTTCATGAGAATTTCTTGACAACCTCTTTCCTTTGCCAAATGACCTGAGCTTGGAAGCCGTTCAAAATCAACTCAAAGAAAAGTTCTCATCAGACACTTCACTTTTCTCTATAACCTCATGTCTCCGTAAGACAATAAACGTTCGTTCCAAAGGCGATTTGCCTCGTCTCTGCCACGTGCCCGATCTCTGACCCTCGGCCCTTCTCCCACTCTCCCTGGCCCTTTACTCCGCAAGTGCGGCCCCGGCCCCGCCTCCAGAGACCCCCCCCAGGGGAGGAGCCTCGCGCCCTCCCCAGTCCGAGCGGGGCCCCGCCCCGCCCCAGGGGCGGAGTACCGCTCTATCCCACGCCCCGGGGGAACTACGAGCTTTTCCCCGGCGAAGGAGGACCCTTGCGCCCCTCCGCCTCTCACCACTTCGAGACCTTTCCCGGCTTCCTGCTCCCGGGACCCTTCCGCATCCATCGGCGGGCGGAGAGTGCGCGGACGCGGGACGGCCGAGTCCTCTATGCACTGCGTCGGAGGCGGCCTGCGGGCCTCGCCGCGGGGCTGGGGCGGGCCGAGGGGCGCGGGCCCGGAGCCGGTGAGTGCAGCCGCCCGCCCTTCGCCGCGGCCGGCGCGGGCGGGGAGAGGGGAGCAGGCCGGCGTGGGGGGGCGGCGTAGGCTCCCTGCTCAGCGGTGCGCGGAGCCGCTGCGGTCGGGAATGCCCGCCTCTCCCGCGGGCTGCGCGCAGTCGTCGCCTGCTACCGGCGAGACATCGCAGTGACCCGCAGTTAGAAGAAGCATGCCTTACGGGACTGCACCCCGGCCCAGTTTTTTGGTTGGTTTATTCACCACTGTGCCGCCCTGCGTTTATCCCTGAGAGCCTCCCCCAGTGCCCTTAAACCTGTCTCCGAGACCCCCCATCTTCTCCCCTCACCCCGAGAAAGAGTTGGGAGAAGAAGCCATTTTAGTCTCCCAGGGGGAGTGAGTGGTTAACCTCAGAGAAGAGGACGCCCTGACGCCCCTCTCCGCCGCTAGACAGTAACTAACCACCCTCACTGCCGTTAGCGTCCTGAAGTCCTTTACGCATCTACTCCCTTAAGGCTAGGGCGGAGACAACTTGCTGCCCGCCTTTACATCTCCGTGAGTATACCTTAAATGTGCCCCTCTGTGAAAGAGATTTCAAGGATTAGGTGCATTTCAGATGAAAGCCTTTCCAGAAGCTTCGTTTTGTTGGAGAGGACCCGGGCACTGAGAGCAGGCTGAGGTTAAAGCAGGCTGCAGTCAGGAGGTCTCCTTGCAACCCAGCACTTTTGTCAGTATGGGCTCTCCAGTGTCTTGAAGATCTGACTGGGGGAAACGGCACTACTTTTTAGCAAATCTAAAGCACCACCAGGTGTAAAGTACACATTATTAGATGTGCTGCTAATTAGCTGTGAGAAGGCGTGGATATAGTAAGAGGCATCCTCGTTTTAGAGATAATTAATTGTGTTTTAGAATTGCTGAACTACGATAGCTACCCCCCTGCAGGGTATCCACGCAGTCCTTCAGGTTTTCATCATAACTTACAGAATCTTGTGCAGGGGGCGGTGGCAGGGGTGGGGAATAGGTGGTTAAGCAGTGTACCCTGGGTGAGGGGGGAGGGAAGGGTCTCTGAGCTTCCAGAAGCCAGGGTACACACCACTCAGACTCAAACATGTCAATGCTTTATACATAAATTCTGAGTGAACTTCGATGATTGGGGGCAGAGATAGATGGGGTCATAGATAACCATGCCTCAGGGTTAAAACAACCCCAGCTGTTTTCATTTCCCAGGGGCAATTATCTGTGGTTAGGCTGGAGGTAGCCTTTCCATGCTCTGAACTAACATGACCCTGTGTCTGCACTTGTCATGGTCCTGAGCTCCGCCTCCTCATCACATACACAGTGCCCCTACTAGTGGTCCTGGGAAGTCAGTGGCTTCTTTCCCCATTTCCGCCCGTAGGGATGCCAGAGGGACCATCTGTGAGGAAGTTCCACCGCTTGGTCTCCCCCTTTGTGGGGCAGCAGGTGGTCAAGACAGGGGGCAGCAGTCAGAAGCTGACCCCTGCCAGCTTGCAGTCTCTGTGGCTCCAAGATACACAGGTGAGTTCCTCCGGGCTTGTTTGACACCTCAGGTAAATGGGCAGGCTCCATCACCACATCCTGTGATTCCCTTAGAATTTATCTCAAGACTTTGGTGCCATCACTTCTTCGAGCGCAGGGCAACCACGTGAGGACCCCCATAGCGCTCATCCCCTTTAGGTCTGATGTTTAGGTCTGATGTTAGCCAGGAGTGGGCATTGCAGTGGCATGTGGAACTAGATAAAGTACCCTGTGAACGCATGGGCTGTAGATTCTGATTCAGAGAGTCTGGAGTGATTCTGGTCATCGAATGTGCTTCTGTGGTTGGGAACTAGCAGGGACGGAAGGAAAGAGCATAGCCTTCTGATCTGGATTCTGGTGGCCTCATCCATGTCCTTAGCATCAGGCAGAATTGCCTCCAGGGGCTCCCAGGGCTTCTGTGGTCTGGTTTGTGCCTCTTTAGGCCTGCTTCTTTCCCTGTCCCAAATCTCTCTTCCAATCCTGTCAAACTCTCTGGGGCTCCTCCACCAATCCTTATTGCCCATGGTTTTGATGTGCTGCTCCCTTGCTTGGGCAGATCTTCCTTTTTTCACCCCAACTCTGCTCCCGTTCTCATCCTTTCACGTGACCATGGTAATTCCTCGTCTTCAGGATTCAGCTTCTCCATCACATCCTCTGAGAAGCCTGGCCTGCCTGCTCTGAGGGTGGGGAGAGACTTCTCTGTGCTTGCTGGGGACCCTGTACTTCCTCCTAATAGATCCTTATTGCTGAGTTTGTCCTGCTGGTTGAGTGGAGGAGACTAAGCAACAGGGTAGACGCATGCCCTCATCAGTATTGTATGCCTAAGCACTTCGCTGAGTGCCGGCTCTTAGGAAGCATATATATGGTAATTGTCTATAGAAAAAATAAATTAGCTCTGCTGTTTAGCTGTGAGCTCCTAAGCAAGTTGCTTAATCTCTTAGCTGTAGTTTCTGCAGTTGTAAAATGGGGATAAATACTTAGCAGTTACAATTGTATTAAACAGACTTTATGTCTGGCACAGGTGCTTAATAAATACTGATTCTCTTTTTCCTGCCTTGTCCTTCGCACGCACCTCGTGGGTTATAAAACCATTCTTGGTTAGAACTGAAAGAGGTCTTCTAGACGTTCACTTACCTTTTCTACCTTTGGAGATGGGGCCTCAGAGGGAGAACCCTCCATCCAAGTTGATGTTGCTTGTGGGGGCCCAGGTCACCTGACCTCCAGGTATGCGCTCCTACTGGGAGAGTTTTTGAACTCTGACCAGACTGCTGCAATCTTGGCAGGGGCAGGATTAGATCCTTTCATCACTGGAACCCCAGCACTTAGCCCGTGCCTGTTACAGAGCTGGCTTGCAGAGATTATTTATGGAATGGCTGAATGGACAGACAATGTGTGGACGGGGAGCCTTGAGATGGAACTGGGAGCTGGTCTTCTAGTAAACCAAGGCAGAGATTGGTTTTGTGGGAGCCCAAGAACCCTGAGGGACACAGCCTTGAGGAACTGCCTGGCATGTAGGGGGCTAAGTTCTCATCACTGTGCTCCCTTCTTTGCACCTCTGCCTCCTAAGGACCTGAGAGTTGAATTTGGAAAGTAAGACCTGTATCTACAACAGGGGAAACTATTAGGTAACAGTGAATGGGAAGGAGGGGAGCATATGATTAAGGCTCATTTGAGGGCCTCAGCCGAGAAGAGGTGCTGTAGCCTGGAGTAAAAGACTTCATAGGGCTCCTGGGTGGCTCAGTTGGTTAGGTGTCTGCCTTCAGCTCAAGTCATGATCGCAGGGTCCCGGGATCAAGTTCCACATCCGGCTCCCTGCTTTGCTTCCACCTCTTTCTCTGCCTCTCCCCTCTGCTCCTGCTCTCTGTCTCAAATAAAATAAAATAACATAAAATCTTTAGAAAAAACAAGAAGGCTTCATGAAGGAGGTGAGATTTGAGTTGGACCTTGAAGGATGGAGGATTTAGATCGACCAAAAGGAAAACAAAGGGCACTTCAGGTTTGTGAAGCAGTTATAGACAGGCAGATGGAGATAGAATGAGCACACTGGGCTAATGAAGGAGGGAAGAGATTGGCTGCACTCTGTGCCACCTGTTTTTTCTGGCAAGCTCCTTCCCTGTCTTTACAGGTTGGTTTCTCCAGTTTCTGTATTAGGATTGTGTTTGCTTACTCATAACGGATTCAGAAGAACAGATTATTTGTGTCTGGAGTGTGTGGGGTTTTTTTTTTTCCTCCCTTGACATAATGTCAAGTCCAGAGGAGGAAGTCCAGGATGTTATGTGAGCAACGCGAGATCACTGGGCACCAATGATGCTCTTCCGCTCTCCCCTCCCTGGAGTGTGACCCTCATTCTCATGGTGATAACATGGCAGCTGAGATTCCAGCCATTACATTCTAGGCAGGAAGAAAGAGGAAGGAAAGGAGATAGGGCAAAAGGGACCTAGAAGCCTGTTCATTTATTTTAAAGAACTTTTCTGGAAACCACATTTGAGCACTCCTGCATATGTTTCACTGGCTGCCCCATCTCTAAGGGAGTCTGGGAGACAGATTTTTTAGGTGAGGACGTTGAAGCACCCTAAATCAGTAGCTGAGGTTATTGAGGTCCCTGTAAATTGGTAGATTTGTTAGTAGGGAAGAGGGGAGAGGGATATTGGGAAATAGTCAGTAGTCTCCCTGCACCTGGTCCATTATCTTCTCCTGAGAAAGAGTGCATGGGGGATAATTATTGAGTTCTTCCTTACATGGTTGTTAATGTTTCTATTCCATCCTAGTTTCGGCGGATTACTGAGACTACATACTGAGACTTTTAACCAGTCCTCCAACTTTTAAACAATATATAACAGCTTTACTGAGATATAATTTACACATACAATTCACCCACTTAAATTGTGCAGTTCGGTGGCTTTTAGTGTCTTCACACAGAGTTGTACAACCATCACCACAATCGATTTTAGAACATTTTCATCTCCCCAGAAAGAAACCGTGTGCCCATTAGCAGCCCCTCCTCATTTCACCCTTGCCTTCTGCTTCCAGTCGTAAGCAACCACTAGTCTATTTCCTGTTTCTATAGATTTGCTGGTTTGTTTGTTTGTTTTTGACATTTTACATATATGAAATTATACAATGTGTGTTCTTTTGTGAGTGGCTTCTTTTTTTTTTTAATTAATTTATTTGTCAGAGAGAGAGAGAGAGAGAGAACTCACAAGCAGACAAAGAGGCAGGCAGAGGCAGAGAGAGAAGCAGGGTCCCCACCGAGCAGAGAGCCTGATGTGGTACTCGATCCCAGGATCTTGGGATCATGACTTGAGCCGAAGGCAGCGGCTCAACCCACTGAGCCACCCAGGCATCCCGTGAGTGGCTTCTTTTACCGAGCATAATGTTTTCAAGGTTCATGTAGCACGTGTCAGAATTTCCTTCTCTTCAAATTCTGAGTTTTCAGAGGGAACGAGTGGAGCCTTCCTCATCTGTATGCCCCTCTGAACCTAGCACACTGCCTGGCACATTGTAAAAGCTCAGTTAAGGGTCAGCTAATTGAAATAACAACAGTGTCCCAGGAATTTAAAAGAGGGACAGTAGAAATTGCCATAGTTGGAGAGGACACAAAGATGTCCTGACCTAGGCATTTTTGACCCGGTAAATGTTTTGATCCTGAGGGGCATTTTGCATGTATTTTCATCAGCATTATACCAACATTGCTGAAATTGCATCAAGAAAATATTTTTTGGAATGAATTCTATCATGCCCACTTAATTCTTTTTTTTTTTTTTTTTAAGATTTTGTTTATTTAGGGGCGCCTGGGTGGCTCAGTGGGTTAAAGCCTCTGCCTTCAGCTCAGGTCATGATCCCAGGGTCCTGGGATGGAGTCCTACATCGGGCTCTCTGCTCAGCCCAGAGCCTGCTTCCTCCTCTCTCTCCCTGCCTGCCTCTCTGACTAGTTGGAATCTCTATCAAATAAATAAATAAAATATAAAAAAAAAGATTTTGTTTATTTATTTGACAGAGATCATAAGTAGGCAGAGAGAGAGGATGAAGCAGGCTCCCTGCTGAGCAGAGAGCCTGATGCTGGTCTCCATCCTAGGACCCTGGGATCATGACCTGAGCCTAAGGCAGAGGCTTTAACCCACTGAACCACCCAGGAGCCCCATGCCCACTTAATTCTTGCTCAGTTTTTTATGTAGTTCAGTTAAGCCATTTCTAATATGTGGCAGCAAACTGCTGTGCTCACATTTGCTGGTGAGTTATTCTGCAATTATTTAGAAAGGTAATGCCTTCTTTTAGGGAGAGGATTTCAAAGACTACTACAGTTAAGATTTTTATACTAATTGACAAATTGGAGATCGTATCAGAACTGTGGTCTCTAAGTATGTACTTTTGGAGGCCAAAAAAGTAACACAGGCATTTCTATTGTCAATGCCAGGTGTTTTGGTTTTAAAAGGCTGCTGGAACTTCGGAACATGCAGAACAGGCTCATCCTGGAATCTGGACTTGCACATTACATAGTAGGGCTAGCTATGAAAATAGAATACAAAGCACATGGAACATTCTTTTATATACGTTTCCTGTTCTCATCCACTTTTCTTGAAATCGTTTTCATTGGGGATGAAGTTAATTCTTTTCCTTTGTACATTTTATATACATTTTACAGTTTGATCCATTCATCAGTGTTTGTGTCAATACTCAATTTCTATTAATTGTCGCTTTCTTTTTTTATTGTGAGTTCTCTTGTGGCCATTTCTTCTACCAGATCCAATTTCATCGAGTGAGAGGTACCAAATTCTACAATGTGTAAAATACGTTGTGTATTTACAGCATCTGAAATGTAGTGTACTTTAGCTGCCATCCATTAGTGTATGGGGTGTGTGTGTGTGTGTGTGTGTGTGTTTGCTGCTTATTTCTGACAAGAAGTATTATGAATTAAATACAGGATGACAGTTTGTATTTCTTTCTCAGCTAATTCGTGAACACATAGGGAGCATTTCCCCTCCCTTATTCTAGGGTGGTCCTGCTCTCTAGCATGGATCTATGTTACTGCTAATCCAGTTCTTCTTGCTTTCAGTCACTTTGAAAACCATGTGCTAACTGCCCGTACCACTGGAGCAAAGGGCCAAAGGCAGGTCCAAAATACTCAGCTTGGGAAAGCTTCCTCGAAGAGGCAAGAAGGGATAAGTTTGCATTATAAACATTGGCATATACCTCTTTAGTCTTTCCTTTTCTGGGTCTGTAAGGCTTAGGCCATTTAGGCTGCTATAGCACAACAGCACAGACTGAGTGCCTTAAAACCAACAGAAATTTATTTCTCATAGTTCCAGAGGCTGGAAGTCTAATATCAGACAGCCTGGCAGTTTTGGTGTCTGGTGAGAGCCTGCTTCCCGGTTCATACACAGTCAGCTTCTTGCCTTCTTCACATCACATGGTGTAAGGAGCAGGGGAGTTCCCTGGGGCCTCTTTTATAAGGACACTAATCCCATTTGCAAGGACTTCACCCTGCTGACCTAATTACCTCCCGGAGGCCCACCTCCACATACACATTTGCAGGGGGAGGGGCACAAACAAGTCCATAGCAAAGACTGAGATCATGTTCTTTTTTTTTTTTCCAGGTCCATGGAAAAAAATTATTCCTTAGATTTGATCCAGATGAAGAACTTGGTTCCCTTGGCAACATCTCACTGCCAGAGTCTCTAGAAAAAGGAGAGAGGAAGGAGGAGGTCCAGGACCAAAAACAGGCCTTGGGGCCCAGCAGCCAGAAAACCTCTCAGCCTCCCTCTCAGTCCCTGGAGCATGTTGCTCCCAGTGGAGACAGTGGTTTGGAGGGTTTGCGGGGAGATGCTCCTGTGGGAGCTGCAGAGAGGTGGCTGCAGGTCAGCTTTGGTATGTTTGGCAGCATTTGGGTGAACGAGTTCTCCAGAGCGAAGAAAGCGAACAAGAGGGGCGACTGGAGGGACCCCATTCCAAGGTAATGGTGTGGTTGGGCAGGCTGTGGCTGTGGCTCTGCAGGTCTATGGTGTTTGACACGGCCCCCCGTGTGCAGACTTGGGGCTGGGCTCTGTGGGCTCACTCAGGTGGGTGTCCCACCGACTCGCCGGCAGCCCGAGTCCTAGCAGAGAGTACCCATGCTAGAAAGGGGACTGTGCCTGCATCCAGAGAGGGCTGGAAACATTCTGGGGCAGCTTAGAAAAAGGGAAGAACTTTCCCAACAAGCATGGCTCTTGAGAGTGGGATGGCACTGAAGGACGTTTTATGGCTTGACGAGTGCACTCTGAATTCAGGGACAGAATTGTCTTGGTTTTCATCTGCCAGTGGTGGGAAGGATATTTTGGTGTGTAAAACTCAGTCCCTGTTCAGGATTATTACCTCCGTGTAGATTTCCCAGAGGAGTCATTGCTGGTCACTGAGAACGAACATCCTCACAGCCTTGCATAAGTGCTCATTTAGCCGAATTCTTAACTAGCTTCGTGTTGTTTGTATACTTTTTATCAGTTTGTAGAGGCTTTTGTATATTGCATGTTAATCTTTGTGATATGTGATGCCAGTGTTTCAAGTCTACCTGTATCCTTTGATAGTGTTTGTGCCTTTTGACATTCAAGATTTAAAAACTTTTTAGGGGCACCTGGGTAGCTTAGTGAGTTAAGTGCCTGACTCTTGGTTTCGGCTTAGGTCACGATCTCATGGATCATCGGAAGGAGCCCCGCGTCGCATCAGGCTTCACATTCATCAGGGAGTCCCCTTGAGATTCTTGCCCTCTGCCCTCCCGCCACTCATACCTGCTCTTTAATCTAAAACTTTTAAAAATTTTTATTTATTTTTAAAGATGTTTATTGAAGTATAGTTGACATCAATGTTATATCAGTTTCAGGTATAGAAAATAATCATTCAACAATTCTAGACATTACTTAATGCCTACGATAAATGTGGTCATCATCTGTCACCAAACAATATTATTACTGACTATATTATTATATAATAATATATTATTTTTATATATTATTTATTATTATATATTATTATAGAATAATATTATTATTGACTATATTCCCTATGCTGTACTTTTCATCCCTGTGACTTCCTTATTTTATAACTGGAAGTCTAGACCTCTTTTTTTTTTTAAAAGATTTTTATTAATTTATTTGACGAGAACAATCACAAGTAGGCAGAGAGGTAGGCAGAGAGAGGGGGAAGCAGGCGCCCCGCTGAGCAGAGAGCCCGATGCGGGGCTTGATGCAGGGCTCAATCCCAGGCCCCTGATATCACGACCTGAGCCGAAGGCAGAGGCTTAACCCACTGAGCCACCCAGACACCCTGGAAGTCTAGATCTCTTAATCCTCTGTACCTCTTTACCCATCCTCCCACCCGCTGGGATTTTAAATTTTTATATAGTCAGTAATCAGTATTTTTTTTTTTTAAAGATTTTATTTATTTATTTATTTGACAGACAGAGATCACAAGTAGGCAGAGAGGCAGGCAGAGAGAGAGGAGGAAGCAGGCTCCCCGCTGAGCAGAGAGCCCGATGTGGGGCTCCATCCCAGGACACTGGGATCATGACCTGAGCCGATCCCTGCCCTGTTCTTGTGACTCTCCTGGGCCTTTTCCCATATGTTGGTTTTGTCCTTAGACCAGTAGCAAGAGGCTCTTTTGCAGTTCTAGGCCTTCTGTCTACACATGAAGAGAGAAGAGGGGAAGAGATAGTCATTTTCTAGAAGTTCAGATGAGCAAGCAGAGCTTTCTCAGAAAATCCCAGCCAACCTCTTATGGCCTGAAGCTGGTTCATGGGCGGATTGCTAAATTAGTCACTAGCTAGGGCAGTTGAAATGCTCTTCAAGAACAAGCCTCAACCCTAACTAGGTTTTCTGAATTTATTGTCACAGAGTTAACATATATCATTCTTTTATTTTTAAAATCTCTTCTTGTGAAGTTATGTCTGCCTTTTCCTTCTTTATGTTTTTTATTTTCATTTGTTGCCTACCTCCTGTTTCTTAATTAGGCTTACCAGAGTTTTATCAATTTTGTTGGTCTTTCAAATAAATAATATTAGTTTTATATACTCTATACGGGAAGAGTATTTTCTGATTTTCCAGACGTTTGAGTGGGGTCATCATTTTGTTGTCATTTTTTTATTGGATTGTGATTAGGATATCAGTCTGTAAGTTTTCTACTTTGGGCATATTTGCAGTCAAACACGTCATGGGTCTTTGCTTACATTTTGTGTACATAAATGAAGACAATATGTTCATAAAAAGCAAAACCTTATATAACTATTAAGAACAGGTTATTGCTTTGGTAATTTAAACACTCTATCCTTGCTTATTTTCTGTTTACTTAATATGCCAAACATGGAAGAGGAGTATTAAAATCCTCTAGGGTGATTGTGGTTTTATGGTTTCTCCTTGTCTTTCTAGTGTGTTTATGTGTTTGCTGCCCTGTTGTCCATAGCATCAAGGTCTCTGACTTCTTTGCAGCTTTTTAAAATAATAGCATACCCTTGGAGCGCCAGAGTGGCTCAGTCAGTTAAGCATCCGACTCTTGATTTAGACTCAGGTCATGATCTCAGGGTTGTGAGTTCGAGTCCTGTGTTAGGCTCCACACTGAGCATGGAGTCTGATTAAGATTCTCTCTTCCTCTCCCTCTGCCCCTGCCTTCCACCTCCCTCACTCTCTCTTAAAAAGAAAAGAAAAGAAAAGAAAAAAAGAAATAATAACAGACCTTCTGTTTGCCTTTGGTCTTGAACTCTGCTTTGCTTGATGATAATGGTGCCACTCTGTGTTTGGCCCTTGTAGTCTTTTTCCACTTAGTGTGTGCTTTACAGGTGTGCTTTTTCACTTATTTTAGGTATACTTCTTACAAATGGCGAGTTTCTGGCTTTTGTATCTCTTTAAACTCAAACTCCTTGTTTTGAAATGAGGTGACTATGGTATTTGGATTTTCTTCCTTTGCCATTTTATTATACCTAGTTTCTTTTTTTTTTCTGTTGGATTTTTCAAGTTTCTTTCTTTTCTCCTTTCCCCCCACCGTCTTTTATTCCTGTTGAGTAAGTAGCAAGTACTGCTATTCATCTTCTTTCTGTTGGTAATAATGTTCCCTTTAAATTAGACTCATATTTTTCTTGGTTAATAATGACCAAATGTTTAATAACATTTAACTAATAACATGTCTCCCTTCTTATTGAAACTGGTTTTTTGCTCCTTTCCTTCATCCTTCTGAGAGGAGGCCTTTGAAATAGTTCCACTTCAACCACTTCTTTTGTCCTGTTGTCCACCCTATTTCCTGCGGGAGTAAGGGGAGAGGTGAGATAGTTCAGAATTTTAATTCCAGATTGTTAACTATATAATATTATTAATTATGTGTAATTAAGTTAATTAATATTAAATATACATTAACATTATATCTTCTTTGTTTTTTTTTTTTTTAATTTTATTTATTTATTTATTTGACAGAGATCACAAGTAGGCAGAGAGGCAGGCAGAGAGAGAAGGGGGGAAGCAGGTTCCCTGCTGAGCAGAGAGCCTGGTATAGGGCTTGATCCCAGAACCCTGAGATCATGACCTGAGCTGAAGGCAGAAGCTTAACCCACTGAGCCACCCAGGCACCCTCTCTTCTTTGTTTTTATTCAGTTTTGCAACCCTTTATTTTTGTGTGCATAATGCTGATTAACAAGTCTATTCAGTAAAATTAGAATTCCAGTGAAAAGCAGTTTTTCCGTGAAAGCCTCAGGGCTCCATTGTATGTCAGACAGCAGGAAGTAGCACTGAATTTGGTGTGAGACTTAGTGACCTTATTTACAGCCTCCAAGGAATCCTCCTGGGTAGTGATTTTTCGATTTTTCGCTGTGCTCTGATGACAAGCATACCAGCTTCTGTGCGGATGCTTCTCATCTCAGCAGCAGAGCGATTTGGACACAGTCACTCCAACAACTCAAATTTGACATCTCTGTCAACACTCATTGAACGAGCACAAATCTCAGAAATGTGGGTCCGACCCTCTAGATCAGGTAAGCTAAATGCAGCCTTTCTGCCCAGTCCCCCTGGCCTCATCAGTGCCGGTTCTGAAGTGTCCGGTCTGGTGGTGGCCATGAGCCCTTTCCTCTTACCTTGAGGATCAAAACTGCCCAGTTGATTGCTCAGTTTCAGGATCATTCTCTGCACTTCATTGTCTCCTTCAGCCACATCCTCCACACGAGCTCCTCCAGAAGCATCCGTTTTCCCTGAAGGAGATAAGGCAGGCTTTTTTTGTTTTGGTCATTTTAAAGAGTTCCTGAACCATTCGAGCCCCTTCACCGACATTCTTTAGTACAAGTTCAGATCCAGTAACCTGGAAAGCAGACATCAGCCCTTTTAGCAACTGCCCAAGCACAGAATGTCTTGCCTATACCTGTGGACCAAAGAGCAGCCCACTCTTGGGAGGCTCAATGTCAAGGTTAACAAACCTGTCTGGATGAAGTATTGGGAGCTCAACTACTACTCAGAGTTTCTGAATCCGTTCCTTAGAGCCAGCCACATCACTGTGTGTGACATTAGGTTTTTCCTCCACCTGCATCATGGTAGCATAGAATATGAATTTCGGAGGCATAGAATATGAATTTGATACTTTGTTCTGTCCACGCCAACTCTGATTCCTTCTTCAGGGCAAGTAGGTGCTACTTGATCACTGAGATCCACCACAGACTTGGCGAACTACTTCACATTGATAATGTACTTTGGGTCCTCCAAGTCCACACTGATTATCTTTGTACACCTCGCAACCCTCAAAGGCTCTTCACTCTGCAGTGTTTGCTTTTCTGCAGCCAAATCCCTGAATGCTGGTGGACCAGGCCAGTGAGCTCATTAAGCTTCTTAAGACGTTGTCGCATGTCATCTTCAACCCGCTCTATCTGTCTAGAGTCAGTGCTCTGACCATACGTGTTCAGCAAAATGCTGTCCCCCTCATCCAGAGTTAGGCTTCTCGTCCTCCTCCTCCTCCTTGTTTTCCACGGATCAGCACTGAGGTAATCTGCCATTTTAGGAGCTCCAAGTGCCTCAGCTCCTTAGTGATCACACAGCACCTCTCTCGTTTCCAGTGGTCAACAAGGGTATCTTCTGATTCCAGAATTCCTTCTTAACGTGCTACAGTTCTCAGCTGTGCTATCATCCAGTCCTCTGGATCTCTCACAATAAATATTATGCACCCCAGGGCTGCCCCTTCTGTCTTACCCTTTTCCTCTCCCCTTGGCTTGAGGTCCCTGCTGATCTCATTTCCGTTAGGCATTTATTTTTCCTTGAGTAATTACCTCAGATACTATGGTAGATGTGTCTCTGAGGCCTTTTCCTCTGAAGTTGTCCTGTTGGGGCACAGTTGGTTGAGTGTTCAACTCTTGATTTCAACTCAGGTTGTGATTTCGGGTTGTGGGATCAAACCCCGATTGGACTCTGTGCTCAGCACAAAACCTGCTTGTCCCTGTTGCTCTGCTCCTCCCCACAATGACACACATGGGATCTCTCTCTCTCAGATAAATAAAATTAAAAAAAAAAAATTGTCCTTTTGTTTCCACGCCAGAATACCACCTAGGTCAGATATATGGATATTTCCCTTCAGATAATGGAGTCTGGCTGATTATCTGCCCTTACATAGTAACCCATTGTGTCTTTATCAAAGATCAGAAAGTTTCTCCTGTGTCCTTGGAATTCAGGAAGTTCAGGGGCATACGGGTGGGTATGTATTTCTCGTTAAATCTTGCCGGGACTGGGAGCGGTACCTCTCTAGTGTCCATTTCTCTGTCCTTCGCAACAAACTCTGCTTTTGTGCAGGTACACACCTCCTGAGCTTTGAGACTTCCATAGGTCATGTTGTCTTTAGTGAACATGTATGGCCCTGATCAGAAAGATGGAGCATTATATATATGTTTTAATTACTGCATTTAGCCCTGAGAACCATCCCTTTTCTCTCTTGGGGTCTTAGCTTCCCTGGGTGAATCTTGACTGTGGAGTGGGAGCATTATGGACTGTGTGACTTAACTCTTGAGTGGGAGCTGTATGTACGTGTGCCCTGAGCCGCACGCACTTAGGACCTTTTCTTTCTTCCAGGTTGGTCCTGTACTTTGGTGGTGGCGGCTTCCTGGCATTCTATAATTGTCAGATGTCTTGGAGCTCTTCCCCAGTGGTCAGACCTGCCTCTGACATCTTGTCGGAAAAGTTTGATCGAAGACAAGCCTTGGAAGCTTTGAGCCAGGATCAGCCTGTCTGCTATACCCTGTTGGACCAAAGATACTTCTCAGGCTTAGGTATGAGTGATGGGAAAGGGATGAGACCCACCACCTGTGTGCTTGAGGCAATCACTTAATCTCTTTAGTTTCACTTCTTCATTTTTTAAACTAAGGGAGTGAGGGTCGCCTGGGTGGCTCTGTCCATTAAGCATCTGCTGTAGGCTCAGGGCGTGATCTCAGGGTCCTGGGATTGAGCCTCACATCAGGCTCCCCCCCTCAGCGGGGAGTCTGCTTCTCCCTCTGTCCCTCCCCACCACTCATGCTGTCTCTCTTTCTCCCCCTCTCTGTCTCAAATAAATTAGTAAAATCTTTAAAAAAAAAAAAAAAAAAGTAAATAAACTGAGGGAGTTAGATGAGGCAGTTTCTAACTTCTCTCCTGGCTTCAGAATTCACATCCTAATTACATTATCATCTGGAGTCTGCCCATGGCCACATCACAGAATAACTTCCTAAAGGGCAGGAGTCCTGTCTTCTTTCTCCTTGAATCGTCCACTGCCTGGTGTAGCGCCTGGCACAGCGGAGGTACTCAGTTACTCAGTCAGTATCTGCTGGGCACCAGAAGCTGTGCAGTTTACTGAGGGAGAGCAGTGCGTTTGTTAATGGGGCCTCTCGGGCAGATGGCGCTGCCTGCTGGCAAAGCACAGATGCCTCAGGCCTCCATCAGGATCCTAAAAGATATGGGTAAAGAAGCAGGTTCCCTCCCTCTGTTCAGGTGTCATGCACAATGAAACTGTGAGCATTTTCCAGGGGGAGGGAAAAGGAGCTGAGCGATCTGAAAACCAGAACAGCTAACTCACAGAACTAGAAGAACTGATTGCTCTTACTACCTCAGCAGAGGCCTTAGTGCCCTGTGACTGGCTGCTGAGGCAGTTGAGGGAACTGATGACAAAATCACCTCATATCCAAGGCCTGATGGTGCCTATTGCTGGCACAGCTCCCCTTAGGAGCGGGGAGGAGGCCCGGGGGCTCCCCAGACAGCGGCCTTGCATTTTCACATTAAGATTATGGGAGCCCTTGTGCCCTGAGGGAGAAAGAGACCTCCAGAAGCAGCCTTTGGGTTATTTATAGCAGGACCTCATGCTCTACTGATTAGTCATTGTTACCAACAATATTAGTAACAGCCGACATTTTTCGTGTGACTATTAACGTGCTAATCGTGTGGCTTCAGCCTTCCTGCTATTCTGTAGGATAATGACTCGTTAGTTTTCCCTTTCCTCACACAAAGAAGCCAAAGCAAAAGACACATTGCTGGTATGTGGTACAGCTGAGATAGGAATCCAGGTAGTTTGCCAGGGAATTGTAGAGAAACAGTTGTGTATGATTAGGGGTGTGATTATGAAGCCCCTGCAAAGAGCAGTGATTTCATTCATCCATTCATCCCACACAAGCTGAATGCTTGCCTTCTACCGAGTTCAAAGTCTCACCTTCAAGAGGTTATTAATGGCCCAGCAAGCATGGGCTCAGTTCACTGCAATTTCAGATAGATTGTGACAGATGCCTGGTAGAAGTTAAAGTGCACTGTTGGGACATTTTGAAGAGAGTTATTGATTCTAGAAGGAGGGGTCAAGACTAGCTTCACCAAGAATGAGGCAGTAGTAGAAAAATAATGAAATAATACCTCCTAAATGATTTATATCTCAGGCATTATGCTTGACATTTTAAATAATAGAGGCTAATATTTATTGAGTACTCTCTACATAACAGCCACAGTGCTCAATGTGTGTGTTTGTGTGTGTGTGTGAGAACTCTCATTTACTGCTCACAAAAGCCAGGTAAGTGATCCCTATTTTATAGGTGAGGAATGTGGAGCTTATAGAAGCTAAGGAACCTGCCAGGGTCACATAGCTAGTATCTGGTTGAGTGGGGTTCAAATGCTGGCAGTCAGCTTCCATAGGCTGTTTGGATAACCTCTTTCCTATGACATGGGCCACACACAAGTTTCATTTCGTTTTGTCTCCACAATAGCCTTAAAGGTAAGTATAAGCAAATCCAGTTGGCAGACAGGGAGGTGGACTCAGAGTAGGTGACTTGCCCGAGAGCCCGCAGGCCGTGACAGGGTTGGCCCCAGTCATCCGCAGGAGCCCTCCCGCTGCCATTGTGCCAGCTTCCATTTGTTTTGTCAGTTTTGTGGATGGGGCTCATGACCGAGGTGTTCTTTCTCCTTCCCTTGTCCTCTCCCTGCCTCCCCCCAGGGAACATCATTAAGAATGAAGCCTTGTACAGAGCAGGGATCCATCCCCTTTCTCTTGGCTCACTCCTCAGCCATCAGCACCTCGAGGCCCTATTGGATCATGTGGTGGAGTTCAGTGCGGACTGGCTTCAGGGCAAGTTCGAGGGCAGACAGCAGCACCCGCAGATCTACCAGAAAGAACAGTGCCCTGGGGGACACCGGGTCATGAGAGAGGCGTTTGGGCCTCCGGGTGGCTTCCAGAGGCTCACATGGTGGTGCCCGCAGTGCCAGCCCAGGTTGTCTCCTGATGAGCAAGGGCAGGTCCAGCTCTCCTAGGGGACTCCTGCCCGTCTTCACAGAACCTGGCCCTTGAGGGGCTGTGATTCCTGAATGTCCAGAGGGCGGGTGTTGTCAGTGCTTGGGCTTGGCTACAGGAATAGAGGGTGGAGGGATGGGTGTCAGGACTGTTGCAAGCCGTGTCACTGGACTTGGGTTGAAGGCTGTTCCTACAGGATTAGATGTTTTTTTGCTTCTCTCATTTCTGTTAATTCTTCCATCTAATTCTGCCATTGTGGAAGATGATGAAAAGTCATGAGGACGGTACAGGGAAACACCTCCCAGTGGGGCATTGAAATGAAAGTGCCTGCAAAACAGCTCTGCCTCCACATTGCTTTGTATGTGCTTGGTTTTGTGTTTGAAACCTTGGTTGGTTGTAAGGCTCTCCATTTGAGAAATGGGACAACAGAAGTCTCTTTCTTTGTTCCCCTAGGGGGATCCAGGGGTGAGGATGAGTTGCACACGAGAGGAGGCTGAGGCTGACTCATCCTCCTGCGTGGATCCTTACCCATGGGATGGAGACCCCGAGAGAAGGGCCAGAAGAGGAGAGGGACCAGGGAATTGGCCACCTTCCTGCTGTGCCCAGTGGGCTTTAGAAAAAAACTACTTCTCTCTACAGTAAGGTGATATTTTTGTGATTGTTGGTGTGTTGAACAGTGCAGGAATCAAGGGTGGTAGAGACACACTGTCAGGTTGTTAGCGACAGCCAGAAGAAAGTAGGACAGTGACATGAAAATAAATCTCTCTGTTATTTTCTGTTGTCATTTTTATTTGGCGGTCAATGCTCTCACACTGTAAATAACTGGGCTCCTAGTGAAAGTGGCTATGTAGGGCTCGCTGAGTTGGCCTGATGGGTCCACTTAAAAGGAACAGGGTAGGGAGGGGGTGAAAACACACCTGCTCTTCTGCCCATAGGTGCCCTGCCAACTTGAAATCTGGCAGAGCACAGGATTTCCTCCTGTTGGACCAGCCTCTGGCCTACAGCAGATAGTGAATTGCATGAGCAAAATTGAAAACAGTGGCTAATGTTTCCATCTTCCTTTACTCTCATCTCTCTTACATCATCAAGATTTGTTACTGGGGAAAGCCACTTTATGGCAGACCTGTAACCTGTAGAATAGTTCATCTGTACTTAATACTTCCCAAAGGAAAGCCTTTAGCCTAATTCTTGCCATATCATCTGTAGAAATCCCCGTGGTGATGAGTACTCTGTCACTGTGTTTCATAGGAGAGGAAACTGACCTCCAGACTAGAGGCTGAGGAACTTGCTTAAGATCATACGGTTAACAAGGCTCAAGGGCGCGCACTTACCATCCACCACTTCGTGGTCCCCTCTGTATCAGGCCTCTGTAGCTGTGCCCCAGCACCGCCCCAAGCGCTGACTGCCATCACTAGGGGGATGTTCCTGAAAGCAGCCAAGCTTCCTTTGTTCCATATTCTCTGCAGATAGGCCCCTGGGAAGAAGCAGCAACTGTGGTGTCTCATAGGTGAAGGGCTCTGTCATCAAATAATGCGCTACCCCTTCTCGGAGCTTGGTGGGGCTCATAAAAGCCTCCAAGAAATTCTGCAGTAGAACAAAGTAAAACACTTTGTGTTTCTAAACCTTATTTTACCATGAAACCCATTTTACCTGTACTCTTCTTTGGAACAGGGTGTAGAAAAGGCTGTAATCCATTAAGATCCAACCTTTCTACACGCATCCTTTGAATCTGCTTTCAAATGTCCATCTCCGAGGTCTGTTTCTCCTTGGGGTCATTGTCTGCAACCAGTTTCAGCAACCCCCTGCGGTCATGACAGTTCTTACATTGAATCTAAATCCTTTCTGCTTTGTTAAGTATCTTACTCACTGTACCTCATTTATCTCTTTTACTTGACAGACATGCCAGTTCTTTGGGCCTTAGGTTAAGTATGCCTAAGGAAACAGCACGGTCTGGAGACTTAAATGACGGAAATTGCTCCTCTCGCAGTCCTGGAGGCTGGAAGTGTCCCATCAAGGTGCTGGCAGCTTTGCCTCTCCTGAGCTTTCACTCCAGGCCTTGCAGTTGCCTTCTGTGCCCAGGCCTTTTTCTCTATGTGTAGGCACTCCTGGGGCCTCTGCCTCTCCCTACAAGGACACCAGTCCTATAGATGGGTTAGGACCCCATGCTTATGATCTCATTTCACCTTAATTACTTCTTCAAAGGTCCTATCCAAATATCCTACATGGTAGACTAAGGCTTCAGAGTCAGAATTGGCTGGGGTGTGTGTGGTGAGGGTAGTGGACACAATTCAGTCCATAACAGGATACAAAGGGGTTTTGGAGAGAATCTTCAAATTTTCAGAGGCCATCTCTCTGCACTTTTGTTCTTTTAACTTAAATTAGTTGGTAAAACCCTACTTCCAGACCAGATGGTCTGAAAATCCTATTTGAGTAATAGATTGCTGTTTGTATCTACAAGAATATATTTACTTGTGTGTGTGTGTGTGTGTGTGTGTGTGTCATGTGAAGATACATGTGGGGGGGGGCACCTGGGTGTATGTACACATACACACATGGATGTGTGTACACACACATCCATGTGTATCCTTAATTCTAATTGACCTTTCTAACCCATACGGGTAACAGAAGTGTGAAATGTTAGGCATAAGCTGGGGCAAAGATGGTGTCCAGCCCGTTTCCTCTAAGTCAACATCTGAGCAGTACAGTGGGTCCAGAGTACAGGAGGGGAATGAGATGGGGAAGGTCTGGAGACATGAGGGGAGGACTGGGTGCCATGGCCCACGCGTGTGTCTGCACCCATTGTGATTGGTAGAGAAAGAAAGAGAAGTGCTATTGCTGTTGTTGCTAAAAGTGCTAGAACTGGAAATAGCAGTGGGAATGGAAAGGAGGAAGGGTATAATGGCATCATGGGGTCGGGCTCCTGGGTGAGCTGGGAGTCGGGAAGCTGAAGATACTCAGGCCTGGCACTCACACTAGAGGAGGCCAGCTGCTGACTGACAGGGAAGTCAGCTAGGAGCCGAACAGGTTCTGTGGAGGAAGGTGATCAGATGTGAGGCATGTTGAGCTGAAGGTACCTGTGCGGCACCCCAGCTTGGGGGAGAGCGTAGTTAGGACATAGGCTGGGAGGCACAGATTTGGGAGCGTTCCTCATAGTGGGATGGTCAGTGAGAGAAGGTTAACAAGGGCCGTCACATGGCATGAGAAAAGATGGCAATCACTGTGGAACCATAGAGAAAGTCTTGTGCTTAAGTGGCGAGAGCAGGAAGAGAAGCCAGACTGTGAAAGATCAAACGTAACAGGAGGAAAAATAAGCTTCAGGTAGAAGTGAATAGTCCATAATACTGGCTTATGCTGAGTTGAAGGAGAATGAGAAGAGGCTTTTGGATTTGTCAGTCGATCACATTTGAGGTCATGATCACCTCCAAGAGAGCAATTTGTGCAGAGCGGCTGCCAAGTCTGAAGGGGCTGAGACCTGCATGAGAGCTGAGGAAGTAGGAGCGGTGAGGGTGTTCTGCCCTTCAGGATGGCTAGTCCTGAAGGAAATGAGAAAGAGGAGGTCAGGGAGGAGAATCACTTATTAAAGGGTGGTTATAACGTGAGGATTTGTATATGAGGTGTTGAGAGCACAAACAGTAGGAGGGCGAGAGCACGCCAGCACCACCAAGATAACTGGGCAAGCACAGGAAGACAAAAATAGATCCAGAGAAAATTCGCTGAAGGTGAGGTCTTTTGAAGTACAAAGGAGGAAGGGGAAGGTTTGTAACAGCTGTCCTGGGACTTTAGAGCCGCTTAGGGTTCCAGGGAAGGGTTCCAGAGTCACACTGGGGGGATCCAGGCTAGATTGCTTCACCTCCCAACTTTCTCCTGCAGGATCCAGTAGCCGAGGATCAAATCCAATGATACAGATGCTGTATGAACCCCTAGTCAAAGGTGGTCAGGGTAAGAATGGTAGAAAGCCAAGAGGGGGAATGAGAATATTTACTATTGAAAAATTTTATTATTATTTTTAAGTTACAGATATCAAAAGATTCAAGTGATATGAAAGTTTACAGAACAGAACATGGAAGAGTAACTCTCACACCTGCTCCATCCTCTCAGGAGCAGACTTCATCTGATTTCAGGGACTTGATAAAGTCCATAGAGTGGGGGAAATCGAGCAGCTAGCCGCTGAGTTGTAGGAGTTGTTGGGACCATCAGAATTAGAGCGAAGTACGCGGACCGGGTTCTGTGTGGAAAAAATGTAGAAACAGAAACGTGGACAGCTGAGTGAAGCCACAGCGGCCATGCTCCCTTCTGAGATTTTATCCATCATGGCAGGAAGTGCTCAGAAAGTTTCATTTAGTCCCCAAAGGAGGGAGGGAAAGGAGCCATAAGTGGAGTGAATGAGGGAGCTAGAAAAGAGGTAATGGGGGTGTGTGTGGAACAGTGGGAATTACTCAGATTGTCCGTGTGCCTTCAGGATGGAAGGAGAGGTCTTTTGCTTGGCAGAATTACAGGAGAGGGATGGGATACATAGATACAGGTTTCACTCAGAAGTAAGGAGAGGTGAGATTTTTTTTTTTTTTTTCAAATTTATTTATTCGACAGAGGGAAAGAGGGATCACAAGCAGGCAGACAGGCAAGCGGGGGTGGGGGGAAGCAGGCTCCTTGCCAAGCAGAGACCCCAATGCGGGGCTTGATCCCAGGACCCCGAGATCATGACCTGAGCTGAAGGCAGAGGCTTAATCTACTGAGCCACCCAGGCGCCCCAGGAGAGGATTTGTACTCAACAGATTCTAGGGGAAAGATTTATTTATCTCCTGAACTTGAGTTTTGTGATAATCGATACAGTGAAAAACTTGATATTTAATGTTAGGTTTCAGTGGCCCTAGCCATTCAGTAAGTATTTCTGACATGCCTCTTAAATGCTGAGTCTGGGAACACAAGGAGGAAAAACACAAGAAAACCCCTACACTAACAGGAGAGGGTTGGCTTATTACCAAGAGTGTTAAAAGTCTTTCAGTAGGGGGGCACCTGGGTGGCTCAGTCATTAAGTGTCTGCCTTTGGAGCAGGTCATGATCCCAGGGTCCTGGGTTTGAGACCCATTTCTGGCTCCCCACTCAGTGGGAAGCCTGCTTCTCCCTTTCCCACTCCCTCTGCTGTTGTTCTCTCTCTCTCGCTGTGTCTCTGTCAAATCTTAAAAAAAAAAAAGTGTTGGGGCGCCTGGGTGGCTCAGTGGGCCTTTGCCTTCAGCTCAGGTCATGATCCCAGAGTCCTGGGATTGAGCCCCGCATCGGGCTCTCTGCTCGGCAGGGAACCTGCTTCCTCCTCTCTCTCTCTGCCTGCCTCTCTGCCTACTTGTGATCTCTGTCTGTCAAATAAATAAATAAAATCTTAAAAAAAAAAGTGTTTCAGTAGGTTAGAGAAAAAATAGTGTGTGGGGTGGGGAGGATATAAGTGTGCTCTGAAAGTTCCAGTTCAGGGGCGCCTAGGTGGCTTAGTCAGTTAAACTTCTGCCTTCTGTTCAGGTCATGATCCTGGGGTCCTGGGATGGAGCTCCACATCCTGCTTCCTGGTCAGTGGGGAGTCTCCCTCTCCCTCTGTGCTCTAGCACTTCTTTCCTGTCTCTCTCAAGTAAATAAATACAATCTTTAAAAAAGTTCCAGTACAGTCCCAATATAATCAAGTGTGTGTTTTAGATAAATTACTCAAGTTGTCACATGGGAATGCATGAAGAGAGATGGGAAGTGGACTTGAAAAATAGTTTGGGAGAGAAGATGGGGCTTAAACCAAGATGGATCAGAGAGGAGAGATTAAGACGAAAGAGGTTTGGTTCTTAGGCTCCAAAGACTTGAATGATTTCAAAGGGGGCAGGTGTAGGAAGAGAAGGGAGTTAGGGATGACCTCAGGATTTGATAATTAGGCAGCTGGGATGCTGTTAGTGTCATTATCCGAAGAAGCAGTTTCAGTGGGGGAGAGATTTCACTTACATCATAACTTTGGAGGACATCTAAGAGGAGGAAGTACTGGTTAGTTCGGTAAATACTCATTGTGCCCCTAATATGTGCCAGGCACTGTTCTAGATGCTTGGGGGTATGTTAGTGAACAAAATAAAGATGTCAGTCATTGAGCTTCCGCTCTAGCAAGAAGAAACCGACACCGAGTATCATGAGTACACTTTGTATTATATTAGCACGTGATAAATACTATGGGAAAAAACTAGAACGGGATTGGGAATTAGCAGCGGAGGTGGGTGGGAAGATCCAGCTCCAATGGGGGTTGGCGGGTGGAGAATTCCCGCGCTGCCAGGAGTCCGCTTTTCCCTGTTCGCTCGCGCGCGCTCTCAAAAAACAAACGAAACTAAAACCCAAAAAAAACAAGGATGGAGATATAAATTTCCGCATCATACATTATTTACACAGGGGTAGAAGCGCTTCAGATCCATTTTGGGGATAAAGTGGGGTTCAACACATTGAAAGAGGTCCTAGAGTTTAAATTCTAGGGATGAGGTAACTTCGCCCAGAGAGAAGGGAAAAGCCTTGAGGGTTATGAAGCAGGAAAAGGAGGGGTGTTACTGCTGCACCAGGTGCCCGCTGTCCTCTGCGGTCAGCCGCGCGGAGGATTTTTCCTCCCGTGTTGATGGTTAACGCCGACAACTCGGTGGCGGGGGCCTCCCGGCTTTTAATGGGTCCGCAGCCTCGCGCCGATAGTACAGGAGGGACGCGTCACTGAAGAGCAATTCTGGCCGCAGGACAAACACGACTACATACGTGAAGGGATTGCTGACAAAATCCTCGCGAACTCTCGCCTGCTGGGCTCTCGCTAAAAGCCCACGCACAACGGGGAAACGTTACGACGTCGGGTCTGGGTTCAGGCTCCAACTGCTACATAGGGGAAGCGGAGGAAAAGGCCCACCCCCGTAGAAGCACCAATCCCCCTCTACCGTCCTTTTCTCTTCTCCAATGGGCGTACAGGGTATGGTCGTCACGCCAGCCTCATCCTGCCGCCGATTGGCCAGCGTCTTCCTCGTGTGAGCGGTCCTAGCTAGTCAGAGCCCGTCAGCCAACCCCGTGAGCCCACGAGAAGTGGCGCGAGAGCCAGAGGCCCGTTGAGGTGGGTGGGGGGAGTGGGCGTGGCGCCCGCTTGGGCCCGCCTCTGCTCCGCCCCAGCCGTCTTGCCTCCTGGGTTTAATCCGCGGGTGTCCTGCAGGGGTATACGGGAATTGAGCACCGAGCCCCGGCAGCCGGCCGCCTGCTACCAGCATGGAGTTCGTGAAGTGCTTGGGGCGCCCCGAGGAGTTCTACAACCTCCTGCGCTTCCAGATGGGGGGCCGGCGGAAGATGATACCCCAGATGGACCAGGTGGGACGAGCATCCTTGCATCCTGGCTGGGGCGGGGGGCTGCGCGCGGTCCCCGGGCGTAGAGCCTGGCCTCTAGGCCCCACAATGGAGGGCGAGGGGCGCAGCGAGCGGGTGCCGGAAGCCTCTGGCGCCCTCCTACCCTAGGGGTAGCAGACACCCAACCCTTTTGGCGGCCCCACCCGCCCAGCCTGGTTCCGCTTCCCTTACCCCAAATCCGGGCCAGCTGACCGACGTCCCTTCGGCGAGCCTCCTCTTCCCTTCCTCGCCCTCCCTCACGTGATGGTCTTGATGCTTAAAACGTTTCTGTTCTTTCCAGACATGGGTTGTCAGGTATTTTTTCGTCTGTCCTTCTGTCTTTGAGCATTGATGTTTATCAGTGTCGTAATAGGTGGTTGCAAAATTGAGATCATATGGGTAGATTTAAGTGGGAGAGGATGTGTGAGAGCATATCATGAAGGGTATGAACTATGCAAATATTGCCCCAATACCTTTTCGGGAATGAAACCTTCCTTGCTCATCCTTCAGTTTTTGGTTACACCTCTTCTAAAAGCTTGCCTCACTGTCCTGCAGTCTGATCAATTCCAATTTCTCAGTGCGTCTTCGGTTTTTTTATAACACATATTTACTCTTCCAAGTTCTTATTAGTTACCTGTATTCTGTCGATTAGCAACATTGTTGGTCGCTTGAAGGCCAGACTTGGTTTTATTTACTTACATTTCATCTGCCTCATTCTTGTGTCCTTTGCTAAATGATTGCTTACAGAGTTATCTACTACAACAAGAAAATGATTCTTAAGTGATTATTGAATGAATAGACACATTCAGCCAAGTTCGTGGGTTATATCAAAACTTTTAAATTCTTTTCTCTGATGGGAACATCACAAAGACTATTCTTTGTTTAAATATACTCTTAATTGGTGTCCTTTATTAAACCACTTTAATTTCCCATCAGAAAAAAATTCTGCTCTTTCCCTCATAACTTGGCATCCTTCTCATCTTCAAGGTCTAGCTTCAGTGAGTGCCACATCTATTCACCATTCAGTGGAGATTTTTGGACACCCGTTCCGTGCTAGATGTTATGCTGGTTGGACCGTGGCAGGATGGCATGTATAGACAAATAAGACCTACAAAGAGCTCACCATCTTGTCAAGTCAATAAAACATTACGATTGTTAATAGAAAATTCAGGTAGGCACCATAACAAGTTACCTGTGAAACTCCCTCTGCCATTTTCTCCGGTACTACTTTGTAACAGTCCCATAGTCTTGTATTGTGGTTATTTGTGTATTGGTTTTATGATCCCCAAATCCCTTTTGGATTTAAGATTCTATATTTGATTCTGGATTTTTAAGCTATTTGGATATAGGAATCCTGTTCGATGTCCCTTTAGTGAACTAATGAATAAAAGGTGGGTGCACTACCCTTAAGAAACCTCTAGCTTTTTAAACAAGCGAAACTTAAATAACTGTGGCAGAGTATAGTAAATGCCATAAGGAAATTTCCAGTAGGGAGAGCTCACTGCTGGCTGGAATAGGGGATTCATCTTTTGGGGGATGCCTAAAGGAATTACAACTAAACATTGCTCCTGTGCCTTGCTCAATAGATGTTTAATCAGAGATTTTTTTTTTTTTTTTTGAAGATTTTATTTATTTGACAGAGAGAGATCACAAGTGGGCGGAGAGGCAAGCAGAGAGAGAGAGAGAGAGGAGGAAGCAGGCTCCCTGCAGAGCAGAGAACCCGATGTGGGACTCGATCCCAGGACCCTGAGACCATGACCTGAGCCGAAGGCAGAGGCTTAACCTCTGAGCCACCCAGGTGCCCTAATCAGAGATTCTTACTAAGAGTTTTTGGAGCTTTCTTGAAATTGTTTGCAAATATTTATGTTACTGCACATTTGTGTGTTTTGAGGAGAGAACAGTGTCTACTGTCATCATATTCTTCCAGGGACCTGTGACCTAAAATAGTCACTGCTTTGTAATCCAGTTTGTACAGTCTCCTGAACACCTCTTGCGACAGGTAGTTCACTGCCTCTGGAGACTTGCCCACTCCATCCGCAGACAGTTTTGGATTTTAGAAAGTGTTACCTTACAGTAAGCTGACCTTTTTTCGCTCTGTTCTCCCTCTGGAACCAGAGTCCAATCCTTGTTGTGTAATACAGTACTTGCCATATTTTAAGAGAACTCTCATGTTCTCTCTGAGAATACTGATATTCAAGCCAAATGTTCTATGTTCTTCCTTTAGCTATCATTATCTGTTACTCTTTCCAGATCATTTACCAACCTGGCGTCTCCTTTTAAAGTCTAGTGTTCAAAATAGAATGGTACTCTTTCAGTGTGACCTGGTCATTTCAGAACTTAAAATTTCTTTCTTATGGATGCTGTGTAAAACTGCTTTCACTTTGAAAAGTATATTTTAATTATAAAATATTTCAAGCAAATAGAAAAATAATGAAAATACTCTAACCAATTTGTGTCTGTTTCCAAGATGTATAGTGTTTGCTATATTTGCTTCATCTCTTGTTTTTTCTTAAGAAATAAAATGGCCATGTACAAATAAAGTCCTTCCCCGCCCCCCCCCCCACTACATCGGTGTTCCTTGTCTTTTTTAGGTAGCCTCGTCATGCTGTGGACTTCGAACTGTAGTCAGTCAGATCCCTAATTGCACTTGTTCAGGATGATTTATTCCATTCTGACACCCTGCTGAGAGACTTTTAAAACTTAGATCTTTTACCTTTTAGATAAAGGACATCACAATAATGGCTAACATTTATTGAGCTCTTATCTATGTGCCAAGCACTATTTTACATACTTCCTTGCATCTATTATTTAAATGTCCCAGTAACCTTATAAGGAAGGTACTATAATTTTTAGCATTTTGTAGATTAGAACAGAGGCATAAGGTGGCTAATCAACTGCCTGAGGTCCAGTTATCCTGGGGCAGAGCCTGTCTTTGACCCTGGCTGTCTCACTCCAGAGCTCACTGTCTTACCCCCATCACGCTGCTTGTCATTCAGGTGATGGACCAGACCACACTAAATGAGCACTGTTCAACTTTGACCACTAGACTTTAAAAGGAGAGATGCCAGGTTGGTAAATGATTAAGCAGAGGAGACACATTGAGTAGACGGTTGTCCAGAATCAGCTAAAAATTGAGAACACTTACATGTGATGGACACAGAGTAGAAAATGGCCACCCTGAATATGTTCACAGTCCTATGGAGAATCAGTGTCCCAAGGTCAGATAACCTAGGCAGTGCCAAGTAATCTTTATTTATTTGACACAGAGAGAGAGCGCACGCACAAGTAGGTAGAAGGGCAGGGTGGGTGGGGGAGGAGTGGAGCAGGCTCCCTGCTGAGAGCCTGATGTGGTGCTCAGTCCCAGGACCCTGAGACCATGACCGGAGGGGAAGACAGAGGCTTAACCCACTGAGCCACCCAGGCGCCCCAGTGCCAAGTAATCTTAAGTACACTTTGATTTCAGAAAATTTTAGTGAAATGAGAAATGTCTCCAAGTGAAATGATTTTAGAAAACACAGGAAAAGGGCTTTGTAAGTTATTAGATTTAATTTAGTTGGGGAGCCTCCTCAGTTGAAAAAACTACTGTGGGCCAAGTTACAGAGGACTGAGCATGACTGAGCATGTATGGAGTGAAGAGAAAAGCAACCTGAAATCGAAGAATACAAGCTAGAAGTATGAAGTTCATTGAGGGCATGTGGGAGTCCAAGAGCTGAGGTGTCTAATCAGTGACGCAGGTAAGGGTTAAGAGCAGAACAGTGACTTGATGAAGGCAACATTTTTGGAACACAAATTTGACAAGTGAGTGGGATTAGGAAGAAATTATATTGTAAGACTAATAAAATTAATAATGATAATAACAGTGTCCTAATAATAATAGCATTTATTGAGTTTTTATGTTTACCAGGCCCTATGCTAAGGTCTTCAAGTCTTTTATCTCCAGTGTATCAGTTAACTTTCATTGAATAACAAACCATGCCCAAACTGAGTGACTTAATTCTGGAGATTGGGTTTATAACATTGTGAATGTATTTAACACTGCTGAACTGCACACTTAAAAGTGGTTAAGGTGACAAATTTTATGTTCTGTATATTTTTCCATAATTAAAAAAACAAACAATTCAGTGACTTAAAATACCAACAACTTGAGTTCACAGTTTTCTGGGAGAGCTGGGGAGTTCTAAGGTCTGGGCCAGTTTGGTTGATTTCTTCTGGGCTTGCTCAGCTGGCTGGCCGGGTTGTGGCTGGACAGTCTGGTATTTGGCAGATGGTAGGTTGGAGTGGCGAGGAAAGACTGGTATTTCTGTGTTTCATCATCCACAGGCTAGCCCTGGTATCTTCAAGCCTTTGCATGAGTCACATTTGCTGCTGTCTTATTGGCCAAAAAAAGTCACAAGGGAACCCACATGCAGGGAGGCAGAGAGAGAGAGAGAGAGAGAGAGAGAGAGAGAGAGAGAGACCCCATCCCTTGATGGGAAGAGCCACAAACTTTTGTGCCCCTTTTGTAACTCATCATACTTAGTCAATCTTGACAACAACCCTAAAGTGACAAGCACTATTATTACTCTTCTTTTACAGATTAGCAAACAGTGGCATAAAATAATTAGATAACTTGTTCAGTTAGTGGTTCTAGGATGCCCACTGAGGCTAGTCTGACAACCTCCATGCTCCCTGTTTGGAGGCTGTCTGCAATGAAGAGCTCAGGTTTGACTGGCCCCAGATCACTGATCAGATCCCAGCGCCATCACACGTGCTCCTGGCACATCGCAGATACCCTTTAATTCCTAGTTCCTCTCTTCCCTTCCCAACCTGGTGTATAGTAGCTTCCTTCCTTCTTTCCTTTCTTGAACAAATACGTGACCACCAAATGCATGGCAGATACTGTCCTAGGTGCCGGAGACAAAAGAATGAACAAGATGGTCAAGACCTTGCTTTTATGAACCTTACTTACATTCTAAAGGAAGACAAAGTGGGGGGAAAAAAAAAAAGCAAGTACAGTTGACCCTGGAACAACATGACTTTGAACTGTGTGGATTTACTTACACATGGATTTTTTTCCCACTAAGTACAGTACGGCACTGTAAATGTATTTTCTCTTTTCTTAAGCTTTATTGTAAGAATACATCATTATATAACATACAAAAAACTATGTGTTAATCGACTGTTTATGTTATCCGTAAGGCTTTTGGTCATAGTAGGCTATAAGTAGTTAAGTTTTGGGGGGGTCAAAAATTATATGCAGATTTTTGGCTGTGCAGAGGTCCATGTCCCTTATCCCCACATTGTTCAAGAGTTTACTTGAGTAACGTTTCAGGTGGAGGTAAATACTACAAGGAAAAATAATAGCAGGGCAAAGGATCTGAGTGTCTAAAGTCAGGATACACAATTTGTAGGGTTGTGATTTAGGTCCAGAGACCTGATTTCTCTGACTCATTCTCCTCTCTATAAAATAAGACTGTTGGAGAAAAGGGTAGCATTGGTTACCCCTAGAAACGGAAGACTTTCCACACTATAATCTCTTGATTTTTTTTTTAAGTGAGACTCTTCTAGCTCTAAGATTTGATGAACAGTACAGTACAACATTATTTGTTTTGTTGCTCGCAGTTTTTCTGAGTCCTAAAAACCCTAAGAGCCATTAAAAAACAAAATGGTTGAATAGAGGGAACATAGGTTCACACATTTTCTTTTACTTAACATGATCTTAGTTTCTCTCTCTCCCAATATTTTACTTATTTGAGAGAGTGAGCAGGGGGAGTGGGGGGAAACAGGGAGAAGCAGACTCCCCCTTGAGAAAGGAGCTTGATGCCAGGCTCCATGCAGGACTCGATCCCAGTACCCTGGGATCATGACCTGAGCTGAAGGCAGAGACTTAAAACCAGTTGAGCCACTCAGGTGCCCCCTTAGTTTTGCTCTTATGTAACAAAGAAACTGGGGGGAAATGTGCACTTAGCAGGTATTGATGGCTGACTATTTCTTTCACAGAAGGATTTGGCTGTAGGAATTCAGGGTTCAGTAAACTTGATTTCTACTGAGTTTTTAGGAGCCTATCCATAAATAGGGGCATGCTGCTGTGATCACCCAGATGGCACATCATGGAAAAAGCAGGTGTTTTGTAATCGTGCATTTCTGGCCTCTATTAAGTCTAAATCCTGACTCTTAGCTAAATAACTTTTGGTAACTTAACCTCCAGGTAACAGTTTCTTCATCTATAAAACAGAGATACTGATTGCAGTCCCTGAACCACAATTTTCCAACTCGGAAATGGTCTGAAGATGAGAAATGTTTTCATAAATCTGGCTCAAAGTCATTTGGCAGCAAAACTGCCCCTAACTGAAGTGAATCTGGCTTAGTATAAATATGAGTGTTTTGCTGAGGAAATATTAACAATTAATTATGGGATATTACTCCATAGCAATTGGGGCTGTATATGCATCTTACTGCCTATTTTCTGAAGCACTAAAAATTCTGAATTCTGCTATACATCTGGCCATGAAGTTTGAATGAAAGTGGATATAAGTCTGTAATATCTTCCTTAAAGGATTTTGTAAGGATAAAAAGTAATATTTGTATTGTGCTTGGCATGCAGGAGCTGCCCAGTCAATGGTAGTTCTTAATCTTACCTAAATTTGGTTAAATTTGTGGGGTTTCTCCCCATTCTGAGGAATCTGCATTCAAGTCTGAAGGAGAGCTGTGGGAATGGTTGGTAGCTGTTCACCTGTGGACTTTTCCTGGGAGTCCCAGTCCTGGGAGTTCAGTCTCACACTTCTAGCCACTGCACACTCTTCCTCCAAATGCCTTTCATCCCTGTTTCTCTCTTGCGCGTTCTTGGGAGCGTACTTGACGTACTTGGCGTCAGACAGCTGTGGAAGACAGCAGGAGGCTCCAGAGACAGGCAGCTGTTAGCTCTAGTCTTTTTTCCACCCTCTCCTCCCTGCCAGCCCATGGGAATCAAGCAGTGGAAATTTTCATAGTGAGTCGAGTTCTCCAGTGCTTAATAGTTACAGCTTCCTGTATCTTCTTGGTCATTTGAGGAAATTTTTGTTATGGAGTGAGGAACTGAAGCAAATAGGTGACAGGAAGAATGATGAGGGAAGGAGACTGGGAAGGGGTTTATTGACCTTGCTCACTTTAAGAGTGGAAGAGGTGTGTTGATAAGGAAGGGTAGTGTTCTTTAAGATTGTTGCTCTTCAAAAACCTGTCCAGCTTTTATAGGATCTCATGGTTAGATGTCAGCCCCTAAACCATAAGTTGTAGTTGAGGATTAAAACATTTGGCAGTGCAGTGAAAGGAATCATTGTGGCCTGGTAACAGCAGTTTCTGTGAAGAGCTGCCATAGAGCTCAGTAGTAGCTGTTAATTCTGTTTCTCTGACTTGACTGCAAAGCCTGAAGCCTGGCCTCTCTATACTTGAGAGGGAAGGAGTTGGTGAATGGTTTTAAACACTCTCAGTGGGGGTGGGGGTGGGGCGCCTGGGTGGCTCCGTTGGTTAACCTCCTGCCTTGGGCTCAGGTCATGATCCTAGGCCCACACCGAGGCTCCTGGCTCAGTGGGAGTCTGTTTCTCCCTCTCCCTCAGCCATTCCCCCTACCTGTGCACCCTCTCTCTGTCAAATAAATAAAGAGAATCTTTTTAAAATAAATATATAAATATTCTGAACATATTCATTTATTCATCAAACCTTCACTGAGTATATTTGTATGCCAGACACTGCATGAAATGATTTTACTAAATATGGTGCCCAGTAAACACTAATTTTTATTAATCATTTTTTATTGAACATGGCAAGAAAATGAAATTCTCATGATTATGTAATTTTTTTAAGCTTTACTCTTGTTAATATGATATGCATCCATGATAGGAATTGAGGAAATAATACACATAAAAAAGAACATGGGCCCGCTAGGGTTCAGGATTCACTGTTAACATTCCAAAGTGACTGCAGTATTTCCCACCAGTGGATATGCCATTAGGTATATTTTTAACCACTCCCCTGTTAGATATTTCAAATGTTTTCTTTTTCTTAAAAAGAGAGAGGGGGAGACCAGGGGTTGGTGGGATACACAAGAACTCTGTACTTTGCATTCAGTTTTCCTCTGAACCTAAAACAGCTCTAAAATTAAAGTCTGTATAAAATACACAGCAATTCTTTCAGCTATGCTTGCTTTGAAACTATGGCTTTTTTTTTTCCTGGAAAAAATGATTCTTGTTGGGGGCGCCTGGGTGGCTCAGTGGGTTAAAGCCTCTGCCTTTGGCTCAGGTCATGGTCTTGGGGTCCTGGGATCCAGCTCCACATTGGGCTCTCTGCTCATCAAGGAGCCTGCTTCCTTATCTCTGCCTGCCATTCTGCCTACTTGTGATCTGTCAAATAAATAAATAAATAAATAAATCTTAAAAAACAAAACAAAAAACGATTCTTGTTTTCCTTAGGGAAGAGTGAAGTTCAGGAAGCAGCTTATTACAGCTTACTAATTTGAAAGAGAAAGAGGATCAGAAATCTTAAAAGTAATATCTTTCCAGAGCATAGAAGAAGTGAGGAAAAAAAAAAAAAAGCCAGAGGTGGACGGTAGTTAAAGCAGTAAAAACAGTTTCTTCAGAATAGTTATTGCAATGACTCAGTATAGAAAAGAGAAGAAAAGAGACCTCAGTATAGAACTGGGCTCTGTTCTGGGCGCCTGGGTGGCTCAATGGGTTAAAGCCTCTGTCTTCCGTTCAGGTCATGATCCCGGGGTCTTGGGATCGAGCCCCGCATCTGGCTCTTTCCTGGGCAGGGAGTCTCTTTCCTCCTCTCTCTCTGCCTACTTGTGATCTCTGTCTGTCAAATAAATAAATAAATCTTAAAAAAAAAAAAAAAAAAAAAAAGAACTGGGCTCAATTCTGAATACAACAAGGAAAAGTGGGGATTTCTAGCCAAGGAGCAGAGTGGAGGGATCGGTGGATGGAAAAGATGAAGATGGAACATCTGGGGTGAGGGACGTTCTCACCACACGACCTAACCTAGTGGGATTCTTCCCAGAGGAAGACCAGGGTGATGAGATGATGGGGACTGAGGAACCCTGCCGGTCGTTCGGGGTGATCAGTAGCAGGATTCTTGCTAAAATTGAGCCATGCAGGGATAGACACAGAAGTACAAGAGTGGAGGGTTCAGAGGAGCCCGACTCCAGTTTGGTGAAGGCACCAGGAGGCAGAGCCAGTTTCTCAGAGTGGACTGGGCTTCGGCAGCTGTCCATGGGGTCCAGGGACAAGGGGAAGACTTGGAGGGAGGCACAGGTGGTGAAGGGATGGCAAGCGGGGGGGGGGGGGGGGGGCGGGGTGGGGGGCCGCGGCCCCGGGGGGGGGGGGGCCGGCCAGCCACAGGCTTGTTGGGGTGGAGGGAGAGCCCGCCCCGCCCCACTGGGCGCCTCCCAGCCCCGCTCGGGTCTGTGGAGGGAAAACTCTGCTCGGGCCCCACGATTCCCATGGCCGTGGCTGCCTGCGGCACCAAGGCCATGTCCCTGTTCAAGCGGACCTTTGTGCTGAGTCCTGCCGCGGCGCCCCGGGGCACAGGCACGGGCGCCGGCTCCCCGCCGCGCGGCTGCCCCTTGTCTCCCGCCGCCTGGCCCTCCAAGGACTGGCCGCGGGGGGAGGGCGTCTGCGGCCGGCTGCGCACCCCGCCGTCAGCCTGCCGCTGGCCCCAGTCCCACTCCTGCTCCTCCGCATCTCCCACCTCAGTGTGTCTTCTCTGTCCCCAGGACTCAATGAGCAGCAGCTTGAAAACTTGCTACAAGTATCTCAATCAGACCAGTCGCAGTTTTTCAGCTGTCATCCAGGGGCTGGATGGGGAAATGCGGTGAGTGGCCAGACAGCTCCTTTTCACGTGGGGGAGGAGAGCTTTTCCTGGGGACCTTGAGCTAGTCCGGGACGTTGAGCCACTCAAGGCTACTTTCTGACAGTCCCTAGCGTTGTAGTGTCCGCTTGTGGCTCATCTAGAGTGTGCCCCACCAGAGTGAAGGAAATGTGGTTGGAAAGCCCATGTATTTACTTTAGAATGCCCTTCCAGGCACTTCGCCATCTAATAGTGTCCCTGTGGGCCCAGCTCTTTCAGGGAAGCGGGGAGGAAGCGGGGTGGGGGATGGTGGTGTTTATTGACTCTTTTTTAGTCCTGGCAGCTGAACTCTGAGTTCTCTGAGTAGGTCATGAATTTTTCTTGGCTTAAGTATGCTACTTTGTAATTCTAGTATATGGGGTTAATTCTAATAGAGTTGCTTTTTTTTTGTTGTTTTAAGTTTTATTCAAGCAATCTCTATACCCCACCTGGTGCTCAAATTTAGGACTCCTGTGACTGAACCAGCCCAAGTTGCTTATGGGCAGATTGCCTGCATGAACCTGGACCAGTGGCCTTTGTGTGTGATAGTAATTATACTGAGAAGTTATTGTGTTTTTTTACTTTATTTTTTATTGGTAAAAATACTAGTTCTATGTAAACACTTGGCCTGTTGATCTTTGTACAGTTGTTCTACGTTCGTTAAATGTAACTCATTCTGGGAGTAGTTGTGACATCCAGCCGGCAGGATTTTTGTTTTGTTTTTTATAACGGACTGAAGTCTGTTGCTCCCACCTAAGAAAGGAAAACTAAGATGTCTTGTTGTATACAAAAAGCTTTGGCTATCCTTTCATAGTTCTTTAGAGGTAGGGTCCTAGTAGGGTTTGCATAAATGACATGTTATTTTGAAATAAATATCTTGGAATGTTTGTCCTGTTATATTAATAGTTCCTCCATTTTCACAGCCATGCGGTATGCATATTTTATCTGGTCCTCCGAGCCCTGGACACTCTGGAAGATGACATGACCATCAGTATAGAAAAAAAGGTTCCACTGCTACACAACTTTCACTCTTACCTTTATGAACCAGACTGGCGGTATATGGAGAGCAAGGAGAAGGATCGACAAGTGCTAGAGGACTTCCCAACGGTAGCGGAATTACAAATCTCTTCTGCCTATGGTTGTGTGTATAACTGATGATGTAATTGTCAGCCAGCCCTCATCCCTGTAGAGAACTGTAAAATTGGCAGTGTGAGGG
Organism: Enhydra lutris kenyoni; assembly: GCF_002288905.1. Lineage (NCBI taxonomy): Eukaryota > Metazoa > Chordata > Mammalia > Carnivora > Mustelidae > Enhydra > Enhydra lutris. Next base: position 75,606,856 of record NW_019154087.1, read on the forward strand.
TAGTGTAATCTAATGTGATGGGTAAGAACTCTGAAGCTACGCTGCCTGGGTTGGAATCCCACCCCTTCCCCTTATTAACTGGTGTGGAGTGATGCAGCCTGTATAAACCTCAGTTTCTCCATCTATAGTGATAATAATAGTACCCACCTCGTAGTACTGTTGTGAGGTTTGAAAGAGTCAAGACAGGTTAGAATGGTATTAACTGCTATTACTGTTACCAGTATGTTGCCTATAAGTCCAGTGTTTCTTCCTTTGGAAAGATACATTTCTCTCTTTTTTTTTTAAGATTTTATTTATTGAGGCGCCTGGGTGGCTCAGTGGGTTAAAGCCTCTGCTTTCAGCTCAGGTCATGATCCCAGGGTCCTGGGATCGAGCCCCACATCGAGCTCTCTGCTCCGCGGAGAGCCTGCTTCCTCCTCTCTCTCCCTGCCTGCCTCTCTGCCTACTTGTGATCTCTGTCAAATAAGTAAATAAAACCTTTAAAAAAATTTTTTTATTTATTTATTTGACAGAGATCACAAGTAGGCAGAGAGGCAGGCAGAGAGAGGGGGGAAGCAGGCTCCCTACTGAGCAGAGAGCCCGATGCGGGGCTCGATCCCAGGACCCTGAGATCATGACCTGAGCCGAAGGCAGTGGCTTAACCCACTGAGCCACCCAGGTGCCCCTAAATAAGTTCTTCTTTCATATCACATAAATAAAAGGTTGATTTAGTGAAGTCTCATGTTCTCTAACAGACCAAAGAAGCCCTTCCTTTTGTACACAGTTGCCAGAATTTGGGAGGAAGAATTGTCCTCTTGTGGCTGTTGCTACTGAAACAGATCTATATTCCTGAGTGGGGAGGGCTGTAATCCACCCCATACAAAAGAATGTTTGAGAGACTCCTTTGGAGGAAGGGTTATTTCAGATTACTGAGAGCATGTCTTTGGTGTCAAAGACAAAAATGAAAGACAATAAAGTTCAAACCAGAAGAAAAGAAATCTGTGAGAAGTAATTACATGGAGCTGATCCAGTACAATACAATAGAAAACAAGAAAAAGGAAAAAAGAACCTGTGAAGAATAATTAGGTAGAGAGTGAGAGCACTCACCTAGAGAAGGTACCAGTGATTTGGCTCTCCTAGAACACCTCTCACGACCTGAGCTGAAGACAGATGCATAACTGACTGAGCCACCCAGGTGTCCTGATGTGTATTCTCACTTAAAAAAGTTATGTTCTAGCTATTCTAGCTAAAGCCTCAAAAAAAAAAAAAAAAAGAAAAAAAAGAAAACACAAAAAACCTTCCACACTATTTTCAAATTGAGTAGATTCATAACAATTAAATAATTTCTAGTTGTGGGATAAATGTCATAGGTATTTGAAAAATCAAGGCAGCCCTACCTACTCAGCAAAAATGAAAGAATATGAAAATGTGTGAATGTCAGAATAATTTGGGGGGATATAGCGAGTAAATGTTTAGATAATATTTCAGTATGCTTAGAAAACCAAAGTTGTCTTTATAAATATTGTATTCCAATGAGAAAACAACAGTTTGTTCAAGCAAATTTCAACATTAAATCTATCCTTTCCTATGTTGGGTAGTGGGGTGAGAGAACAGAGCCTCCCCTGTGGAGAGCAGAAACTCGCTCTGCCAGAATAGAAGGGAGCAGAGTGCACAGGCCAGGCATCACCATTTTGCTGGTGTTGACTTTTTATATCCTTAAGAACGTGAAATATACGAAGCTATGTGTTGGTGAGGATGGAACTTCAAATCAGAGGTCCTTTCAGCCTGTCATTCCTATTGAGATAGGGATATATGGAAAATCGTAGTGTCTTATTTTCATTGGGAAAGTTTTGCGCACCTGCTAATCTATCCCAGCATCTCCTTGAGACAAGATGCACAATTTGAAGGGTAAAGCAGTGTCCTTGGGTTATGCGCGCCATCAGTTTCGGGTGAGGTCCTAGGGCAGAACAATTAATTTGGCCTCACTCACACAGTACTGCTCTTAGACTGAGGGAAGAAGGGCCCGCCCCTCCCAGCCCCTCACTTTAGAAGGCCCCACTCAAAGGGGTGAGGGTTCCCCAGTGCCATGGGAGTGTGCCTACCCAGATCTTATGCAGCTTGCCTTCTAGATTATATTCCAGGTATGTGGAATTCCTTGCCCTTAACTCCCTGAGCCTTCTTTTCAGGTTTGCAGTCTGTTTCCTCAGGCCTGTCTTCTCCAGGGTGAACCGTGCGCCAGTGACTCTGCCCCTAGGCCTTCTGGGTGCTAGACAGAGTTGGGAGTGGGAGGGCCAGGCTGCAGACCAAAAGCTGGGGATTGCCAGTGTCTGCTCTGCTGCCTTTTGGAATAGAGCCCTGAGGGAGATTTAAACTCGTACCTGAGTCCTTCAGGTTGTGGTGAAGGCCTTTGTAAAAGCAAGAGAATAGCACATACTGTTTAACAGGTTACTAGTGTGACTGATAATTTCAAGATTTTGAGCCAGTATGGTGTGTGCACCTCCTTTTGTGCTCTTGTCCCAGGTCCCACAGACTTTAGGCATAAGCCTAGACAGAGTGTTCTCACCAAGTGAGCCTCTCCCCAGTGTGTGTGCATTGAGATTGAACCTGGTGTTTTATGCTTTGTGGTCATTAGTTAGTATCATTTGAAGCCAGGCTTTCTAGAACTTTCGCTGTATATTATGGATTAGAGCTTATCTTTTTCGCCTGGTACTAGTGGAAACTAGTAGTCTTTGAGACCTACCCCAAACACAACTTAAAGAATAGCATAGGGTTATTTTTAAATGCTAATATTGGTAATAACATATATTTATTGAGCTATGAATTAGTTATGAAATATATTTCAATGTTCATTCAATGTTTGTATTTTATGGTAATGTAATTTTAACATTTAGCCTTATAGTAGGGGAGACACTATAACTTCCTGATAGAAATTTAGAAATCGATGATAAAAATGGTGGCTCATCTCCTCCGTAGAATGTAAACTGTACCAAGTTTAAGTTTCTGTTCCTTTCCAGGCTGTGTATCCCCAGTGCCTAGAACAAAGCTTGTTACATAGGAAGTACTTGGTGCATGTTTGAAGGAATGAGTCTTCCCTATCATGAGGTTTGTCTAAAATGGGGCATTCTTCCTAAAATTCTTATGTTTATGTCCACTTTATGTTGAAACACCTCATTTATTATCTATTAGAAAGATGAGTGTAGAGTGAGACTTTGATTTTCTTTAGAAACTTTAGCAGTTTTTAGACCCTTTTATTTTAACAATTATAACATTTCTGAGCTTATTACGCAATATGTAGAAAACTAGCATGACCTGGTGTTAGGCTTATAGATGACTCATCTGGGAGTCTTAATGAGTTCTACTGTTATTTTATCTTACAATCTGTGTGTACCATGTTCCCAGTGTAAATACATATTTCATATTTTTTCTTTCTTTTTTTTTTTTTGTGTGTGTGATTTCCATTTCCAGATCTCCCTCGAGTTTAGAAATTTGGCTGAGAAGTATCAAACAGTGATTGTTGACATTTGCCAGAAAATGGGATTTGGGATGGCGGAGTTTTTGGATAAACAAGTAACCTCTGAACAGGAGTGGGACAAGGTCAGTGTTTAAAAGCTGTGTTGGTATGTGGCACATAGAACAGAGCTGGCAGTACGTGCTATGAAGTTCAGAGTGAGGAAGAAAGTTGTCTTACCAGTTCCAAGTTTTCTGGTTTTACAGCCCACCTGTGTAGCTTGAATGTCTCATCATAAACACTTAATAAAGGGGCTTAGAGTTGAATACTTGAAATAATTCATGCCCTAGGGAGTTTGCCATTAAGTTAGGCCAAAGTGAATTTAACCTGTCCCAGAGGTACAAACATTAAGCTTCTAGAAGTGCCTCTGACTTGCTGTGAAATTTTAGATAAATGGCCAAATTACTTAATGTAATATAGAGATAGCCGAGGTTTTCAAATCTTCAAAAATGTGGTTTTGCTTATTTGCTTTCTTCCATCACTGAGTATGTGTTTATGTGGACACACCTTAGCATCTGAATCAGTTTCCAGTTCGATCTTAGCGCAAGATGACTTTTAAACTCTGTGCCAGCCTGACCCCATTTGTTGAGAAGTAGGTACCACTTAAACTGTTAAATTATATGTGTGTTTCCTTTGCAACTTTTTGAGTATCCAGAGGTACTGACTTAGGATCATGGGTGTGTTGTGCTGAGGAGTGAGTAACTCTCCAATACCATACTGCTTCCTTTCCCGTCATCTCCTTACAGAATTAACACAATGGGAGAAGTTCCAAGTTTCTCAGCCTCCCTCCCCCAGTTCATATGGCAGTTAGAAACGAATATGTGTGGGGATTAGCGTGGGAGACCCCACATGGGTGAGGTGGTCTTCCTCGGGAGGCAGGGTAGCTGGAAAGGGCAATGAGAGCAGATGATGTGGCAGATAAAATTATGATGACTTTTATTTGGCCTGAGTTTACTCCTGAGCAGCCCCTGCGTAGGATATGGCCAGGGTAGGAGTTAGGGGACAGGGAGAAAGTGCCTGTCTAGACAAAGTGACCTAATTGACCATGGGGACTAAACTAAGCATCAAAATACTGGATAGGAAGGAGGGTTGTTGCCCGTTTTCCGTAGGAAGGATGTTTGGGAGACTTCTTCATCTCCCCAGTGGAAGCAAAGACATTTTAAACATCTGAACTATGTGTGTATTTTGTATCTTTAATAGTGTTTAAGTTAGGATCTCAGAAGAGAGGTGACTACATGCATACTCCCTGGGTGAATATAGGTTCAAAGTCTGGCCTCTTAATCCTTCAGTCCTCAAAATTTGCCGGCAACATCTTTGTGGCTGCTGGATTATGCTCTCCAAGTTAGCATGAGTGATGCTGCTGCTGGAATTACCCATTTATGAAATTAAAGTTAAAGCTGAAACTTCTCCGGGCCAGGAATCAGCACTGGTTAGCTGCGTGGTGACTCTCTTTTCTGCTCTGCAGACCTCTTAGGAAGACCCAGTGACAGTTTGTTGAGTATAATTTCTGATGAGATGAAATTCAGTACTTTGAGTGATTCTCCCCCCCCCCCCCTTCAACTTTGGAGGAAGAGGACTACTTCCAGTCTAGGAATATTTCTATCCAAAGAACTGTTATCTTAAAATCTCCTTTTCCTAGGGCAGTGCCAAGGACGTACTGATGTTTTTAAATTTCTAGTAATTCTTTTTAAGTTTCTTTTAGCTGTCCACAGCTCATTTCTCTATTTTAGCCTATCTTTACTCTTTCCAGAGTCTTCCATTCTTAGACCACATTTTGAGTGCTTTCTCTTTGCCGTTTCATTGTGCCCTTTGATTAGTCTGGCTTTGTGTTTCTTTCATCCAGAGGCCCTCCTTGGGTCTTTCCCGAACATTCACCCTTGCTGTTGTCCCCCCCAGAGCGTACCTTCATTAACTGCTCTCTACCTCTTACAGTGTGTAATGGACATTCATTTCATAAGAGTATTGCATTAAGTTGTCTTGGAATATTCTTTTTAAGAGAGGAGAGCTTTGGCAAACTACTTTTACAGGAAAAAAACTTCTTTGATAATCAAGAATGATGTTTACCAAGATCTCTTTGGAGAAAAGGCAGTTTCAGCAAAGTTGTTAGAACCCGCCTTGTAAGCCAGACCACCTGGCTTTGAGTCCCTCGCCTCTAACTTCCAGATGAGTGATCTTGGGTAATTAATTGACTGAACTCTGTCTGCCCCAGTTTGCACTTCTGTAAAATGGTGGTAGTAATAATACGTGCCTCATAAAGGTGTTTGTGAGGACTGAATATGCAGAGTGCTTTGAACAGTGGCAAGAACAGAGCTGTGGTACTTTGTCCTTCTATGTAATGAAGGTTTTGAGACATGGCAAGATCTTGAAGTGTCTTCGAGACCAAGCTCCACTTACTATTCTAGTTTCTATTAGAATATTCCTTATTCCCTCATTGCCTTCACCCTCAATTTTAGATATTAAAAAGCTTACTGTACTAGTTTATTTTTTCAATGACCTTTTATTCTAGGAGTAGTGCATGTCCACAGTAGAAATATGGAAAAGCAGGTGAAAAAATAAAGCCATCACACCAGCCAGAGATCAGAGGTCACTTTGGTTAAATCTTTTGTGCACGTGTTTTTTATTCCTCACATGTACATAGTGCATATTTGTGTTTTTTAATCAAAATCTGATCTTGTACATTCTGTTTGGAACCTGTTTTGGGATTTTGTTATCTTTTTTTGGCTTTTGGGATCTTTTTTATAGGCAATTATCTCGGATGTTTCCATTGTAGTAAGTACTTCATTGTTTCTTACAGTACTGTCACTGTGTCGCCGGGCTGGTGGGAATTGGCCTTTCCCGTCTGTTCTCACTCTCAGAGTTAGAAGACCCCTTAGTTGGTGAAGACACAGAACGTGCCAATTCTATGGGCCTGTTTCTGCAGAAAACAAACATCATTCGTGATTATCTGGAAGACCATCGAGAAGGCAGAGAGTTTTGGCCTCAAGAGGTAACAGATGTAGGAGATTTGAGAAAAATAATTTTAAGTACTTTCTGAGAACAAAACAAAACAAATCTTTTGGTTGCAAATGATAAAAATGTGAACAAACTACCTTAGACAATGTAAGAGAATATATGAAACAGGTTAGGATTTAGTTTGCTTCAGAGTAGACTGGCTAAATCCTGGGGTTCAGACTATGTATAGTAATGCGCACACACACACACACACACACACACACACACACACACACACACGCTCACATGCTCACACAGAGGCTTTATCCCCGTTCTTTCTATCTCTTGAATAGGCTTTCTCCAAGTGGTGGATATAACGATTCATGACTCACAATCTACTAACTTAATAAAGAAGTTCTTAGGAAGGCCCAGTTGATGAGACATGGATCCTGTGCCCAACCCATAATCAGTTACCATGTAGCCAGAGGGCTGAGTACTCTGGCCAGACCTGGGTTATATCTTCCCAACACACAGAATGGATTCCACCCTACCCCCAACCCCTGTCAAAAAGGGATTCTGTGGCAAGAAGGAGGAAGACCATAGAGAGGGAGAGGCAAAAACTACAGAATGTTCATTATAAGAGAAGAGTTGATCTTTGACTTAATTTTAAAAAAACAGGTAGTCAAGGAAAGCCTTGGAGGTTGGCTTTATTCAGAAGGACAGCTAGAAAGTATTAGGACTGTGTCCTGATTTTACTCCAGTATTTGTCTATTGCTTTCCATAAAATGATTTCCTAAAAGCAAGGGCTTTTAATTTTTTAATTTTTTTATTATGTAAATATTTTATTTATTTGAGAGACAGAACGTGAACAGGGGAAGGGGCAGAGGCAGAGGGAGAAGCAGACTCCCCGCTGAGCAGGGAGCACCTCCATCCCAGGACCCTAAGATCATGCATGGCCTGAGCTGAAGTCAGTCACTTAACTGACTGAGCCACCCAGGCACCCCAACCAAATGATTTTTTTTTTTTTAATAAACATATAATATATTTTTATCCCCAGGGGTAAGGTCTGTGAATTGCCAGGTTTACACACTTCACAGCACTCACCATAGCACATACCCTCCCCACCAACCAAATGATTTTAAAGTGAAAAAAAGGCAAGTGACAAAGTAGGGAAAATATTTGCAACTTAAACAGCAAATATGGGACTGCTATTCCTAATATAAAAACTGCTAAAAGTTAAGACCAGCTACCTTATAGAAAACTGGGTAAAGAGATAACAGGTTATTCACAGAAAGAAGTATTTTTTTTTTTTGTTTTTTTTTGAAAGAAAGATCCTTAAACAGCTGAAAAGATGATCAGTCCCACACCCAATAAGAAAAATTCACATTAAAACGACCCTGGGCTGAGACATCCTAGTTTGCCAAGCTTCCCAGGTGTCTCCTCTGTGGGCAAGGTTGCCAAAGAGCTCTTGACCACCCTTCTGGGATGCCACGGCTCAGCGAAGGGAAGTGGTTTGTGTGAGGACCCGCAGTGAGTCAGGGGCCACCTGGAAGGGCCACTTGAGTCTCTGGGTCCCAGCTGGGGCTTGTCCCTTGTCATCACACTGCTGTCATCCAGGCACGTCCCCCCAGGCTCTACAGGTCTGCACACCGTTTACTTCCTCTTCTGTAATATTGAAAAGCTGTTAGACCACAGGATAGTGGTGTGAATAAAGTGAGATAAACCTTGGCCAGGGTGCTTATTAAATGTCAGTCCAAATAGCTTAACCAAAAAAGAGAGAAAAGAACCCTGAGAGACTATCCAGTGCCGGACTGGCAAAAAGTCGTTGAGAAAAACTGGGGACGCAGGCACTCTGTGGCTGGGAAGAGTGTATCCTGGTGCAAATAGCCCTGAGCGCTGGCAGCTTGGCAAGTGAATAATATGGGGGCTTAGTGGTGCAGCTTTGTTTCTAATAGTTACAGTTTATAAGCAACTGAGATGTCCATCTATACCGGACTGATTGAACGAACTATGGTATATTCCCTTGGTGGAGCACAGAAATAACTATACTACTATGGAGTAATCTCCAGGTTATATTATTAAGTGAAAAAAAAGCAAGGTGCACAGCACCGTAAACATACTCAACGTAATAAAATGTGTACATAATTATACTGGGAATAATATTGTTATTGAAATACTGAAACTATTACAGAAACACTGCAACATACAGCAAATAGGCAGTTGTGTTCATATCAGTCTGGGAACCAAGATGTTCAGTCTAAAATAAAAGGTACAAATATAAAACTAATAATAAAGTTAAGCAAAACTCCCATAATCCTAAACTGACTTGAAAATGTCAGCACAAATTCCTGATACAGATTCTCTATTAAAAAAAAAGTCTCGCTCTCTCTACAAAGAGGTGTAGAAACAAACCAGTAATAATGGGTACCGCTGGTGTTCCAGTTTGGTCTTTTAATACTGTTTTCCACCACACAGAATAGGGGATAGGAACTGAGAATATACTGTCGTGCCAGAAAGTAAGGGAGCTATCAAAGTACAAAGTATAGGGTAAAAAGGTGTAGGGTCCAGTTTAAAGGTGCCTTCACTGACCACATATGGAACAATTTGAATATTGAAAAGAATAAAGACTGCAGTGGGTTGAAACACAGCAAATGTGTTTAAATCTAAAGAGAAATGAGCATCTGCCTCCTGAAGGGTGTGGTGCTCTCTTATCGTGAGGCACACAACGTCTGATCTTTGCCCACTTTTGATGTTAGCAGTCATTGGGCTTCATGTCTAGTTCTGTTCTAGAGTAGATCTTTATTGGGGATCAAGTCCCACATTGGGCTCCTTGCTCTGCAGGGAGGCTGCTTCTACCTCATCTGCCACTCCCCCTGCTTGTACGCTTTCTCCCTTCTCTCTCTGTCTGGCCAGTAAGAAAGTAAGTAAATAAAATCTTAAAAAAAAAAAAAAACAAAAACCCATCACTGATTGGGTTTAATCTGTGGTAATTATTCTCACTATTAAAGCTCAAAATTTCCCTCCTTTGGTCAGGAACAGGTTCAGGTTGGCTCCTGAGTCCTCACGAGGGGACCCTTAATGCTTTGATAGCTTCCTTGCCGTTTGGTATGTACAGATGTTCTAAGCTCATTTTATACATTTCTTGCCTGAGCACTGGGCTCATCCAGCTCTTAGGAACCCCAGGTAAGACACCTGGGCTAATGGGAAATAGTACCCAGCACTGCACTTGGGCACTAGGCACAGTCACTGCTCTTGGGACAGTCGCTGTGTGTGTGTGTGTGTGTGTTTAGTTTTAAAGTTCAAATACCTTCTAAGTTTATGTTAATATTTCCAGTTCAGGGATTGTTACATAACCTCCTCCTCTGTATTATATTTCTACTTCATTTTCTTCCTCATCGAGATTCATAATTCTCAGGGAAATCAGAGATGCTAGAATTAGTATATGCCATGATTACTCATTTGCTTTTCTCCCCCTGCATTACAGATCCTGCAGTCTCTCACTAGAGATAATAATGCAACTACCACCAAAATGATTCTTGAAAATAATTGAAGACTATTTTTGCATATGCTATACTAATTTCCAATTTTTTATGATTATATTTATTTCTCAGTTGTCAGATTAGATGGCCACTGATGCTGTAATATCTCCCTTTCCCCCTTCCTTAGTCTTTGTTTAAGCTCACCTTTAATTAAGGTGAGCTTATATTGATGTCTGTAGTCATTTTGGTTGTCTGGAGTTCACACACTGATCGATAGGAAAGGCCCATGAGAATAATAATTCCTCATGTTTATACATATTGGTAATTTGTGACTTTGATATTTGAAAGTTAGTTTTTCTAGATATAAAATTTTTAGCTCACATTTTGAGTATCCCGTTTTCTTCCGCTTTACAGACTGTTAAAATTCTAAGGATAACTTAATTTTCTTTTCCTTGTAAGTTATGGGTTCTTTTTCTTTTCTTTGGTGATTACTGCCTAGATCCCTCATCACTGGAGATGCCAAAAGGTGATGTCCTAAATTCTATCATCCTTTCTGTATTTTTTAGCAGGAATTTTGGATTTTGTAAAAATGGTAGTGGTGGTGGCCAGTCATTTATTGGGGGAGAGTATAAAGTGACAATAACCATTATTCTTTGGGAAACTTAAGAGTGACCAAAAATGAAATTAAGTTCTTTGCTAGCTTCAGAGACTCCTTTAAAAATATCATTAAAAATTGTTAAATCAATCACACCGTTGGAGTTGAAGATGTTATTTCACTTTTGAGTTACTAAGATCCAAGGAGGTAATGTTCTCATTGTGTAGACTCAGCTCATTCTCCCCCAAGACACTTGTTCGGCAGCATTCTTATCAGAATTGGGAATGTCATGTTAATCATTTATTACTTTGAGGCCTGACCATCTTCAAAATATTTAACATTTAGCTTGCAGTACTCTTGTAGCTGATTTTGTAAGGAGACTAATGCCTTCTGGAACAACCAGGAGTCCTCTTTATTTGAAGTCATCAAAGTATTGCTTAGTACATGATGTACCAACTGTCCCTAAGGGACAGTTTCCCAAATACTTAACTGACTCCTAGGTTGTGATGAGACCCTGACTGGTCATCACAAATAGCCACTTTGTGGAGCTTGAAACGGACTTGGTCTTGGTGAAAGATGAGTACGCAGCTAAGAAAAACTTTGCTCTAGATCATAGTTTTTATTGACGAAGATTCTTTCCGGTTGCTTGTATGTTCTTCACTTATGCCCGTGCTAACTTACTTTTTAAGGTTTGGGGCAAGTATGTTAAGAAGTTGGGCGATTTTGCTAAGCCACAGAACATTGATTCAGCTGTGCTGTGCCTGAACGAACTTATAACCAACGCACTTCACCACATCCCAGATGTCATCACTTATCTTTCAAGACTTAGAAACCAAAGTGTGTTTAACTTCTCCGCTATTCCACAGGTAGGCAAGGGAGCTGTTCTTGTGTATGAGAGGCGGAAGCTAAAAGGACTGGCATGGTGGTGCTGATGGGGGTGGACAGAATGCGTTTACTATTTTGGTTTGCTGTATTCAGGAATATGGTTCCTTTTAAAAAGATGGCTCCAGTCTGTTTTCTTTTGCTGGGTGGGAAGGCAGGCACCTCCCCTCTGCCCCACAAGCACCACACCCAGCTCAGCCTCCTTAGATTCTTAGCCTCACAATTAAATCTACGGCTTTGGCTTAGGTTTAAGGGGAATGCTGGGTAAAATATAGGTGAAGGTTTATCATTACAGAGTCTTACTTAAGGGCCTTGTTTCTGCTGTCCTTTTCCCAGACTCGGGATAATAGAACCTGATCCTATGGACCTAGCCCCACAGTCCTCTGGTGCTTAGGCTTTTTAATTTTTTTTTTTAAAGATTTTTATTTATTTATTTGACAGACAGAGATCACAAGTAGGCAGAGAGGCAGACAGAGAGAGAAGGAGGGGAAGCAGGCTCCCTGCTGAGCAGAGAGCCCGATGCGGGGCTCAATCCCAGGACGCTGAGATCATGACCTGAGCTGAGGCAGAGGCTTTAAACCACTGAGCCACCCAGGTGCCCCACTTAGGCTTTTTTTAAATGCCTTTGCCAATTATTTCAGTTTTTAACTCAAATACATGAAACTCATGGGATTTAACTGATTTGGAAACTTAGTTTGATCTTTTTTTTTTTTTTTAAGATTTTATTTATTTAAGAAAGGGAGAGAGAGAGAGCACGAACGGGGGTGGGGGGTAGACAGAGGAAGAAAGAGAGGGAGAAGCATACTCCCCACTGAGCATGGAACCCAACACAGGGCTTCATTCCAGGACCCTGGGATCATCACCTGAGCCAAAGGCAGATACTTAACTGATTGAGCTACCCAGGCACCCCTTGATTTGATCTTTTTTTTTTTTTTTAAAGATTTTATTTATTTATTTGACAGACAGAGATCACAGGTAGGCAGAGAGGCAGGCAGAGAGAGGAAGTGAAGCAGGCTCCCCACTGAGCAGAGAGCCCGACGTGGGGCTCGATCCCAGGACTCTGGGATCATGACCTGAGCCGAAGGCAGAGGCTTTAACCCACTGAGCCACCCAGGCGCCCCTTGATTTGATCTTTTAATGACCAGTCTTGAGAGATTGTTGCAACTAAACTCTGCATGCTTGATTTAGGTCCCCATTTATCCCAGAAGTAATTTGCCGTTGAGCATGGGAACCATTCCCCTTCCCGTTTGTCCCCCCATCCTTCTGTGCTTTGTTTTTCATGTAAAATGATTATTATGTTCATTGTAGGAAAAATAGAAAATTCTTTGTAGATACTATTTTGAGATACATTTTTTGGCTCTCTAACTCATTACTCTAGCATAGAAAAAGATGTATGGACTTAATGGACTTACTTTTTTCCAAATAAAAAGGAACTTTCATGGTCAAACCAAAGAATCATTTAAGACACAAAGACCCTTGATTCTGTATATTGTTAGGGAAGGGAGGAGTGGGAAAGGTCCAAGTTTTGACAGGCTTTCTTTGTGGGTATTTTTTTCTTGGTTAGTTCCATCTTAGCCCTTTGGCACTTTCTTATTCTGCAGAACGTTTTTTCACCTTTTCAGAATAGTGATTGCTTGGAGTGCCATTTCTTTTTTCATGAAATGGAATGAATTCGTGTTTTTTCTCTTCTTCTCTTTCCCTCCTCATATCTGTAGGTGATGGCCATTGCCACTCTGGCTGCCTGTTACAACAATCAGCAGGTGTTCAAAGGCGTAGTGAAGATCCGAAAAGGGCAGGCGGTAACTCTGATGATGGACGCCACCAATATGCCAGTGGTCAAGGCTATAATCTACCAGTACATAGAAGAGGTGGGTTCTTACTTAACGACCTGGAAAATTTGTGTCTCTTCTTAGGATTTAAATACTGTCACTCTTTCAAGAGTTCGTATTTGGCTACTAGATGATCGTAAAAACTCACGGTGTTATGTATAAAGAGACAGGAGTTGGTGTCCTTTATTAGGAAGAAGTGTGTGCACAGGTTGCTGATTGAGCAGAGCTGCATGGCCCCCTGCTGAGAAGCTATAAATGGAGCAAGGCTTTAGGGTGGAGCCCCTACGGAGGATCAGAATTTTTGAGGGGGAAGATGACATTCGAGGCCAACCAGGTTTCATGGGTGAGCAGAGTGAAGCTGAGGCTTGTGCATGCTAATGCAGTATCTGACAGAGTGCATCTCCAACCCCAGGCCAGGTTGCCTGACACCCAATCCAGTACTTTCCATTACGTGATAGGCCTCAACTGAGAAACCACAGTAGGGAATTGCAGCAAAGGAGAACCATCAAGTGGCAGTGATTTGTCAATTTTCTAATGCAGATCTCATTTCAAATGCCAAAACCACCCTATAAGACAAAACATACTTGTTCAAGTCAGGTCTCCTGCTGTGGAGGATATAATACATGACTAGGTTCTAAAAACTTTTTCTTAGAGGCAAAAACGAATCACTAGGCCCTAGAGCGGTGGTTCTTAACTGAAAGGGCTTTTGCGCCCTCCCCCTCCCCCACCCCAGGGGACATTTTGCAATGTCTGAAGACATTTTTTTGTGATGGTCACACTGGTGAGGGGGGTGGCCACTAGCTTCTGGTGAGTGGAGGCCCTGAGATCTTGGGTTCTTACTAAAGATCGAACTACTATGGAAATACATGAGACATGAAAGACCTTCCTCCTTCCTCTCTCCCAGAGAGAGCTCCTGCTGCCAATAATTTTCTCCCTCCTTCCTGTCCTCTGGTTACACCTTTACAGGGATGTGATGTGTAATAGTGGTCTCCCCTAAACAGAATTCTGCAAAACAGTGATTTCCTTTGATTTCTGTTGCATAGTGCACATTCTCCTTGGAGTTCCTCCCTGTCTTCTATCTGACAAGCTTTGGACCTCTGCATTTCTACCGAAGACACAGATAGAAGACATAAGAGCAGGGACCCTGGGTGGCTTAGTCGATTAATCATCTGCCTTTGGCTCAGATCGTGATCCCGGGGTCTTGGGATGGAGCTCTGGGTCGGGCTGCCTGCTCAGTGGGGAGTCTGCTTCTCCCGCTTCCTTTGCCCCTCCACCCCCCACCCTCCTCATGCCTGCTTTCATCTCTCTCTCCAATAAATCAATAAGATCTTTTAAAAAAAAAAAGAAAGAAGAAGAAGAAGAAGACAGAAGACCACATTAAAAAAAAAAATCCTAAAATTCTTTTAGTGACTAGGTACAGTGTTTAGCCATTGACCAAAAAAATTGCTGCTAATGAGACTTGGGGACAGTCTGGTTGACCATATCGCCAGCACTTCCTCTGAGCTTGCTGTGCGCCTGGCATAGCAACTGACTAGGTGGGTACTATTAATATCAAGGAAACCTGAGGCTGAAGCCATAATTTGGGCCCAGATCTGGCTGACTTCAGAGCCTGTGCTGTTCGCTACAATCCTAAGGGGTTTGGATTACGCTTTCGAGAATGAGTAGTACCATAGTAGTTACTTTTCCTCCATTTTATATAAATGAGAAACCTTTTATGTAATATGTAGTTCAGAAGAGATTTATTTGAGTCGAGAGGCTGCAACAGAGGGTGGCCCACAAAGCTGAAAATAGCTCCTGGCCCTTTAAGAATATTTGCAGACCCCCGATTCAGGGAGTCAGTTGTTTAAAGCTACTCCAGTGAAACTCAGTGTAATTTGGGGGACACATTAACGCTTGAGTTGATATGACTGAGAAAAATCTCTGAAGACTTCCGAGTCTGAAGGAATAAAATGTAGTAATGGTTTTGACGTCAGCATGAGTGAAATTTCAAGTTAACTTTTTGTATCAAGTCCACAAGTTGTCTGGCTTTTTTTTTTTTTTTTTTTAGGATTTTATTTTGAGAGAGAAAAAGAGAGTGCACATGAGTGAGGGGGAGGGGCAGAGGGAGAAGCAGACTCCCCCGTCTAGCAGGGAGCGCAATATGGGACTCCATCCCAGGGCCCCGCGATCAGGACCTGAGACGAAGGCAGACGCTTGAATGATTGAGCTACCCAGGCGTCCCAGCTGCCTGGCTTTTTGCTGCTGTCCAGATACTAACACTGATCAAGTCTGTCCTTCGCAGGAAGACAGGCAGACACATTCTGTCAGGTCTCTGGGCCTAACAGGTGGTAACCAGAATGTCCTTGCAGGGGACTTGAAGGCTTTCCTCATGCAGCTCTAGTGTTTAAAGGAACAGTCAGAGTGACAGCCGACCGTTGCAGAGTAGGTGGGCTCTGCTCCTCATGTCAGGGGTCCTCTGGAGCAGCCACAGCTTCAAACCACTCTGATTACCTATCAGCTGGCGAGAAGCTCCACCAGCTATTTTGGGACAGAAACAAATGCTGAGGCAAAGAGCCAGAAACTATTCTTTCTTTCTCTGCCAATGCTTACTCCTTGGCGAGGGCGATCTTTTTCAAGGTGGCACAGCTTCCCGTCTCACCCTGTGCTGTGGTTCGTCTAGAGCATTGCCCTGCCTTTACCAAGCTCCCCAGGTGATCACCTGTGAACAGAAAGTCTGAAATGCGCTGTTGTACTCCCCGTCCTCTCCTCCTCAGCTGGCACTGCCTTTTCACCGTGGGAGGAAGTGCGAGATTGTGTGTTGTGTGGCATGAACCCCCTCCACTCCTCTGTGTCCACCTCTCCTGGGTGAGCCTTAGTCCTCCTGCTCCCGTCACCCCTAGATCCGCCGCCTCGTTATCCAAAGTACCCCCCCCCCCCCCATCACTCCTCTAGTTGGTATGTGCGCTCAGGCCACTCTGCTTCCAAAAGGGAACAGGTCATGACTCTGGCTTGACTTTGCTCCTCTCTACCTACTCCCCTCCCCACTCTCCCTCACAGTTAACCTTCTTGAAAGATACGTGTACTTCACGTTATTTATTCCCATTTTTTTCTTTAACCCACCTCATGCTCGCTGGCTTTTTTTCCTACCTTGTCATGAGACTTTTCTTACTAAAGTGACTTGATGACCTTCTAATGACCAATTTTGAAAACATTCTCCCCAGTCCCACTGTATTGACCCTGTGGATCTTTCTTACCTTAAAAGCCCTTTCCTCTTTGGGCTTCTGTGACTCTGGCCTCCAGTTTAACATCTTACCTGTCAACTCCTTTGCCTTTCTGGCTTCTTATTATACTGGTATTTCCCGGAGTTCTGTCTTCATTTGCATTTTTTCTCACTGCACAAAAGCTTTCTGGTATTCTCTTCAATGGCCAGGCTTCTTTGTCCAATGCATGCTCGTCAGTCCTGACTTGATTAGTCCAGCTCAGGACTTGGTCATAAACTTTTTCTTTTTTTGGTTAATGATATTACCATTCACCTAATCACGGAATCCAGATAACCCAGGCTCCTCTTTATTCTCTCTAACCCTCATCCATATGAAACTCCACATCCTGCCTATTCTACTTATAAGCTTTCTTACTCATCAGAATTTTGCATGCATTACCCTCTGACCAAGCAATTCTAGGACTTTATGTACAAAATTAGCTAGAAGATGTACAGAGATGTTCATTGTAACATTTTGTCCTCAGTCCTTATTGGGAAGGAATTGATTAAATTATAGTACATTCACATTATGCGGCTTGTATTTAGAAACAGAATGACATCATTTTCTAGGTTCTGGCATTAAGAAATGTCCATAAAAAATTTCGTGAGTGAAAAAAGTCAAATTGCAACATAATCTATTTATAATCTATTTTAAAAATAAAATTGTGTATAATTTTATATGCACAATGTAGTCATGTATTTATATGTTATATAGAATGATAGTCATTTTTTTAAAAGATTTTATTTAATTTATTTGACGGAGAGCACAAGCAGGGGGAGCAGAAGAGGGAGAAGCACCTCCCTGCCAGGCAGGGAGCCCAGTGTGGGGCTCGATCCCAGGACCCTGAGATCATGACCTGAGCTGAAGGCAGGCACTTAACCAATTGAGCCACCCAGACACCCCTAGATCATAGTCATTCTAGGTAGTATATAGAATATATAATACGTATATGCATTTTATGTGTTTGTATATAGTTATATATGTACATGGCAATGGGTATAAAAGTACACCAATTTATGATGTTATTAAATTATTACAGAAGACATTTATACATTTCTATATAGAGTTTTAGGGCATAGTGAGGAAAGGTATAAAATTAACTACACTACCCTATGGCTGAGAGAGTAGGTTAAGGGAATTCTGGCTTTTTATTTTATTTTTGTATTATTTGTTTTGAAGATCTTGTTTATTTATTTATATTATTTACTTAATTATTTTTAAAGATTTTATTTATTTATTTGTCAGAAAGACAGCACAAGCAGGGGGAGTGGCAGGGAGAAGCAGACTCCCCGCTGAGCAAGGAGCCTGATGTGGGACTTGATCCCAGGGACTCTGAGATCATGACATGAGCTGAAGGCAGATGCTCATCTGACTGAGCCCCCCAGGCACCTCTGAAGATTTTATTTATTTGGAGAGAGACCGTGAGCATGCCTGCAAGCAGGAGGAGGGAGCAGAGGGAGAGAGGGAGAGAGAATCCCAAGCAGACTTCCTGCTGAGTATGGAGCCCAATGTAAATGGCTGAATCTCACGACCCTTGAGATCATAACCTGAACTGAATTCTGGAGTCAAATTTTAACTAACTGAGCCATCCACATGCCCCTGTATTGCTTGTTTTTTACAACTGTAACTCCATCATCTAAAATATTTATTGAAAGAGGGGTGCTGGGGTGGCTCAGTTGGTTAAGTGTCTGCCTTGAGCTCAGGTCATGATCCCAGGGTCCTGGGATCCAGTCTCATATGCCGCTCCCTGCTCAGCAGGGAGTGCTTGTCCCTCTCCTTCTGCCCCTCCCCCCGACTCATGCATGTGTGCTCACTGTTTCTCAGATAACTAAAGATCTTTTTAAAAAATTTAAAACATAACATTTTTTAAAAAGAAAGTAAAGAGGAAATTGTAGTTTCATCCCAGTTTCTGTTTTTCTCTAAAACTGTTCTTGGTAGCATAGTATTAGATATTAGATATTATTTGCGTATTTCTGTAGGCTTTTTTTTTTTTTTTAATTAAGTGAGCTCTGTGCCCATTATGGGGCCTAAACTCACAACCTCAAGATCAAGAGTCACATGCTCTCCCAACTAGCTAGCTAGGTGCCCCTGTAGGACATATTCTTTCATTTTCTTGTTAAACTAGATTGTAGCTATGCCCTTTTGGTGGAGAGGTAGGAGGCTGGCAAGAATATAATATATGTCTGTGGAAAAAAATACCCATTATATAATGAGAATTTTGGGAAAAATTTATTTAAAAATACGCCTGCTCTGTCATCTTCCTTCTCTTTGCCTCCGTCTCGGCTCAGATCCTTGTTACTTCCCACCTGCATCGTCTCTTAGCTGCTCTGTCACTTTGAGTCAGTGGCCATTTGAGCAGGGCCTCCTGTGTGCCAGGCACGGAGCTGGGCTCGAGGCAGAGAGACCAGTAAGATGTGGTGCCTTTGAGACTTGCAGTCAGGGAGACTCAGAAGTAGCTGAATTCAATGTTAATTGAGAAGATAGGAGTATGTGCAGGAGGGGGCATGTGACCCAACCTGGGGGTTGAGGCAGGTTTTCTTTTCTTTCTTTTTTTTTTTTTAAGATTTTGTATATTTATGTGAGAGAGAGCGAGAGAGAGAGCATGAGATAGGGGAGGGTCAGAGGAAGAAACAGAGTCCCCACTGAGCAGGGAGCCCCATGCAGAACTTGATCCTGGGACTCCAGGATCATGACCTGAGCCCACAGCAGACGCTCAACCAAATGAGCCTCCCGGCGCCTCAGGGCAGGTTTCTAGAAGACTTAACACCTAATTTGTGACTTGGGCAGCAGACAAGAGTTGGCCAGGTGAAGGAGCGTGCCAGGGGCATTCCGGGGGTTGTGGGGGGATGGTGTGAGCGAAGAGGGGAACAGAAGCGTGCAGAGCATCACATGAGTTGTTCCAGGTGGGCAGCGGCAGATGCAGCTGGAGAGGTTCAGTGGGCCCAGGTCATGGGTGGCCTTGTGCTCCATGTCACAGGGCTCACACCTCACTCAGCAGCCCATGGGGAGCCAGTGGGGGTGTCAAGCAGAGGTTTCTGTTTCTTTGGTGACAGTGTGGCAAGCAGGTGAATGGGCTTCAGGGCTCAGTAGAGTCAGAGCTCTGTTTGGAGGCTGGTCATAGCTCAGATGAGAGGCATCGAGGCCTCAGCTTAAGCTGTAGTTGGAAGCATGGACGTGAGGCCTGGGTTCAGCAAATGCTCTGGAGAGTTGTGGAGGGAGTAGGAGGGCCAAGAGGCACCAAGAGAGAGTTCTGGGAGGACTACTCTGGCTCCCAGCTTCTGCTCTCACTTTTCCTCGTCCAGCCTGTGGTCCACACCACAGATTCTGTCTTGTCTGGCTGCATCTGCCCCGTCTTTTCAGTAGCCTTTTTGCTGCTGTGTGAGCAGAGCTGTCAAACCCTGCTGAGATTCCCAGGCTCCCCCCGCCCCCCGTGCCCGGCTCTGTGTGAGGCGCCAGGGAGGTACAGCTCGATGCGGAGGCTCCCGGGGGCAGGGACTTCCCGGTGCTCTCGAGGACAGGCTGCAGGACAATACAGGCCTCCATGGACAGTCCTGCCTTATTAGTGGAGTGACTTTGGGTTATTCCTTCCATGTTCTCTGAGCCTTTTTGCTCATTGGTAAGAGGGACATAAAACCTCCCTGTGTAGGGTTATTGTAAGAAGTAAATACAGAAGGTGTTTATAAAGTTCCTAGGACCCATGAAGTGGCACTTAAAATTTTCTCCTTTCTTTGGCAGATTTATCATAGAATCCCCAGCTCAGACCCATCTTCTGGTAAAACCAGGCAGATCATCTCCACCATCAGGACCCAGAATCTTCCTAATTGTCAGCTGATCTCCCGAAGTCACTACTCCCCTCTTTACCTGTCATTTGTCATGCTGTTGGCTGCCCTGAGCTGGCAGTACCTGAGCACACTGTCCCAGGTCACAGAAGACTATGTGCAGACTGGAGAACACTGATTGGGTCTTAGTCTGGAAGCTCAAGTTCACCATGAAATGGATTGGCCTTTTCTTCAAGAAAAAGGATATTGGGGCGCCTGGGTGGCTCAGTGGGTTAATAAGCCTCTGCCTTCGGCTCAGGTCATGATTTCAGGGTCCTGGGATCGAGTCCCCGCATCGGGCTCTCTGCTTGGCAGGGAGCCTGCTTTCTCTCTCTCTCTTTCTCTCTCTGTCTGCCTCTCTGCCTACTTGTGATCTCTCTCTGTCAAATAAATAAATAAAATATTAAAAAAAAAAAAAAAAAGAAAAAGGATATTGGTACCCCTTGTCCCCCCCCCTTTTCCCTCCTGCTTCAATCCCTGAAAGAACTCTGTGGACTTGGGACTTTTAGGAACTGTGACGTGCAGTCAAGAAGCTAAGAATAAAAGGGAAGGCTACCTCACCCTCAGCAAGCAGGCCCTTGTGCACAGTGCTCCCGTCTACGCACCGTGGCCGGCAGCAGAGGGCCCCTCACTGCAGGTCAGGGGACATGGTGGCCTATGGGGCTGCTGAGAGATCTTATTTAGTGTGAATCCTAGCTAGAATTATAATTAAATGTATTTAATTTGAAGCAACCTTGGAATACATGTCTTTGTACAAAGGGAAGTGAATTTTCTTGGTTGGGTTCCCATTTTTCTCATTTTGTTTCCTTCAGTTGATTTGAATGTAGTAGACATCTATGCTTGTGGGTCTAGGCAACGGCCCCAGGTTTCCTAAGAATGCAGACTATCTTCTGCCCACGAAGGCTAAGGACTGACTGCTGGGGGTTCTGGAATCGCTTCTTGGTTTAAAAGGAGGTTAGCTTTCAGAAAGAAACTGCAGGACTGCTTTGGGCACCATCGTAGAAGACTGGCCTCCAGTTAAGGCTGACTTTTTAAGTAGACATCGTATCTCAAGATGTGTTTGTAATAAACAACTGAATTACTTTGCATTTGTTGAGGGCAGCTCATTTGAAAGCCTGGATGCACGTGGCAAATAGGAACACAAGAATGGAGTTAGTGATGGAGGGACACAGCCCCACGGAGCCAGCCAGAGCAGGACCAGGAAGAAGGATCCAACTGCCTGGGCCCTGCACGCTGTGCCCGCTGAAAGTGAGCGCGTGGCAGCCTCGCCTCCTCTGCCCGCTTGTGACCTGCACTCCCTCTGCCGGCCTGCTCTCACTTTGGCCAACTCTGCTAGCTGCATGCAGAAATCTTAACCATATCCAGGCTTTATGTGGCTTTTTTTTTTATCTTTTCTTTTTTTAAAATCACCAGTTTATACATGGAGGCCTCGAGATAGGCAAGATGTGTTTTCAGGTGATGGGCTGGAAAGCCAAAGGGCATTTAGCCTCCTTCTAGCATCGCTGTCTGCCCTTAGCCCCACACAGGCCAAGGGGGCGTGAGGCACGCTCCTCCAGTGACTTACTGTGAATCTCGGCCTGGGCCGGGGAGGACACGGTCCCTTCGAAGGGTGTTTGGAAAAGCCCCTCAAGCTGAGGGATCACTGGTGTGGGGCATGAAAGTACTTTCTGGAAGCCATTCATGCTCTCAGTGTATGTAGCCTGCTCTTCTGCAGTCCGTTGTGTGTGGTGGTTTAATCATGGAAGCTGGGTGTTTTCCCCGGCAGGAATGCTGGCCTCCCGTGATTATACACATACACCCATTTCCTTCTTGTCCTCGGCTGCCACCAGACACGGTGGCTTAGTTTCAGCACATGGCACCTGCAGTGAACTGGTTCACTTGAGGCTCGGTCCTGGACAAACTTGTCACCATGCTGAAGTCAGGCACTTGAGACACGGAGTATAGCTCTGAGCTGGGCTCCTAACAGTTTAAGCATCAGAACTTGGTTTCAGATTCCAAGGTAGGTGGTTAGAAATGTGTGTAGAAATGATGGATGAGTTCTCTACAGCCTGTGTAGGACAGGACAACCTGGTAGAGTCGTGGTCTGAGGTGGTTGTACTGGAAGATTTCTTTCCCAGCTCAGTGATGACCTGTGGGACTTCCTGAGCTTCTAAATGGTTTAGAAGATCTAGGCCCCTCCCAGCTACAGTTATGTGACTTTTAGTGTCACTGACTTGTGCAAAGTCTTAGCTCTTGTGCCCGCTCCTGGGTGCTTCGGAAGATCATTTTCCTTCTAGAGTTCTCTATTAAAATTGCCGGGTAAAATACAGGATGACCAGTTCAACTAGAATTTGATGCCCTAGTTTTTGTTTTTAGTATAATTACGTCGCAAAATTATTGCACAGGATGTATTTCTACTAAATTATTTGATCTGAAATTTAAATCTGACTGAGCATCCTTTGTTTTTGTTGAATCTGGCAACCGCATCCTCCGCTCCACACTTTAATCAATCAGATATATTTTATCTCTGGCCTCTAGTCTCCTTGATTTTTACTTACAGAGGAATATTTTAGCTTTTCCTCAGAGTATCAGACACATCTGAATCAGGGCTCTAAATTTAAAAACTCCATTACAACGGACAGGAGCAGGAGCCTGCTCTGCATGTTTTGGGAGTTTTGTTTTTTTTTTTTTTTTTAAAGATTTTATTTATTTGACAGACAGATCACAAGTAGGCAGAGAGGCAGGCAGAGAGAGGGGAGGAAGCAGGCTCCCTGGTAAGCAGAGAGCCCGATGTGGGGTTCGATCCCAGGACTCTGGGATCATGACCCGAGCCAAAGGCAGAGTCTTTAACCCACTGAGCCACCCAGGCGCCCCATTTTGGGAGCTTCTAAGGCTCCAGATAGACCTGCACACATGCACACCCATCTCCGTTTGGGGAAGTGCTTGGAGCAATTACTTGGAAGCCCCATTCTGTCTGAAACTTCTGTGGGGCTGGCATGCACATGTGTGTTGGGGGAGGAGAGGAGGCTAGCCATTTTGTTAATTAATCTTAGCAGTTTGGGAAGCAGAGCTCTAAAGCTGTGGTTCTCCAACTTAAGCATCCAAACTACCTGAAGGTCCCAGATTGCTAGGACCATTTGTATCTCAAACCCCGAAGCATTTTTAACAAGTTCTCAGGTGATAAAAATGCTGGTCAGGAGCCCAGTTTGAGAACCATTGCTCTAAGGCCTTACTTTTCAAACTTTTTAATGAACGTGTGAACCAGCAGGAGTCTTGTTAAATTGCAGGGGCAGATTCAGAGCTCTGGCCCAAATTCCGCATTCTAAGGTGCTGGGTGTTGGCCCCGCTTTTGACCTGAAGCACAGCTATCTGACACATCTTCAGAGTGGAAAAGCAACTATGTGCCCAATCTTCGGAGTCTAAACTACACCCACACCCTCTTCTGGGTAAAGAACAAAAAGGCTCGGTGCCTTCCATTGATTGAATACCTTGTTCCAACAGGCACCCGAGAAAAGCATACCACTTGAACTGAGGTGACAGGGTGGTCAGTGAGGTAATTTGAGGTTTATTTAAGTATTGACATTGATCCCAATCCTAAACCAACATTGCTGGTTTTGTTTTCTAACAAAGACTCCTAAGGCAAGCGTGCAGATGCCTTGCGGTTCACCTGGGTTCTTGCTGTCCGTGTCCCCTGGCTTCCTGGCTGAGCGCAGGGTGGACATGGGGCCATCCAACTGTTTGGGCGCAGGCTGAATTTGTCAGAACTACACTGTGGTTATGAATGTCTTCCAGTTGAAAATTTAACAATAAAGTGATTGCAAAGTTGTGGCTTTTGGCCTTTGTATTATGCTAGGTTTCACAGATTTTTAAATTTTTCATTTAATTCCGGCTTAGTTCCTGATCCCTAACTTCTAATTTCAATCAGAAGTCAAACATCCCATGCTTCTGAACTAGTCCGGCCCTCAGCTGGGAAAAAAGTTAGGTACTGATGTGCCAGTGGGATGGGAGTAATTTCTTCTAGTTTCCTGTTCGCTCAAACACTAGTATACTTCACTGCTTGGGATTCTTAACCAGCAACAGAACCCAGAGACAGGGGAACTCAGAACAGGACACACAGGCTCTGCTTCCACCCCATCTCAACATCGGCAGGGCCCAGGCAACCTGGCTCTCCACTAGGACAGCTGGCTTCCGGCATCACCCACACGCCACGCTTGTGTGAATCCCCACATGGGTTACTGCTGGCTTGGGGCTGGTACAAAACAGACTACAACTATGTTCTTAGCTCTTGAAATTAAGCAGGGGCACAAATCATTGGGGCTTGAGACAGTTTAAGGGTTGAATTATAGAGCAAGGCTGATGAAAGTGACAGGGAACGATGAAGAGAGAAACCGTGGTTTGGGGCAGGAGTTCCCTGGTTTGAGATTCAAGGACACCCAGATCCAGGAAGACAGGAATCTGCAGGGTAAGAACGGACGGACCGCGGCATCCCACCAGAGCACAGACTTCGTGTTAAGGGAGAAAACGTTTAATTGGCACAGTCATTCCTGTCCTGATTAAATTAACAGTGAAGCAGTGATTTTTACAGTTAAAGCTGGTTTCTCCCAAATGAGTGTCACTATTAGGCTGGGAGGCCAGTCAGCTCACGCCCAGCCGGTGGTATTAGAGGGACACAGTCTGTGAATCGAGGACAGCTCTCCCAGCTGTTCCGCTTTCATTCACATGATCAGCTGAGGTGCACACAAAATAAAATGTTTATTTAAAAAGGAATCATGCCAAGGACAAGACCAGAGGATCTTTGCAGCAGCACCGCAAAGCTCATGAGATGCAGGTGCCCTGGGAGAATGGCTTTCTCCCAGGGCTGGCCCACTGGTTTTCTTTTCAACCTAGCCCACAGCTAGCGAGCTACTTGCTTAGAAGTACCCCTGCTGGTGGGAGACTGGTCTTGTTAAGGACTCCACTTTCCATTCCTTTGGAACGCCTAACACCTCTGGGTCTCGGTATGGCTTCTTGGAGAGTGTGGCCGGGGAGGACGCGGGGGCAGCGGGCACTATGCGCAGCACTAGTCTGGGGGGTGGGGGGAGGACTCACTTCGCTTGCGGTGGCAGCTCACGTAGTCTAGGTGTGCACGGGGACTGCAGTCCACCCAACGGGCTGGGAGGTAGCCAGGCCTTGGATGTGTCTCCTTGGAAGACGGCTCTGACAGTAGACACGAGGTTTGGCTCAATCCCTCAGGCCCTGTCTAAAACCTCTTGTATCATATCTGAACTCAAAAGAATAAAAGACATTCCTACCCTCCATCTCCTCACCAGCCCAACTGGCTATATTTAGGGAAACAGTGCCCCAGGGCTGGCAGAACTAATCCCACAGCAGATTAGATCTTTTTCCAGTACTGGTCAGTGCATGGAATACCAGCCACAATTTCTGATTCAATTCCACAGTGATCCTGTCCTCTGAGGATTTTAAAGAAGCCTGGAAAGCAAAAATGATATGCCTTAATAGTGTGCTAAGTTACAAGCCTTGCCAACATACTCAGACTTACTCCAGGAAGACCCAGGAGCAAGAGACACCAGCCTAGCCCCAAAGCAGTCACCAAACTAGCCCCAAGGTGCTCTCCCGACCTGTTCTGTTCGCCCAGCAGCCCAGCTCTGACCCCACTTCCATGTGACCCCACATAAGCAAGCACTGCATCCCGGGCATGGGGAACTGTGAGGGACAAGCACCTCAAAGCCATGGCCTGACCCTACCACCCCTTCTTGGGATCAGCGTCTGCCCTCATGGTAAGGGAACCCCCGGGAGGTCACTGCTGAGCCCCAGGCCCAGTGTTTGGAGCAGAGCAGGACAAGATGACCATCCCATCCTGGCCCACACACCCTGTGAGCAGGCAGGGGGCCACCACTCACCATTGTCGCCCCAGTCCGTGTTCCAGGAGTTGCCCACCAGCCAGTAGGGTGTGCCATTCTCCACTCCCCAGCCCAGGATGCGGACAGCGTGGCCTCCCATCATTTCTCCAGTGACGTGCTGGTACACGCCTGAGAAAAGGACAGCCTGTTCAGGCAGAGACTGGGCTGCTGCCCCACTTCCCAGAGCATCCCTCCAACCCGCCTGGCCCACCACGCCCTCCCAAACAAGGTTATAGAGAATGCCCTGATGTTCTCTCAGAAGGCTCCAGTGGCTCGTACGATGTGGGGCAATGATTTCAATAGGTTTTTGAAAGCCCAACGCCCAAATATGTTGAGTAAACGTTAAAGTGGAGTCCAACAAAATGCTCATGGCTTGCCTTGAAAACTGAAGCTATAAATTTTAAGCAGTAGATTTAATGTTACCATTCAATTCCAGTTACCATTCTACATGCTAGGACTCCACGTGAGGATTTATTTGTCAAAAGGGTTCTGTAACTTAAGTTTTAAGGTTCTGTCCTAGGCAACACCCTGCAGAGGTGAAGTGAGAAGGGAGGCCAGGGTGGTGGCAGCCGGTACTGACAGAGAAAGCTACAGGCCAAGGTGCTCACGGGGCCTGTGCAGCAGGCGATCCCCACACTGGTGAATCCCTCTGTCAAACTGGAAATGCACCCTTTTAAATTATAGGGAGGGACAACTCTTAAAAACAGCTAGCTTTATAATCTTGTCTTCCAGAATTATCTCCCTTTATCCAATGGTGTTCCCTAACCGTGGAGAACGCTGAAATAATGAGCAGGTAAAATGGAGACAGCAGGGCCAGCCACAGACTGTGCCAGAGTAGGGGGTTTTCTAAGGCAGCCCTCAGGCCAGGGGCGTCGAGATCTCCAGGGTGAATCCCCACAGCCTCACGCAAAGCCAGGTGCTTCTTGTTCCCCCGTCCACGCGGAGCGTGGTCTGGGACTTCGCCAGCACATTTCGAGTTCTTCCTCCCTGATCTAGTCCTGTTGGTTCCCTGGAACCCACACCTCCCCTGCCCCGCTGCCATCAGGGGGGCCAACACGCACCAGACTTGTACATCAGGAAGTCAGAATACACGGAGAAGGCCGCCTCTACCGGGCCGTTCTTGTAGATCTCTGCCATGATCTCCTTCTCGCTACTGGACACGCTGTAGGAACTGCATCCTGGCAAATGAACCGGCCGAGTGGGTGTGAGGTGTGCCCCCCGCGGTGCCATCTTCAGCTCTTCACTGACTTACAGGGAGCCGCCAGGTGAAGCCTGCATTTGGGTTCTCACCCAGACCAGGGGTCATGGAAGGCTTCCCTGGGGAGGAATGAACGATGGCCCCGGACCCTGAAGGGGAGATGTGGGAGAGCACAGCTCTGCAGCGGGAGGGGCAGTGAGCATGAGACCCTGGGAGAAGGACGGAGCGGTGCCCTGAAGGTTCTAGGCCAGATCACTCCCCTGTAAAACAAGGGGTCTGGTCCCTGTGACCCTAAGGGTCTGTGACTGACGCAACAGAGATCCTGGGGCTGGATTCAGCATGGAGACAGGTAGAAAACACAGTGTGCTGCTCCCTCTGACAAGGTCATGACCTTTCCTTCTCCCTCCTGTGTTCCTGGCTCTAAGGGTCAACTGCCCTGGCCTCTCCCTTCCTCTGGCTCAGGAAGGATGTCAGCGGGTCCCTGGCCCCGGGGTGCTGGGCAGCGTGGGCCCCACCTTACCATAGTGCTTGTCTTCTTTGTAGGACGGGGTGTAGCCGGGCTCGCAGATCTTGCTGCACTTGGGGGTATCCCCCTCCCCTGTGCATGGGGGCCGGGAGCCATTCACGTGGTGCTCACAGGGAGGGATGGAGTAGGGTCTGCAGCCTGCGGGGGCCCAACGGAAAGGAAGGATCAGCTGAGAGTCTCTTCAGAAACCCCTTGAGGGCAAAACTGCAGCAATGGTAACAGGGGGTCAGATGTGCAGCACTGACACTGTTGGTAATTCTGCCCTGGAGGGGACTACCTCCGATTCCTACTGGATTTTTCCACCTCCCGACCTCGACTCTCAATCCTCACTTTATAATGCAAGCAGAGACCATTCTTACTCATGGCTTAGAAAATCCATTGGCCAGATATGGGCTGATGGCAGACACTCACCAACATGCGAGTCATAGAGACCACCGGAAACCAAGCCTTTTTTTGTCCAGAAGTTCCAAGCTTCAGCAGGAAAGCCCCCATTACAGCTAAGGAAAGAACCATGTATTAAATTCACTGTGCGAGAACTTCTGTTTCCAGACCACACTGCCTGCTGCCTAAGACCCCAGGGTCCCTTACGGATCCACCAATGCCTTCAGCAGCTGGCCTAAAAGTTTCTCCTGGGTCCCAACCAAGCCCACTTCACCCACCCCAGGAGAGTCACTTCTTCCAGGGAATCTCCCCAGCTCCCTGGCCCACCCACCACCATCCTCAAAGAGACAGAAGGACCCTCGCGTTCATGTCTACCCTGAACCAGGCTGTCACACGGATTCTTAGCACACTGCAATTCCCTGGTGTTTTAATACAGAAAATGCTAATGCCAGGGACTGGGTTAACTGGAAGGAGAGGAGGCCTGGACACTTATT
This sequence comes from Enhydra lutris kenyoni, assembly GCF_002288905.1. Taxonomy (NCBI): domain Eukaryota; kingdom Metazoa; phylum Chordata; class Mammalia; order Carnivora; family Mustelidae; genus Enhydra; species Enhydra lutris. The sequence goes on from NW_019154087.1 coordinate 75,635,594, forward strand.
TCACTCCCAGGTATTCCTAATCCGCAGTCATATCTGAGAACCACGGCTGTAAAACCAAGGCCAGAGTCAGCAGAAAGACAGGCACCTATGCTGGGAATTCAGTTTCTGCAACCAAGCTGGGGGCCCATCATTCCTCATTACAGAAACCAGGCGCCAAGGTTATTACATTTCCATGATCAAGGAAAGGCAACAAGGAAACCAAGCAGGCTGGAGATCAGAAATGTCCCCACATATCCTGAGACCATGTCTGTTTTGCCAGGACGTACCACCCACACCCCGGGCAGGGTCAGCCTGGCTGTAGGCAGCTCCCGGACGGCTGCAGACCCACCGGGGCCTGCTTCCAGCCTCCCCGGGCCCCAAAGCTGTCCCAGCAGAGGGCTGTTATCAGACTTGGAATACCACTCCTGCCCTCACGGAGGCCTCAGCCTGGGGGCTCCCATGGTGGGAGGGGCCCGGGGCTAACTCACCCGTCCCCACACTGGTCGCCACAGCAGGTGAGCATGTCCTCGGCAGACACCTCCACGCTGACGTGCCCATTGGTGCGGACGCAGATTCGGTCTGAAATGGCTTCCACGGCCCCAAACGCCTGCAGGAACGAGCCCCACCCAGGTAAGCCGCAGTCCTGGGCCATGGGCTCTGCCAGGCACCATGTCGGAGGACCACAGTGGACCCCGCAGACCTTCCTGGTGGCTGGTCTCCCACCGTGTCAGTGAGGGTCCTGGCACTCAAGTTTGTCTCTAAAGCGGGAGACCAATCCGCCCCAAATCTCCACCTGCACACTCAGTTCTCGTCTAAGATGTGGTTTTTGTTAACATAAAGCAGCTCACACGGGACGATTACTCTATGATTTTACCAACAGGAGGCAGCTCAACTGGTCGGTAAGAGACAGAAAACAGATGGTTCAATGTACACCAAGTGCACTTTACCACAGTTTGAAACAAAATTAAGACAGCTCACTGATACAGAGTGGTACTTCATGGAGCAGAGCAGGGCTCCAAACTGCTGGTATTTGCTGACGGCCTTGGGACAGCGTGTCAGAGAAGTAAGAACAGCTTTCCCACCGACACATGGGCCACCCGTTCTTCCTCCTCGTCTTTGCAATAACTCACGACCACAGGGATCGTCATAATTTGTATGTCGACGGAAACGGACACGCAGAAAGTTTCCATAATTTGCCTCGTCACCTGGTGGTCTGGTCTGACACCTGCCCTCCCGCCCCCCATGGCTCCGGCCCCTCCCAGCCAGCAGGGCCTCACCCAGCAGGACCCGCAGGAGCCCTGGTCCCGTATCTCTTTGATGGTCGGGCAGTTAGGCCACTGCTCCCGGGCATCGAAGCTTTCGGGCAGAATCATGTTCTCGGCAAACCAAAGTCTAGATAAAGGAAGGCGTCCATGACAAACTCACATCTTACGACTCTCCCCCATCCCTGCAGATGTTAGCGCCTGCCACCTGGGAGGGAAGGCACGGGGAAGCCAAAGGTGACATCTGTGGCCACGTCCCCTGGGAACTTTATACAACCAAACCAGGAACTCTACCATTTAGCACATCTTGTTCCCTGTGTTTCTTGCTAGTCTTATTTATGGGATATTTTTCGGGAGTTCGGCCACAAGATCTACATAACTGTGTTTCTTACTTCCCTCACTACCACCTTGGGTCTGCCCAGGGTCCCCACAATGTTTTTAGCATCTTCGCCATTGAGTGATGTCCCGTTACTATTCCAACCATATTGTTAGGTATTTCTAATGCTTCCTACAAGAGTAATATCTACTTGAAAATGCCCATTACAGAGTTCTCTAGAAAAAATGGAACACTGACGGCAGATCAGATAGCTTTTCTCAGATTCTCCTTCAATTCCTGAAGACTGGATCCACTAGGTCATACAGGGCAGACCTGGGGGCCTGCCCACTGGGCTCTGAGACATGTGGAGAAGCACAGTAGGAAACACGGCACTGGAGGCTGAGCCCTGTCAGGCAGTCTCGCAGCTCCGAGGGAAGGGACACCTCCGGATGCCAAGGAGGACTTCTTACTCCCTCTTTCTCGCAGTCCCAAACCAACCCCTGCTGTTCTTAGGGCAGTGGGGCAGGTGTGGCCAGCATATCCATCCCCAGGTAGCAGGCACTCACCTCTGGGGCGGCTTCGGCCCACCCAGGAAGGTGCCACACAGCTTCTTCAGGTAGCTCTGGTCCACATTGTGGAAGTTGTGTCCAGCCTGCAGGACAGTCACAGCAGTCAACAGAGGCAGTGTGCAGGGGTGGGGTGCGTGAAGGCCTGACAGGGCCAGGGGTCCTGTTTAGCTCAGGAGAGCAAGGGGATTTGGGGGACTGCAAAAGAAATGTGTCTCCCCAAATTCATGTTGAAACCTAAACCTCAAGGTGATGGTACCTAGAGGTAGGGCCTTCAGGAGGTGATTAGGTCACGAAGCTGGAGACTTGGTGAATGGGGTTAGTACCCTAACAGGACCTGTGAGAGCTGGCTTGCTCCGCCCACTAAGTGAGGCACTCCCCTAGAACCCAGCCATGCTGGCACCCTGCAACTGTACTTCCAGCCTCCAGAACGGCAATCAATTGCACTTCTGTTTATGAAGCACCCAATCAGTGGTATCCTGTTCCAGCTGCGTGGACAGCCTGGGACAGGCACCCTGCACAGCAAGCGAGGCCCTGCCCCAAGGGAGCCACCCAGGGCGCACGCAGCTCCCAGACCACTGGGTATCTTATTGGATCTGCTACACTTGCTGAGGTCCAGAGAGACCCTCTATAGCCCTGAACATGGCTCATTCTTTATTCCTATAGGCCCACGCTTCAGGGCTGGGCAGAAGGAGGGAGCTGCCTGATGGGCCTTAACTACCAGGATTGTGGGGGGGGGGTGGGTGTCCAGGGTCTTCCCGGCTGTGAGCACTTCCAAAGCTCGTTTATCCCCCATATACCACCGTGTGCATGCACACACAGCACGGGGCAGGGGGAAAGAGCAGGGAGAAGGTTAGCATGGTCTGGAGTGGCTATGACTCTCAATCAGCCCGACTCTGGGACAGACCATGCCACGGCTGCAGCCACCACCCTTGGGAGGCAGAATGCATCAGCTGAACCCCTGGGGGAGGAGCGCAAACAGAAACAGTCCCCACAGCTCACCTTCCATGTAGTGTTCCGTTTGTTAACATAGTGGACCAGCTCATCCGACAGCGGCTGGAAAGGCGGCCTTCTCTGGGCACCGGTCAGCACCACCAGGCAGCTAAGGGTGGCCAAGAGCTGCCACATTTTGGAAGCTGGATCTTCGATTCACCTAGAAAAGACAAGACATCAGGATGCTCCAAGTGCGTAACGTACACGAGGGGGCCGTCTCAGGCAGCAGGGCTCTGGGGCCAGACACAACCCAGGGTCGAAAGACCCGTGTTCTCTTCCCGGCTCCACCATGTGCCCCCTTCTGTTCCTCAGCGTCCTTCTCTGTGAAGCCTGGGTGTGGGGGCACAGAGACCTCAAAGACCAACAGCGCCCATGAGCTCCCAGGCCCCGTCTCACCACAGTCCCCACCTATGCCCGTAGCACAACGGGCCGTGCTGTGGACTGAGTGTGCGTCCACCCTAACCCCCAACCAAACTCGTGTTGAAATCCTAACCCCAACATGATGGGATTCGGAGATGGGGCTGTTGGGTGTGATTCTCATGAGGATGGGACTAGAATTCTCACAAGAGACCCCAGAGAGCTCCCCCAGAGAGCTCCCTCTCGCCTTCTGCGCCAGGAGCACACAGCAGGAAGGGGGTCACCTGGGAAAGGACCCTCACCTGACCATGCCAGCACCCTGACCTCACACTCCCACAGTGTCCCCCAACTGAGAAACAACTGAGAAATAAACCAGGGGGGCGAAGACGGCCGTGTGCGCTTCTCCAGATGCCTGGGAGCTAGGAGAGAGTGAGCAGCGGGCAGGGAGGCCCCTCTGCAGCCGCAGCCTGGTAACCGGCATGCTGCTTGGGTCTCCTGGGGTGCCCTGAGCCGATCTCAAGCCGGACTCATGCTCTGAGACAGGGCTGTTCACTGATGTGCAGCTAGCTGGGGAGCTGTGGGCCCAGGGCCAGCCCGGCCTTGCTGTCCATCATAACCCAAGGCCCAGGTCACAGGCAGTACCGATGACAACATCCGAAATCCATCAATAGACCCATATCTTCAGGCTAAAAGGAGTTCGGGGCCCTCCCTGCTAGTGCCAAACTGCCTCTCGCTGGTTTGTCAAACTGGGTTCAAGCCTTTTCCAGGCTAGTGCTCTGAGAGAGTGAACATTCTTAGGTGATTAGGTCCCAAAGGGAGAACCACTAAGATTAGAAAAATGCAGAACAAAATCTATTTCACAAGCTACATTTGGGATATAAAACAAGCATAAATAGGGAAACAAGCAAAAACAGGCCAATGAAGCCCAACAGCACCAGGGAGGGAGAGCTAGTCTGGCCAGTGACAAAAGTCTGGGACTTTCTCTGGTTTTTCCAGTCAGCCAAGGGCTCTGTTTCAAAGACAGTCCTTCCAGGAAGGGAACCCATCACATTATAACCACAGTCCTTAGATCTTAGCCTGGCCGGCAAGTCAGGAGACTGGCTCCACCTCTGAATCATGCTCTTAGGCAAGCAGCTCTAAGGAAAGCAAGGAATGTTCCGGGTGCCACAGTCTGTCCTTCCCCCTCCCCCGCTGCCGGGCCTTGTGGGAGACCCATGTGGGCAGGCGGGGGCGGGGGGGGGGGCGGCGGCAGTAGTTTCGGGGGCTGGAAGGTGTAGGGTTTCCTGTCCCTGACCTCAGGGGCTTCCAGAAGGACCCACCTCCTTCCAGGTCACAGCTGGGCCTGCGGCCTCCCACAGTGAATTATAGTTAAGGCAAGATTTAAACTTGATGGCTGCTTAAGCAACAACCCATCCGGAAGGACAGAGGCGTAACAACAGCAAACAGCTCTGGAAAAGAGCAGGAAGAGACACCTGCCCGCCCCCTGGGGTAGTGGAGATCGTATACAGCCCTGCCTGACACTGGCCAGGAACAGTCCGATCAACAAAACCATTCAGAAGCTTAGGGTTCGTGGCACTGGTGGGAGACAAAAGGCCTGTCTCAGGGTACATGCCCGCACCACTAGCTCTGCATTGCGAAAAACATAGGAAGGCCAAATGCTTACACCTGATTTCTCACACACAAGTGGTATGCGGAACAAAGATTTTGAATAAAAACACATGAAGGAAATAAATGCACTTTACAAACTGTACTATCCAAACGATAAACACCTATGATCGACAAACAGAACCTTAAAGAGACAGAGCTTGATTACTGAAAATAAAGCCTCTCTTTCTAGGAGAAAAAACAAGATAAAAAGTGGCACACTGACAAAACAGTACTTCCATGTGCTTAAAGCTTCATTTCCTTAATATGCAAAAGGTGCTTAACAATCTGAATAAAAACAGAATAGAGAAATGGCAAAAGGACACACAATTAAATTACAGAAAAAGTAGTACAGGGCGCCTGGGTGGCTCAGTTTGTTAACTGTCTGCCTTTGGCTCAGGTCATGATCCCAAGTTCCTGAGATTGAGCCCCACTGAGGCTCCCTGCTCAGTGGGGAGCCTGCTTTTCCCTCTGCCCCTCTCTCTCTCCGTCCCTCATGAATAAATAAAATGTTAAAAAAAAAACAAACGACAAATAGCTATCAGATATCAAAAGATACGTAAGCACAGGGAAGTACAGATAAAATGAAGGGCTTGCAAAGGCTGGGCAGCTGGCCGGTCCCTGGCAGGGTCAGACATGGGCAGGCAGCGACGCTGGGCCGCTGAACCCCGGAGGTAGGCCCAGTCACGGAGACGATGGCCAGGACATTTCTATTACTTTTGCAATCTGCATGCCCTCTGACTCAGCAATTTGATATTTAGAAATTAACCCTACTGGCCTCAAATTCGAAGATACAGAACAGGTGTACAGATGTTTACTGAATATTCTCTGTATGACGAAAGACAAGAAACAAAGCAGGTGTCTAATAATAAAAAATAACTGTTAAGTTACAGTAAATGATTAACAGAAGACAAAGCAGCCATCAAGAATGAACTAGGTGGAGTGAATCATATTGTCCTGATAAAGTAAAATATGCCCAACACATGCGTAAGTGGAAAAAAGCAAGTAGCAGAGGAGTCACGGTAAGCGTGCGAGCCCAGGAAGCGACGTACATGCCTCTTACCGTTACCACATGTAAAACATCAATAAAGTGTTAAAGTAGTATGTGTGGCGGGCAGACTTATTTTTCACTATCCTTTTAAAAAAATTAGATGAACATACTATATTCAAAGTTTGGCTCTTTTAGGAAGAAAAGCAGCTAGGACTACCCAAAACCCCGGGCCCCCAAATGTACTTCTAACTGACTCCTAGTCAACAGTGAGGCCTTCTCCTAGTGACTTTCAGCTCAAAACACTTAACCTTCTCGTTTTCAGTGCCTTACGGGGAGGCTGCGGCTCCCATGACCATATCAGGATCCACATGGCCTCTCTCATGGTAGGTAAATGTCTTGCCGTGTCCTCACACCTCGGAAGGAGCAACGGAGCAGAGGTCTCTCTCATAACATCTTCTGAGCAAAGGAGCAAAGCAGTCGTGTTCCCTTCCTTTATCCTGATACCCTCTGACTTATACTCGCTCGGCAGCTTCACGTTCCCCCACGACAGGAGAACCTCATGAACGAACACTGGGCTCTAGGCACACGGGCCATCAGACCCACGCCAGCAGGGCCAGGCCTGGATGATAAGCCCATTCAAATCACAGCCGGGAGGGCTGCCCTCCCCAGCTTCCACTGTGACCCATCAGGGGTCCGGGAATGTGGCAGGGTGCCGAGGGAGCCTCAGGGAAATACTCCCCACAGGTCACAGAGGGGCATCCCACAGTGATCCCTGGAGGCTCTGCCATCTGCTGAGATGTCAAGTCACGAGCAAGTGGGGAAGGGGAGCAATTCCATGGTAACTTGGACTTGAAACAAGCGTTCTCTGTTTTTTCTCATGGCAGAGAACAAAGAGGCACCACCCATTTCTCAGTCCGTTTCTGTGCCGAGGGCTACACCATGGCCATAGCCAAGGGAACTCCCGAGGCCTGCGAGGCCCCCGCAAGCGAGACTTTCACGCACTTGCCCTTCTTCTCTTGGTTCCACAGGTCCTCCTCCATACTTCCTGTCAACGTCATTCTCCCCATCTTAACCCTGCATCAGGGAGAACCAGGGACTCCAGCGAACAGCAGAGCCATTAGCCTGGAGGTCAGGAGCTCAGCTTGAACCCCTGACTCCAAGCCCCACTAGCACTGAGCACGTGGGCATCCCAGGCATGGGGCTGTGGCTTTGGGAGAAAGTCTGGATTCGGGTTCAAGTAGTGAATAGGCTGCTGTGGCCCATGGCCAGGACGAGCACTGGGCTTGGCGTCAGGAGACCTGGGTTCAGATCTTTCCCTTACTGTGCACCCTTGAGTACCAACCTGCACTGAGCCTCAGCTGTAAAAGGGGCTCATGACTTTTTTCCAGGTGGAAGTCAAGAGTGCCATGATGGCACCTGGTCTATACCAGGAAAGCAGCAAAGGGCTACTCCCCTTGGGCACCCTCAACTCCCAGGTCCCACCAGCCACCCTCCTTTTTTCCCTCCCTGCCCTCTTCGTCCCCACTTCTAGCCTGTGCCAGGTAACTCCCATTGACTCCAGACGTGCCCAGAGTACCTCTACACCACAGTCTGAATTAAAAATGAGGTTCTAACCTCAATTAACCTCCAACTGGGCTTCCTATTCTAGAGGTCGGAAGACTGCTGAGCCCAAAGACTGTGAAGTCAGATTTCTCCTGCTAGAAGGGAAAGACACAGATGTCCCATGAGCAGTGGTGACTGCACCTCAGGGAGTGCCTGGCATCTTTCTGCATCTGCAGAATCATGCATAGCAGACCGGCTACAGCAGCTGGTTAATGTGAGCCGTGCTCTCAACAAGCCGGCCCTGGGTCAGTCCTACGGCCTGCGCTTGAAACAGAAGCAGCTTTCGCTTCCCCTCTTTGGGGCAAATACTTCCCTTTTGTCAGTTTTGTGGTTTTTTGTTTTTTTTTTTAATTACAGGACAGAATGAACAGAAAGTCCTTATTCCATGAGAAAAGACGGGCCCAAACTGGGTAAGAACAGTTGGAGTCACCTGACTCGCTTGTAGGGCGTGGACAGGCAGAGGAAACAACTGTGGGCAGATGGTTGGTCCCTCCAAACCTCAGGCAGCTGGCCTTCCTCGGGGGACCTGGGGTGCCACTACATCCCTCTGGCCCTTTGCCAAGCCAATCTCTGGCTACGAAAAAACAGGCTCTGGCACTTCTTCCCTTTCCAGACCCCTACAGCACTCGATGGTTTCTATGGAAGCACAGGCCACTGAAGTTCTGTAGAATGTTGTCATTGTGAAAGGGGCCTGCGGCCAACAGATCCTATGAACCCCGCTTACAGTATAATCATTCCCCGGATGACTTTGAAGCCATTCCTGGGACTACGGTGGACCTTGGGGCTCTGGAAGAAGACGGAATGGATGCAGGAGAGGAGCCAATGCTGAGTTGCAGGCTTCGGTCCTGTTATTCTCCAAGGACATGGAAACAGTTGGACCTGCCACCGAGCTTGGTTTTTACCAAAGCTTCCTTTTAAGGCTGTAGAGTCCTCGGGGAGACTGGATTCTCAATCTGCCCCAAATCTAAGGAGACAGGACACAGGTATGTGAGATTTCCAAGTAAGCCCAGCTGTGATCTTCTGGGCAATACCGACACAGATGAATGGGTCTCTGGCACGGCTCTCATCCCCTCCTCTGCTCTGCCTTGCCTGCTGCTGCTGTTTATGCACCGTGGGACCTCCTCCACAGCTGGCTCTAAAGGCCCACAGGCTGAGGGCTCCGATTCTGCCCACAGCCACGGAAAAAGGCTATGCCCTGCAGATCAGTAGCGGAGTGCCTGCAGACGAGGGGGCAGGTGGACAGGCAGAAGCGCTGGGAAGACTGAGTGGTACCTGTCTGGAGAACTCGGCTGCAACTTTCTCTCTCACATTCAAGGCAGCTGTTCCTGAAGTTTCGGCTGTTTCGGTGCACCACCTACACATCAAAACTAGGCAGCTCTTCATTTCCTCCGACGGCAACTTGCCCAGCTACGCCTCCGTGCTGGGGCGGCGCCATGGGGGCTGACACCAGCGCCTTCATCTCCGATCACACCAAAGGAGACCTTGCCTTTGAGTCTGAATCACGGCCTTGATGTTTCCTGTTTCTGCTCATAATGGAAACGTGTCTAACTGCCTCATGGCTTACAATCCTCAAATTAAAAATAACAAAACCAAAAGGGCTCCTCATCACCATCTGCCTCCTTAGAGCTGTGAGAATGAACGGGCACCAGCTGGCTCTCTGTGGTCTAGAGCCAAACTCCCTGCGGCTGAATGCCCCCCGGACGACTGCTGTGTGACCCAGAAAGGGCACCCACTGCAGTGGGCCAAAGCTGTGCGGCTCACAGCCCTGCAAGCCCCAGGGGGACCTGGGAAAGCAGTGAGAGGGCCCTGGCTGGGGGTGCTCCGTTGGTTAAGCATCTGCCTTTGGCTCAGGTCATGATCGCAGGGTCCTGGGACTGAACCCTGCCTTGGGCTCGTTGCCCAGCAGGGTGTCTGCTTTCTCTTCTTTGCCACCCACCCCCTTGTGTACTCTCTAATAAATAAAATCTTAAAAAAAAAAAAAAAAAAAAAAAAAAAGGCAGCCCCACCTGCCTCACCCACTTAAACAGTTTAGGTCACTCACAGGTACTCCCCCTGCCAACCATCTGTCCCAGAACCAGAGACTAATTCCCACCAGGCTGAGCAGGGCAGGCCAAACTCCTCTCCCACTGGTTCTGTGTAGCCTGGAAACCATCTGGCTACAGTGCCCACAAATGGAACTCTGCTTAAGATCAGCCATAGCAGCCCACATCCTGAAAACAAGAAAATTATGACTTTGGTCTTCAAACAATAGACCCCAGGAAGGCCCTGGGCAGGTGAAAATCTTTGTATTGTTGAGAAACAAGAATTTGGGCAAAGTTCTGGAAGCTTCTGCTCACAAGCTTTGCTCACGGACTCAGATACTGACTTACTGGGATGCTAAAGGGGGCATTACATTCTCAAGTCTCGGTTTCTAAAACAGGCATACCGCCCGGATTCTGAAGGACCTTAGGACTACTTTATACAAGCTGGCGGAAACCCTTGGAGATCGAAATGAGATCAGTGTTCCAGGCCTCCCCAGCTCACAGGAGCACTGTGGCTCTAACTCGACTGCAGGCTAGATCCCATCTCCCTGCTGGCTGGGGGCTCAGGAGGGCGGAGACACGGGCAGTGACAAAAGCAAGCAACTGAAAGACGCTGCCTCCCCAGCCTGGTTCTGGTTCCTCTCGAGGCCCCACGAAGACGAATACGTATGCACCTCACAAGGCTGCCGGGAGACGGAAGGAGATGGTCTTTTTCAAAGTGCCTTCCATGCAGCCTGGCTTGGAGCAGACAGCCCAGGCAATGAACTAACTGCCACCAGGAAATGGCTGTGTCCTCACTGGTGCGGGAGGCGCACAGCGCTCTACTCACAGGCTGGTCAAGCTATACCATCCCAGACTAGTCCCCCCCTCCACCCCCAGAAAAATTATGATCACCCTACTTTTATTTTTTAAAAGATTTTATTTTTTATTTGTCAGAGAGAGAGTGAGCGAGCGCACAGCAGGGGGAGCAGCAGGCAGAGGCAGAGAGAGAAGCAGGCTCCCCGCTGAGCAAGGAGCCTGATGCAGGACTGATTCCAGGACCTGAGCAGAAGGCAGCGGCTCAACAGACTGGGCCACACAGGCGTCCCCACCCTACTTTTAGCAACAAGTCCTCAGATAATGGTTATTTAATTCTGCTACCTTGACCAGCAGAACAAAGCACTTCCAAGCACCCACAGGGCTCAGTGGAGGAAAAGATGGCTCCCAGCTGATGTCTGATGATGCCTCAACCCCGGAGTGGCCACAGGCCTGGGCTGGCACCACCTTCCCAGGTGTTGTGCAAGCCCAGAGGCTGAGTGACTGGTGTATGTGTAAGCACACCCCACCCCAGCCTAGGTCAGAGGGTCACGGAGAAGCCCAGCCCCTGCTGGGTCCTTTGGCAGAATAACTGGGTTGTTCTCAGTGTTTTAGACTGGATCAGCTTACTGTTTTGGTGGTATCCATCCCATCCTCCTCCCCTCACCCTTGCTAGTGACTAGGTTATCTTGACGACCAGAGTGAAGTGAGTTAAGAGGCTGGTAGAAACAGATAACACTGGCAGGCAGCTTCCTGGGCACCCCACAGTCCAAAACAGTAATGCTGGAAAAGGACCTCTGGCTTGTATCGAACTTGTTTTATAGGTGAGAGAAAGTGGTGCCTGAGAAAACAACACGAGTGAGCCCGGAGGAGTGTACCTGAGGAGGGACGGACAATTATGAAGAGACCAAACTCTAAAACTCCACCACAATTATTTTTAGTGACCCCTGTCATGTCACAAGCTTGCAGGAGCCACAGTGTTCTCATCTGCAAAATGGAAGAATCAAACTGCACTACCCAAAACTCACACGCATTCTGAAAATTAAAAAAAAAAATTAGAAAAGGTTATCTAATTGTATAAGTCCAGATACCTGTTAGGATCTAAAGAAAGCTCGGGGAGTTCTAGCTGTTAACAAACACATTAAAACTACAAACACAGGGGCGCCTGGGTGGCTCAGTGGGTTAAGCCTCTGCCTTTAGCTCAGGTCATGATCTCAGGGTCCTGGGATTGAGCCCCGCATCAGGCTCTCTGCTGAACGGGGAGTCTGCTTCCCTCTCTCTCTCTGCCTGCCTCTCTACTTGTGATCTCTCTGTCAAATAAATAAAATCTTTAAAAAAACAAAAACAAAAACAAAAACAAACAAAAAAACTACAAACACAGTCAGCGATTCACAACAAAAATAGAAATCCTCACTCACCAATGATTTCTGAAAGTAAAGAATTATTTAAATTCCTGGTCATCAAAAAGAAAAGAGCAACATCATTTCAAGCCCATCAGGTGGGTAAAAATTAAAGTCTAATACTACCCGGTGGTGGTAAATGAGGAAAAGGGACCCTCACCCACTGCTGGCAGTACACAATGGTAAAACTCGGACAGCATTCAATCAGCAAAATAGAAGACGCACACGGTTTATGACCCAGGAGTTAACTGGACTTCTGCTCTAGCCCTAGAGAAACTCAGGAGTGCCTGAGAGATACCAGGATTTACTGCAGTGCTGCCTGCCTCGCCTGCCGTGAACAGTGAGAAAGTAAAAACAACCTGCCCCTCAGTAGACACTAGACCTCCATGACTAGACTAGACTTATTAAGAATAACCCTCATAGGGGCGCCTGGGTGGCTCAGTGGGTTAGGCCTCTGCCTTCGGCTCAGGTCATGATCTTGGGGTCCTGGGATCGAGCCCCACATCGGTCTCTCTGCTCAGCGGGGAGCCTGCTTCCCTCCCCCACCTCTGCCTGCCTCTCTGCCTACTTGTGATCTCCCTCTCTCAAATAAATAAAATCTTAAAAAAAAAAAAAAAAAAGAAGAAGAAGAAGAAGAAGAACCCTCATAAACAGAAGCGGGAAAGGATACTAATGGCATAATTACAGTTACATCACTTTTACTAACATTGTTCAGGGACTGATACAAAGTAATAAAAGCACCCCCCAAAACATGCAAAAGAATTACAAAGAGACAAGATAGGAGCTATCTGTCCCTCAGAAAGACCAGAAGCAGGCTCTGGGGTGGTCATGAGGCTTGCAGAGCAAACAAGCCAGTACTGGCCTCTGGCCAAGAGGAAATGTACTTCCTGGGAACCCCGAGGAAGCCTGAGCTGTGTGAGCCCCAGATGGGGGGAGGGGGGTGGGGATGAGGCTGGAGGGTAAAAATGAGACAGGTTAAGTCTAAATATATACGGGCATTTGATCCCTTGGTGGGATATGAACATGAACAGCCATGGAAAGACCCAGGATTTACTGCCCACCCACCCTTAGGCAGCTTCCAGAAGTGTGCACGGAGCTTAAACCAAGAGGTGATAAAGGACACGAGACCAGGTGTAGACACTGCTGACTGCCTCCCAACATTCACTGAGTACAATACACACCTGCATATGCCCAACTACATGCATCAACTTGTCAACCCCACCACCTCTCTGCACCTGAGGTTGAACCATATGAAAAGTGCCTGATTTCCTTCCTTCTTGATCTAGAAAAATTCCCAGTTCTTACCATCTTTCACATTTTCCTTATGTCAAACTATTTAAAAGAGGCAGCAGACACCATGAGCCCTTACTCGGAAATAGCCTAGTCCTGTCCTCCCAAGGACAGGGATATTCCACACAACTCCATAACACATTTAAGAAAATCACCCAGCGGACGCCCCACAACTCCCCTGAATGTGCTCTCCCTTGCTTCCCAATCCAACTGCCCAACAGGAATATAAAATATCTCTTACTCCTAAAATGTGCTCAACTTCCTACCCCCACGCCCAGGTCCTATAATTGAGGAACGAACCAACCGGTCTTGGAGAAAGGCCTCAATTCAAGCTGCTGAATCAGCAGCACGTGGACAGGTTCATGGGGCCAAAGAGCTTCCACCCTCACCGCCCACCTGACTAGTCCAGAAACAGAGATGTCCTGACCCAACAGCAGGGGAGTTACTGGAGCCAGGGCTGGGCTGGCTTGTGGAGCCCTCAGGTAAGGGATCTACACCTTTCCACTGCCGAATGGCAATACCCCAGCTCCGGGACAGATGCCCAAAAAGATTTGAGCAGAAGCTTTCTCCAAGGCACCTTCGACTCTCTCCGGGAAAGCCATACAGGGTGTGGGTGTGTGTATGGGGGAGGGAGTACAGCTCAGCCCCCTTTCTCTATAAAGTTCAAGGGCTCTAATCACCATCACCAGTGCCAACAGGAAACAATTCTCAGGGTGCCTGGCTGGGTCAGTCAGTAGAGCATGTGACTCCTGATCTCACGGTTGTGAGTTCAAACCCCATGGTGGGCACGGAGCTTACTTAAAAACAAACAAAACAAAAAACCGAAACAATTCTCCATTATTTAAGGATGTTATGGAAGAAAAGCAGCCCTTACCCAACCAGACACCCTTCTAAACCTATTCACCTTATCATCCTGAATCTACAGAATCAACGGGATGAATGCATTCCAGCTGCATTTGTGTCTAGTGGAAGCACCTGAAGATCAGTTTTTCTAAGCAAACTAAAGAGGCCAGATCTCCATTTGAACCACTGGGTGTGAGGGACTGGTAGAGGATGTGGGGCCTGGGCTAGCGTCCTTATCCTTGCACAGCCTGTTGGCTTCCTCAGTACCAGGGGAAGAGAATGACCTAGGCCCACTAAAGCAAATGCAATTCACATCTACCTGGGTGGCCTGCTGAGCCCCCACACTCTGTCACCCCTCACTGCTACCCAGATGCTGCCTCTCCCAGGACTCCAGGGTCATCAACCGAGGGAAGAGGTGGTGCCCCAGGGACTCTGCCCTGCTTTCCCTTCTCCCAAACAGTCCTGGGCCTATGGAAGGCACAGTCTCCCTTCCAGGACACTCTAGAGGTAGGGAGTGGCATCTTCTCCTTCCACCCCAGCCTCCCAAGGAGAGGGTGACTAGGACTCTCAAGCCCTTTACCTAGTCTCTTAACCCCTCTGCTTAAATCTGTCCTCCCATCAGCGGGTTTAACCCATCCTGTGGGCTCCACCCTACTCCATCCAGTTCCAGGTTCCAGTTTTCTGGTTTCTATTTCCCGGGGCCCCCAAAATTGTGCATGTGGTTCTGTGTAGAAAGTTGCCCAAGCAAACCCTTTGGAATAAGAAAACACCTGTAGGGAGACACTATTATTTCAGCAATTTCCCGAGGAAACTGAGGCCCCGAAGCTCACAGGGGGTTGGGGAGCTGGATTCCACGCGAAAGTCACCAGGATCCAAGCCAAGCGCTTCCCGCAAGCTCCTCCCCCGGAGCGCCCCCGCAAACTCCCCCGCTCCTCCCCCGCTTTTCCCAGGCCCGACCCCCGAGGCCGGCTGACCGTGGGGGTCAGGCTCAGCCCACCTGGGGTGGAGAACACAGCCCTAGGAGAGGGGGCCGGCGGGCGCCTGCTTTCTGGTCAGAGTCGGGGTGGGTGCCAGGCTGCCCGCCTGGGGTTGTTTTCTGGCCTTTCTCTCCCCAACAACTTTTAGGAGCTTGCGAGCTGCCACCCCTGCCCGCCCCGCTGGGGCAGCCCGAGGGTCCCCCGCCTTCTCGCCCCCCACCCCCGGGGATGCCTCGGGACCCGCCTGGGCCTGGCCGGGGGCGCAGAGGGGCCCCGGCCTGCCCGTCCCCCTCCAAGGTCACTTCCACCGCGGCCGTGCAGCGCCGGGCCGCCCGTCCGCACTCACCGAGCCCCGCAGCCAAGAGCCTGGTCCTGCAGCCTGCGAGGGCGCAGGAGCCGCCGCCACTGCCGGTGCCCGAGCAGCCGCCGTAGCTTCCCGGAGCCGGCCCCGGCGCCTATTTACCAAGCCCGGCCCCGCCCTGCGCGCCTGGCTGACTCGCCACGTGACAGCTGCGAGCCCGGGCCGGCCCTCCGCCCTCCACCCTCCGCCCTCCGCCCTCCACCCTCCACCCTCCACCCCTCCACCCTCTACCCCTCCGCCCCGCCGCTGCCTCCGCTGCGGCCTCTGCGTCGCTGGGGGTGGGCTCCCTGTCCCGGGAATAGGGGCTCCGAGCCCTGTGGGCGGCCTGCCTTACCGATGGGGGCCAGAAGCGGAGGGAAGATGAAGGTGGCCCTAAGGGCTTCTATCCAGCCGGGAGAAATTCCCCAGGGGCCGCCGCCTCCTGAAAGCAGCCTTCAACTCGGATAGATCCCTTCTTGGAGGAGGGGATGACTGTCCCTATTTCATTCATTCGGAAACCACTGAGTTGGGGGTATCATGATAGCAGGTCTCCCAGAAGAACCTGAACAGGCTCCTTTAGCGTTGATATTCTGAGAACATGCCTATAAGGTCCTCTAGTTTTGTAATAATAAGTGGGTATGAATTTCAGGACCTGCGTCAGGATGTCTATAGAGAAGGGTCTTAGGGGCAGAAATCTGTTTGGAAGAGGTGTGCCAGACCTGTCCTAAAGGGGACACGCACAGCAAGTACACTATTTTCCCTGGAGTTTGTTCGGAGAGTGGCTAGGCAGGCTGATGGAGACGGTGGTGTGGCTCAAGACCTTGATGCATCCCCAGGTTTCCGATCCTTCTGACAACTTTGCAACCTAGGTATGATCCCAGTTTTATTCGAGAGGCTCAGGAAAAGTCTAGGATTTTATCTAGGTGCTCCTGGTAATAAGAAAGCTGTAGGTCTGGTGGATTCCAAGAGGTTCCAGGTGATGTACTTTTTGAGTAGTGCTCCAGCTAAGAAGGAATTTTTCATAAGTCTTTAGTGCAAAGAAATTATTTTATTAAAGCAGGGGAACAAGACCCATGGGCAGAAAGAACTGCTGCCCCAGGGTTGTTAGTTGCAACTGACAATATACTTTGGGGTTGGGGGAAGTAAAGATAAGGGAAGTTCCAAAGAACTTTCATAGGCTAAAGAAGACTCACAAGGTCTAGGAGGCCTTGCTATTGCCAAGCAAAGGTTGTTTTTCCCCTCTAGCAAAGCATTAAGACGGTTGGGAGCTTCCTGGAGGAATGTTATAGTCTGCGGATCTCAAGTATTTGTCAATATGGGCTGCAGGTTATAAGGACATTTAATTTTTTTCTACATTTCCTTCTGCCTTTGTTTCCACTATTACAGGCTGCTATCTGCTGCGTCTTGCAGCTAGCTGTTACACAGTCCCTGTGCCTGCCAGGGCACATCAGAGAGCTAGCTAGACACATACACTTATACCTGTTTGGTCCCAATTAAAGAAAGGAGTGGAAGCAAGGAAGTCTCAGAATCTGCCCATGGTTACTAAACCCTCAACTGAGTGGGTTAGCTGAGGAGCTCGCAAGTGGGGAAGAAGGCTGCAGGTCACGATGGTCCCAGCTGCAAACTCACCCAGTCATATCTTGAGAACCGTGGACTCTAGACTGCAAATCAGTGTTTTGACATTTCATCTCCCGCATGCTGTCAGTCATTTACATACCCCGTAATGGTGCTCAAAAAAGGAAACCCCAGTGGGGAAGACACACAGAGGACCATGGTCAAAATCTCCTCATCATAACAGGAGGGCTAAGTACTTTACATTTATTGCCTTTTTATGAAATTTTGAATGAGTGCCATTGGAGAGTGAGAAGTCATGTTTTTGAAATAAAAGAAATAAACAAGTACTGTTTGAGTAGAATTTAACCCTTCCTGCTGCATCTAGGACGGCTTCATGGAGAAAGGAACACACTGTATAACTGACTTGTTTATTCTCCTCAATGCCCTCACTGGATCTTAAACTCCATGAGGATAAACATTTTTGCCTATAGTTAAAAAGAAAGCCACAGGCCCAGGGAAGAGTTGTTATAGGATTGTGGGGATACTTGTCTCTCAGAGTTAAAGAATGAATCTTGTGGACACAAAAGGGTGAAGTGAAGTGAAGTGAAAGTTTATTAAATGAAAGAGAGAGCAAAAAGGAAAGAAAAAAATCTCTCTACAGTGACAGAGGTCCCGAATGGGTTGCCACTGGGTGCTTTTACTGGCAGTCTTTTACTGAGAACTGACAGGAAGCTTGTAGCCTTGAAATTCTTATGCCAGCTTGGTTTGAGCAAGGACTAATGATAATACCCTTAATGGCTCACTTCTTTGAGGTCTGGTCATTTTCTGCGATTACAGTATAGCTGTCAAAAAAAAAAAAAACACAAAAAAACAAAAAAACACCAAAAAAACCCCCAAACTCCCTGACATTCAAGACCAGGTGGTCTGATTTGTTCCCTTATCTCTTGTTTTGTCCACCTCAGCATTTCTCCACATTGGGGTTTCTGTGAGCCTATTTGGGATTTCTGTGAGCCTGGTCACGTAGCCCCCTGTGTAAGCCTAGTCAGGGGAGTCACGGGCCTCCTATCTTTCCCTGCCTATGCCCTCTTTTCCTCAGAGTCACTTGCCCCCAGGACAGCAAACCAAGACTTACCTGCAGTTTCTGTCTTCCCAAGAATGGAATTTTAAGCGAATGAATCCAGAATTTCTGGTCAGCACCAATGAGGTAATCCATCACATGGGTCCTTTCCATCCCCCCACTCCCTAAGGAAAATGGCATGACCCTCTGCCCTTCTGGCTAAGGGAAAGTAACCTCACCGGACCAGTCCTTTCTTTGGCTAGTAACTTTTTGCCCCAACTTCTCTCCCATAAAAACCTTCCATTTTGTACAACTCCTCAGAGTTCTCCTTATTTGCCAGATGTGGGATGCTAGTCAATTCATAAATTGCTTAATAAAGCTCATTAGATCTTCACATTAACTTGGTTGAATTTTGCTTTCAAATGCTATGCTGTTATTTTCACATCCCCAGCATGTAGCAGAGAGCGTGGCACCTTGTATAGAACAAATAAACATTTACTGAGTGAATGTGTCCCGTGCATGAAGTGGGCCTTGAAGGTTGAGTAGAATTTCAGCTTAACCTGCCAGGTCTGAGGTCAGGGGCTCAGGGAATACTCCTCAGAGCTTACGGAAGGACCTGAGCCTGTATATGCTGAAGCCATTTGCCTGCTGAACTTCTGGAAAAGAGGCCTAGGTATATACTCAAAAGAGATGAAAACCTCTGTCTTCACAAAAACTTGTACTGAGATGCTCATTACAGCCTTCACAGGATCATCAACTGTTACAGGATTTACTTCTCCTTCAGTGTCCGCGGTTCTTGGTCACGCCACTTTGAAGAATGAGGAAGTTAGACCAGAGTGGTGGGCAGCAAAACAAGGTTTACTGAGCCCTATCAGGAAGCTCCCAGAGCGGGAGGGGCCCCGAGAGGGTTGCCACCACCTTCTCTGACTCTAGGGGTTTTTATGGGATTGTGGGAAGGCCATTTCAATCTGATTTACCCTCACTGCACCTGTCATCCAGTCAGGCTTTTGTCATCTATCTGTTCCGTAGAAAATGGTGGAGGGTTCCCTCCAGGGTGAGTGTAAAAATCCTTTTAAGGGGAGAGGTGTTTGTCCCTGCCTGCCTGTCTTCCAATTATCCTTCATCAAAAAGATGGAAAAACCCAATGTCCACCACTGATGAACAAAACGTCATATACCCATGCAATGGAACATTTTTCATTCATAAAAAGGAATGAAATACTTGGGCATGCTCCAACATGGATAAACTTTGAAAACATTTATTGTAAGTGAAAGAAACCAGCACTCAGATACCTGACCAGCTGAAGCCAGGGAATTGATGATATTGACCCTTGCTGGCCCTGGTGACTTTGACCTAGACTCAGGCACCATACGATGACTTTGCCCCAACCCCAAGCTGTATTTGCATTGCACCAGGCCCTTCATGAATATGTATGCACCCTTAGCTTAAAACTGCCTGGTTCCACTGTGGTTCAGGAAGGCACTGCTTCAGGAAGGATCCCAGCCGTTCTTCTGCACTTGGTGCAAGCAAAACCCTTCCTTTTCCTAGTCTTTGGCTTGTTGTATCTCTCGGCTCAACATCCACCAAGGGGTGAGCCCAGTTTCAGGTAAGCGTTTTAGCAGCAGTCAGTTCTTTCTCCCAGGTGTGGACCCAACAGTGACATCTGACGAGTAAATCCCCTCTCGACCTTCTCTTTCCTCCTGATTAGCACTGGAACCTGGAAGTTCAGATTTACCTTCAGGCTTCGGGTTGCAAGGACCTTACAAGGTCAGACCAACTGTCCTATCCAAACTGATTTAAAACGACAGCAGCAGGACAAGAAGGTTCTAGATCCAAGGCAAAACTGGGACAACACGGAGCTGTATTCACGATCCCCAAAGGAATAGGATAGTATTGAACACAACAGAACAAGTTAACGTCTTTTTCTTTTTGACAATCTGTTTGGCCAAAGACCAGAGGAAGGGGAATTAAAAAACAATAATTGATCATCTATTATATAATATGTACCTTGTAAAGGATATTCTCTACCTGGGACATGGGAAAATTCCCTCCATTCTACAGATGAAGGAAAAGGGACGCAAAAGACATATTGGGGCAATGTATTAGGGGTAGAGCAGCTCATAACACAGCCTCAGGCTTTCTCCAGCTTCATCAGGCGAGAGGAGTGGCCACCACTCACATACCTGCGGGTCAGAGCATCATCAGTGATGGGATTTCACGAAAGGACAGAGGGGCCCCCCCCCCCGCCCCGGCCAAGGCCTTGTGTCCTCAGGAGATTGCTGCTGAAATGCACACAGGTAACCTGGAGAAATAAGTGCCCAGGGTCCCCTGGAGCACTTTGGACTAAGAATTGCTCTCCCTTTTCTGGAGCTCCGCTATGGGCCAAGTGTGCCTCTGCCAGGGGGTTGGGGATAGGAAGGGAAGGCGGTTCCCTTCCCTGCCTGCTTCGGGCTCTGGTCCCTCCTAAGGCGGCATGGGAAACACTGTCTTGCCTCAGGATCCACACGCTTCATTCAGCATTCTGTCTCAGAGGTGGGGTCTCCACACAGAGCGGGTGCAGTTGAAGCTGAAGCTGCCTTGTTGAGAATGTCCCCTTGGTGTGGATTCTCCCATGTAGTCTGGTAGGTCACAAAGAGTGTTCTCTCAGCCCCCAGCCCCAAGCCTGTGATTCCAAAGCCCTTGCCTCAGTCCTTTGCACCAGGAGGTGGACAGAGTTTGCAGTCTCCCACGCAGAACTGTATGACTTGAGATCAGTGACTCAGACCCTCTGATCTTTAGATGCTTCATCTGGCTAACAAAGACACTTGCGTTTGCCTCATATGATTGTGATGGATGGAGTGCCGTGTGTGCTGTTTCCTCTCCATTTATATCCCAAACCTCAGCAATGACATATTCTTTCAAATCTGGGAGCTCCCCAAGGGACATAATTGGCTCTCACTGGGTCAAACAGCCCATTCGGGGTTATTATTTCAGCAAGGCAGAGCTGTAACTGAGATTAGAGCTGCACCCAGAACTCCTTATCCCCAGTGGCAGAAAAGACCTTTGGAAAGTCTCTCTGGGCCCTTCATTCTTCCTTCAGACCTTTCATGGTCCTGAGAGCTTCATTTCCTAAGACCTCTAGCAGGTGGAAAGAGGCAAGTGTTTGGAGAAGGATTTCTCTCCTCCCTTATGCTCTATCCCCAAGTCACCCAAACCTACAGGGTCAGAAGCATCAGCTTCTAACATGAACCAGAATCTTCTGAGCTTCCTGGAGTGCCCTAATGGGAAACAGTTGACAGCACTCCTTTGCACAGGGATCTCCCTTCTCAACACGTTATTTTTAATCGAGGTGAAAAAAAAAAATGGGACCAGAAAAACCTGGGTTTGAATCCCAGTCCCACAATTACCTTACTTCCCCCAGCCTCTGAACAAGTTCTTAGAGGAATAAATTTAAATTAGATTCTGTACGGGATACTAACCACAGTGCCCACTGTACATGCTTAGTGATGGAAAGCCCCTCCCATTTCCTACTGTCCAGAGCCAGACATGTAGAAGGGTCTGGTTTTGTTAAAAACACTGATGACACCAGATGTTGGCGAAGATGTGGAACAATGGGGGTAACTGTACATCATTAGTGGGAGAATAAAATGGTGCAGGCACCTTGGTTTAAGAAACACTTTGGCAGGTTTTTGTTTTTTTTTTAATAACAAACTAAACATACCCTTGCTCCATGACTCAACAATTCCATTTTTATGTGTTTACCCAAAACAGGTGAAGACATAAGGCCACAAAAGGACATGTACAAGAGTGTTTATAGTGCCTTCCTTCGCATAGCCAAAAACTGGAAACAGCCCAAGTGTTCATCTGTAGGAAGATGGATCACCAGCCCCATTGGTATTTAACAATACTTCCCAAACTGAAAAAGAGGTCAAATGACTTGCTGTGCATAGCCGCAGGATCTGTCTCAAACACATTATGCTGAGTGAAAGAAACTGTAAGAAAAAGAAAGCATACTCTATGATCCCTTTTAAATAAAGTTCTAAAGCAAACACAACTGATCTGTAGTGGAACAAATGTTATAATAGAGGTTGCCTCCGGGCACGGTGAGGGTGGAATTGACCAAGAAGAGGCATGACCACTTTTTCAGAGCGTTGCTCATGTTGTACATCTTGATAGGGGTTTTGGTCCACAGGGGTGTGAATGAGACCGATGCCATCTTGGAAAAAATCAGCCATGTTGACTAGTCTGTGACCTGAAACCTCCTTGAGCACAACTCTCCCTCATTCTTTCCTTTTGTTTAACCACATCCTTAAACACACCCTCAGAGCATAATGTCCTTCATCTACCCCGAGATATGACCGTGACACAAACCCATTTTTAAACATTCTCCTTTTGGGGGCATCTGGATGTCTCAGTCAGTTGAGCATCCAACTCTTGATCTCAGCTCAGGTCTTGATCTCAGGGTCATGAGCTCAAACCCTGTGTTGGATTCCATGCTGGGCATGGAGCCTAGTTTAAAAAACAAAACAAACATTTTCCTTTTGGGTGATGCCCCAGCAAGTACTCCCAGTCTCTAAGGGCTATAAAAGTCTTAAGGGAGATGTGATTTCAGAGAGATCTGGTCTTGTATCCATGCAAGACTCGATTCTTTCCTAAGTTCCCCAAATAAATCATTTCTCATCTAGATGAACTTATCAAACTTTTTCTTCCGTTATAGGGCTCTTTTGGCCTTTCGAGGTCTTTTTGCATATACCTCCCTTTCCCAGAACAACAGATGTATATCACTGTCAATGCTCAGGTTTGTGAATTTCATCATTGTAGATACATTTTACATGAAAAGAAACCACTGTAAACAAATACTGGATTCTGGTTAATGATATGGATGCTGAAAGGGAAGTTACAGACATCTGCAACGTACTTTGAAATGCACTAAGATGATGGATGGGATGGAGAAAACGAGGAAGAAATGGGAAAATAGATAGGTGTGCAATAAAGCAAACACAGTAAAATATTAATGGTAGAATATTGGGCCCACATACCAGCATTCATCATAAAATTCACTGTAAAATTCTTCCAGTTTTGTTGTCTTTGAAATTTTTCTTAATATCACCTTGGAATAAAAGTTCTGGTCTTAGAACCATATGTAACAAAGTGTAATATAAGTTGGAAACAGCTCCACCAAAACTATATTTAAAAGGTAGGCTCAAATGTCTCTTTTTTTCACTGTGCACACACAATCCCTGGTGTCTCTTTTTGTGTCCTAATCTCCTTTTCTTATAAGGACAACAGTCAGATTGGATTAGGGACCTCCCAGCCCCAATAGAATCTTTCAACATAATCAGGACTGCCTTTAAAGGCTCTGTCTCCAAATGCAGTCACATTCTGAGGTCCTGGGGCTTAGGGCTTCAACATATGAATTTTTGGGAAAGGCAATTCAGCCTCTAACACTGTCTTAGAGGACAGGGCTATTTTGGACTTTCCCGGAAGAGGCAGGCTTATTGGCAACTCCAGAGGAAAAACTGACTGGGGACATTCCTGACTATATGTTTTTGAACCAAGAAGCGAGCAGAAAACAATGAGGCAGCGAAGGCTAGTCCTTCTCAGCAAATGTTAATGGACAGTCTATTGTGGGACAAGTGCCCTGACGGGTACTGGAAATTAAAAGGAAACTTTGCTACCAAACAAATTGGGTTAGGTTGCACACATGTTGGTAATCAAAATACATGTCCTTGAAGACAAATGCAACAGCAAATGAGCTTTCCTCTACTCCTTTTAAAAGTATCTTTGTGTTGGGACATCTGGGTAGCTCAGTTGGTCAAGCCTCTGCCTTTGGCTCAGGTCATGACGCCATCATCCTGGGATGGAGCCCTGCGTTGGGCGAGGGGTGGGGGTGGGTCCTTGCTCAGCAGGGAGCCTACTGCTCCCCCTACTTGTGCAGTCTTTGACAAATAAATAAAATCTTTTTTTTTTTTTTTTTAAGAGTATCTTGTGTTGTTTCCTGGTTTATAATCAGAGATAGTATTCAGGTTTTTACACTACCAACAGATAGCTTTATCATTTTCACATAAGATACTGGTTTGGTTGTCTTGATGTTTAGAGCTGACCTTCGATTGTTCAACCATCCTAAATGGTAGAACCAACTTGCTGCCTGTGGCTCTGGTCAAGTGAGAGCTCAGTAGTCCCTGTTAAGAAGGACTCTTGGAGATGCATTAGTCAGGGTAAGTAATGCCAGGTTCTATAACAAATAGACCTATCCCATTTCCTTTTTTTTTTTTTTTAAGATTGTATTTATTTCTTTGACAGAGAGAGAGATCACAAGTAGGCAGAAAGGCAGGCAGAGAGAGAGGGGGAAGAGAGAGGGGAAGCAGGCTCCCTGCTGAGCAGAGAGCCTGATGCAGGGCTTGATCCCACAACCCTGAGACCATGACCTGAGCCAAAGACAGAGACTTAACCCACAGAGCCACCAGGTGCCCCCAGTTCATTTCCTTTCCTTCCTTTCTTTCTTTCTTTCTTTCTTTCTTTCTTTCTTTCTTTCTTTCAGATTTAATTTACCCATTTGACAGAGAGAGACAGTAAGAGAGGGAACACAAGCAGGGGGAGTGGGAGAAGCAGGCTTGCCACTGAGCAGGGAGCGTGATGTGGGGCTCGATCCTAGGATCCTAGGATCATGACCCAAGCTGAAGGCAGATGCTTAACGACTGAGCCAACCAGGCACCAACAGTTCATTTCCTACAGAAGCTGGAGACCAGTGAGGGTTGGCTGGGGGGAGGTGCTCTGCCTCCTGATGTCACTGAGGGACCCAGGCTGCTCCCTTCTTGTTGCAGGGCTATCTCCTACACATGGACTCTGAGGTCCCTGCCACAGGAAAGGGAGAGAATGGGGAAAATGTCCCTGTCCTCTTCACCATCCTGGCTTATAGACCGTATACAGCGCTTTCACATATATTCCACTGAAGAAAACTCTCCAGGTAACAGGGCTGGGAAATATGGTTTAATTGTGTGCCCAGGAAGAAGAAATAATTTAGGTGAGTTCTGGCGGGTGTCTGCCATGAATTCATAATCCTGGTTGGTGGCCTTGGCCTTGGACAAGTTCATTAAACAATCTGGGTTCCTTTTTCCTCATCCATTAAATGGCCGTGATGACAGGGGCAATCTCAGGGTTGTTAGCAGAGCAAGGGAACGTCTGACTCAGCTTGGGCTGCTCCAACAAAAATAGCATAGACAGGGTGGCTTAAAGAACAGGACTTTCTTTCTCACAGTTCTGAAGGCTGAAAGTCCAAGCTCAAGGTGCCTGCAGGGTTGCTGTCTGGTGAGGGCTATCTCCTTGGCTTGCAAGCGGCTGCCTTCTTAATGTGTCCTCACATGGCCTTTCCTCCCTGTGAACAGGTGAGAAGAGAGAGGAGGCAGCCTCTTTAGGGTCTCTTATTATTCCCATAACCTCATCTAGACCGACTTACTTCCAAAAGGCGCCGTCTCCAAATACTGCTCCACTAGGGATTAGGGTTTTGACACAACTCCGTCTGTGGCAGAGTCAGTACACGTCCAGCCCCGAGTGCCCAGCAGAGCGAGCTCAGAAAAGAGCCTGCTCTTTTCTGAAGCAGTGACAATAATTTATACTCTTAGGGCTTCTTACAGTTTACAACACGTTCTCACCCTCAACCTTTTCTACTTGGAGCCTCTTAGCAGCCCTGTGATGAAGACTTTTTCCAGATGACAAAACCAAGGAAAGGCTGGGCGATTTTCCAAAGTCACATGCACTTAAGCAGCTAAGCCTCCTGACTCAGAGCAGTGTTCTTCCTGTCTCACATTCTGACGTCATAGTCACTACCTTCAGCGCCATGAGGTCCCCTGGACCCATTCCAAGGCTGCTGAGAAGCTTGACAAGAGGGTCTGAACTAAGAGAATGGATGAGTCTACTTTGGGTCTCCTACTTTGGGCTCTCATGGAATGTTTCAGAGTATTTTTTCCCCTAGGTGCTAAATTTCCCCCTAGGGACAGACCTAGTGACTTAGCTCTCTGTGAAAAGGCAGCTCCATGCCCTCCAGCAGTGAATACTGAGTGTCCAACTCCTGAAGTTACCAGGAGGGGTTACAGTAAGGAGGTACCCCAACTTAAGGTTTCCCCATCATTTGTGGCCCAGCCCATGATCCAAAGGGAATGTTAACAGTGAACTGTTTCCATTTAGATGCATAATCAATGGCTCAGGCTCATTTTAGACATCGGTGAGATGGGCCGTAGAGAATTACCTAATTTCTCTATAATTTTATAATTTTTTATTTTTTAAAAGATTTTATTTATTTATTTTACAGAGAGAGAGGGATCACACAAGTGGGCAGAGCGGCAGGCAGAGGAAGAGGGAGAAGGAGGCTCTCTGCTGAGCAGGGAATCCGATGTGGGATTCGATCCCATAACTCTGGGATCATGAACTGAGCCAAAGGCAGCTGCTTAACCAACTGAGCCCCTCAGGAGACCCTCTCCATCATTTTAGAAACATGGGCTCGTTTGCTATAGAGAGCCAATAAGTACTTTTCAAAAATTAAGTGATCGTTGAAGAAGCGTTTTTATTTTTTGTAAATTCTACTTTTGCTTGAGAATGTCTTCAGACTTTTAAATTAAATTAAATTTAATTTTATATTTATTTTATTTATTTGTTTGAGAGACAGACAGAGATAGTGAGAGAGAGCCCTAGTGGGGAGGAGAGGGAGAAGCAGGCTCCCCACTGAGCAGGGAGCCTGATGGAGTACTCGATTCCAGGACCCCAGGACTATAACCTGAGCCGAAAGCAGGCGCTCAACTGACTTAACTGCCCAGATGCCCAAGAAGGTCTTCAGATTTTAGAAATCCATGGTAAGACATGAAATCCTTTGTTTCCTCCAGACATTTACGTGTGTGATCTTCCCATCCTTGTTTGTTTATCTAGGGTTATGCATAGACGAGACCTCCTCTAATTGATGTGTGTGTTCGTGAGTAAACGTATAAAGCATGTTTCACAGGCTAATCATCTCATTTGTGTGTGCCAAGGGAAGTCATGGCTCAGTCATCAGGGGACCAGGTGGGGGAAGTTGGTGAATTTTGTACCGAGAGCTAAGAATGGGTTGGACATTTGGTAGGGGGCAGAGTGCAGCGTTAATCTCAACTCAGTTTGCTGCCTTTCGTTCAGGCAGACGTGGTCTTTGGTCCAGGAACAAGAGCTTCCTGCACGGTTGGCCAGGGTTGTGGACTCCAAAACCTATAAAAGAACAGAGCCTTCTGCCAGCATTGGGGAGCTGACAGGTAGGAGGCGGGGTTGTAGTGTGACAGAGTGAGTCATCAGAGCGAGCACTGAGCCAGATGTAGGTCAGGTGGCCTACGGCAAGAGGACAGGCTTTGCTCAAGCCTGAACCAGCCTTCCCGGTGAACCAGCACATCAACTCAAGACCACGGAACAGGAGGGGACCCGTGGTCTGAATATCTGAGATTAACCTGAGTTAGTCTGGGAAGCTAGCTGTTCCTTTTATGGTTTTCTATTTTTTGCTTTTGCTTTAGGTTTTCAACTGGGGCTTCCCCTTTCTTTAGATCCAGGTAAAATGGATGGAACCCTTCTGTTTTCACGGCCCTTTGGCTGTTTAAAGCCCTCCCTTTAATGTTGGCATGTCTATGGGGGACGAGGGAGTGTTTGCATTCTGAGGACAGAAAATTCCTCCCCATGCTTGATTTCTATACACATCTGCACAAATCCTGGCAAGTTTAGCAGACCCTCTGGGAAATTCCGGAGTAGGCAGCGAGGATGGGCAGGAGGTTGCCTAGAGGTGGAGAAGGGTTTTATCTTGCAGAAATGCTTCTAGAACCTGAGGCATCTCCTTTCAGAAAATGTTCTTTCGTGACCCCCAGCTCTGCTGGATTCCATTCACTCCCACGCTCTCCATCTTTCTGGCTTTCTTGCTCCTTCCCGTATCTCTCCACCTTCCTTTCAGGGCCCAAACAACCCATCCCATTCCTGTGTCCTGCACAGTGGCCTCCCCGTTCTGTGCAGTCCCACAAGCCTCATCTACCCCAACCTGGCTATATCAGTTAGAGCTCCAGGACCAGCCACTCTACATTTGCCTTTCAATTTGACTTCTCTGGGAAAGTTCCTTTTGGAAATTCCGACCTTGCTCAGTTGATGTAAGCAGATCAGGGCAGGATTGCTGGTGGGATTGTGCGTGCCTAGAGAGCCAGCATTGTGCTGGGGTGTGCCTGGAGAGAGGACGTGCTGGCTAACAGGGCGTCCAGGTGTTGGGTCGGGAGTGGGAAGTCGGGGGCACAGCTCCTTCCCAGTTGGTACAATGGCTTTGCTGGTACTGCTGAAGCTTTCCTGGGAGAGGGGACACACCTGACCCATCTAGACCCACCTCCCCAGACAACAAAGTTGCCCTGAAGTGTTTTTTTTTTATTATTATTTTTATAATAGACTTAATTTTTTTTACAGCCATTTTCAGTTCACAGCAAAATTGAGAGGAAGAGACAGATGTTTCCTATATCACTCCTGCCCCTCTTCCCCCGCCACAGCTTCCCCTACTATCAACATCCTCCACAGAGTGGAACATTTGTTACAGTGATGAACATCGACACACCATTAGCGCCCAGATTCCAACATTTTATGTTGGGGTTCACTTTGGGTGGTGTACGTTCTGATACATCCTTATATCCACCAGTACACCCAGTAGCTTCACTGCCCTGAGGATCCTCCACGCCACCTCTTCATGCCCCCCTCACTTTTGCCTCAGAGTTTTCATCTTACAAATGCAGGTCAAGTTTGACCTTCGTTCATAATTTCATATTCATGTTTGTGTTCATGTGAAAATAACGCAATCTTCGGATTTGCGGTGTTTATCGTATATTGATTCTGCTCACTGTGTGCCAGGCACTGTACCGGGCACTGGGAATTGAGGGGCAAGCCTGACTCAGGGGGGACTTAGGATCTAAGTGTAGAGACGGATGTTAATCAGTCAGCCCGCCAACAGAAAACACCAGCACTCTGGCTTTTATCTAGAGGCTGCCTGCCTCCAGGGGTCTGGTGAATCAGGTTAGCAAGTGCTATTTCACTCTTTTCCCAAGTTTTTCTGTAGCTATTCCAACACATGGCTCCCAGGGGGCACTTAGTCCATGTTGGCTGAATGAGCGAGTAAAGGGATAAATGTATGGATTATAAAGTTTGACTCCGATTCTCATTTAGGAGTGTGACAATTAATTTTATGTGTAAACTTGTCTTTCCTGAGGGATGTCCAGGTGGCTGGTAAAACATTGTTTCTGGGTGTATCTGTGAGAGTGTTTCTGGGAAAGTTTGCCATTTGATTTAGGTGGCTGAGTGAAGAGATCAGCCCTCACCAATGCAAGTGGGTGTCATACAGTCCACCAGGGCCTCAATGGAACAAAAGGGCAGAGGAAGGGTGCCCTCTCTTGACCTGGGACAACTATCTTTTCCTGTCCTCGGACATCAGAGCTACTGGTTCTTATCCTTTGAACTCCCGGACTTGCACCAGCAGCTTCCTGATTCTTGGGTTTTTGACCTCGGACTGAGAGTTATATCACGGACTACCCTGGCTCTCAGGCTGTTGCACTTGGACCGAATTCTACCATAGGATTTCCTGGTTGTCCGACTACAGCACATTGTGAGACTTTCTGGCCCCCCCCCACCATAACCACATGGACCAACTCCTAGAATAAATCTCTTATCTAGCTCTCCTTCTCTCTCTATAGATCTATCCTGCTGGTCTCTTTCTCTGCAGAACCTTGCCTAATATAAGGAGCTTGGTGGTATAGCCAGTCTGGAATAGAGATGAAATCCAGGGAATAAAATCTGAAATGATCTTCGGAGATGATTTAGCTTAACCTCTTGATTGGGTCTTGAGGAGGATGAGGCCTAGAGAAATAACACGGACGAGACAAGAACCCGAGTTCTTGGGAGGCACCGTGGCTCCAAATTCACTGCCCCAGCTGTCCATCCTTTCAAGCACACGCGGATGACTGGCATCACCCTTGATGTAGATGTCAACAAATGTGACACGGGCATTCACCTGATAGAGATCATCATTGTGCTGGCGTTTCTAGAGCCAGAGTTAACCAACACTAAGGTTCTAGTGTGGAGCCTAGCTACTCCCCCAAGCTCCGGGCTGCCCGAGGCAGTGTAGGTCGAGGGTGTAGGGTGGAGAGAGATGGGGTGATAAGAACAAGGGAAATGGCTTGGCAGGAACGTGCTCTCTGTAAACCATCTTTGGATGCCTCCTGACTGAGTTCCCATTTTATTAGGCAGATGATGAGGTTGCCATCCCTGGAGGACTCCTCTGTCTCTTGTGGTGAGGCTACAAAAAGAGACTTCAGTGGGCTCTTGGGGATGTCTTCCTAGGGGTCTTGGGAGCAGCACTAGTGGGCTGCCCAGCTGGGTCTCTCTGTGTCATTTGGTTTCCCTCAGCGTGCGGCAGGGAGGTGGAGAGGAAGGACAGGCTTCAGGGAGATGGCCCTTGGGCTCTGTGCCTTTCTAGCTGGTGTCTTCTTGAGCAAGTCACTCAGCTTTCTAAGTCTCACTGTCATGCTCTGTGTCCTCCATGATAGGGGATGGTATTCACCTCAGAATATGGATGTCAAGTGACTAGCATTGTGCTTGGTGGATGGAGGTTGTAGGTGGTGGTCATCATCATAATTCTTGGAGAAGGAGCCTGACTCTCTGCTGTCCATCAGAGAGGGGGTTGAGATCAGCATTTGTGAAAGAGCATCTCTCTGGGAGAGTATGAAGAATGCCTACTCCTCTTCTGATCTGATTTGATTTGATTGATTATTCAGTCCTGTTGGATGCCGTGCGACTCTGATACCATGAGAGGCCCGGATGGAACACTCCCTGTCAGTCTGTCATCAGCTCTGCTGGTCCAGATGACCTTTCTGTGGGTGGAGGTAAAGCATGTTCAGGAGATTAAACGGAGTAGAGCCCCTTCCCCTTATGTCCCGGCAAGAAATCCCTTCCATTTGAGCATCTTACGTTGATTGGTCTGGTGCAGGATCAGTTTTAGAGTATTTTCCGTGAAACGTTAGTTTTACTGGGCGACTTGTTGTGGTAGAAAGACTACAATACAATGGATTGTAATACACAAGCCTGATAGAAGACAGGTTTTATATTTACTCTGCAAACCGTGCAGTACACAGACTGGATTTAAAATCCTGGCACTGCTGCTCCCTCACTGTAAGAATTGGGGAGAATTTAACTGACTTCTCTGAGCCTCAATTTTTTCTGCCAAATATGGAAAATGATCTGAGAAGTTATGAGGATGAAATGAGATACCCTGGGGACAACGCTCTGCGAGGGCTACCCACAACATAGCACGGACTGGGGGGAGGGGTGTTTCAAGAGCAGAAATGAATTTTCTAAGTTTTGAGAGCTACACGTCTGAGACGAAGGTGTCCGTAAGTTTGGTTTCTCCTGAGGCCCCTCTCCTTGGCTTGCAATGGCCACCTTCTCTCTCTGTCTTCATGTGGTCTTTCTTCTGTGCTTGAGCATCATGTCCCCCAATGGTCCATCTTCCTGGGCTTATGACACTGGTCATCTTGAGTTAGGACTTACTCTAATGACCTCGTTTGAACTAAATCACCTCTTTAAAGGCCCTATTTCAAGGAGCACCTGGGTGGCTCAGTCAGTTAAGAATCTACACTCAGCTCAGGTCATGATCTTGGGTTCCTGGGTTGGAGTTCCGCATGGGTATGTGTGTGTGTGTTGGCGGCGGGGGTGGGGTGGGGGGGTGGGGTCCCTGCTCAGCCAGGAGTCTGCTTCACCTTCTCCTTTTTCCCATCTCTCCTCCCCACTCATGTACGCACATACTCTCTCTCAAATAAATACAGAAAAATTTAAGTAAACAGAGGCCCTATCTCCAAATACAGTCACATTCTGAGGTACTGAGGAATAGGGCTTCCACATACGAATTTTGTGGGGACACAATTCAGCCCATGACACCAGGTGAGGATTCTAGCCAAGTAGAGGCTCCCTTTGATGCCCCCTTTGAGGAGACCCGGACATTTCTTTCCCCAGCCTCTTTCTCCCTGCTCCTGTTCTGGAATGTTTCTGTGGTTTGTGAGTTGGTGATTACACAGGGGGTGATAGCGATATTTTTCAGAGTTCAGTAGTAAAAGCAGATTAATGGCAGGAAGAAAAACATGAAAAGCCTGCTCAGCATTGCTCTCTAAGCAAAGTGTCTACCCTCAGGTACTTTTCCAGGGCTAGTATTACCGAGAAATTATTTGCTAGCTCAGGAATATGCAGAAAATGTGTCGAGGCTGGGTTGAAAACATGCTGTGGTCACCACACACCTCTTGTGCCTTTTGTGATGGGCCGTTTGCTGCACGACCGAAGAAGGGGTGGTTTTGTGGATATTTATATACCCACATAAGTGGAGGCTCTTTGGTGAGAAGGTCTCTCTCAGTAGCATTATTATTCACACATATAATTCTTGACAGAGTCTAAGTAATCTTAAAATGGAAAGGCACTTCAAACACTATTGCATGTACCAGGTACAACAGCAGATATTGGGGATAAGACTGGCTCTTGACAGGCTCTCTGTTCTTCAAGAGGTCAAATTTCTTTCTTTCTTTCTTTTTCCGAGATTTTAATTAATTAATTAAATTTTATTTATGTATTTATTTATTTTAATTAATTATTTAATTAGGGGGGGGAACACAGAGGAAGAGGGAGAGGAAGAAGCAGACTCCTCACTGATCAGAGAGCCCAATTCGGGACTTGATCTCAGGACTCTGGGATCATGACCTGAGTCGAAGGCAGAAGCTTAACAAATTAGCCCCCCAGGCATCCCAAGGGGTCAACTTTCTACAACATCCCACACACACATTGTCAAAAGTTTATAAGGCAATAGCATTTTACACACAGAAGCTGAACTGGGGATCGCTGGCCCTGTGCCTGCTCATTTGGGGTGCTGGGATCCTTGCTACCTCACAAGGCCTCTCCATTTTCTGAATCTCTTGGTATGGAGTTGGATCTCTGCCCTACCTGCCCCACTTCTCTGGTTTGATTATCACTTTGTGCCCAGGTGAGGCTGCCATATCCTTTGGTGAAGAGCCAAATGGCCTCCACTCCATCAGCCATGCCCCTGGGATGCAGTTCCCAGACCTGACATCATCCTGGGTGGGCCTCTTACCATTTGCCACCATCTTCCTAACACAGAGCCTCCAGAATGGCTCCAACTATGCGGTAGTGTAGCATCTGGAGGGTAGAACAGGATGGAGACTGCACTCCCCCAAAAATCCAAGTACCATTTCCTCCAGGGACAGTGAAGTCACAGATGGTTTTTCTAAGGGCAAGAGCCTTTTTTGGAAATTTCTAAGTCACCTGACTTCTCTGTCCTCCACATTAGGGTGGCATAATGAAGCCACGGGTCTCTCATCTTCTTTATTATTATGAATAATAATATTCATTTATTTATAAAAATGTTGACCAGCTAGGGAAAGTGTGGTGTTGCAAAAGCCCTGTCCTAAACATTTCATGGATTTCTTTTTTTTTTTTTTTTAAGATTTTATTCATTTGTCAGAGAGAGAGAGAGAGAGAGAGCACAAGCGGGGGGAGCAGCAGTCAGAGGGAGAAGCAGGCTCCCTGCTGAGCAAGGAGCCCCCTGTGGGACAGCAAATGCCTCAGATCCTACCAGGATCAGCATGAACAAAATTTAGGCAGGAGGGACATGACACAGCACACCCTTGAAGAGGGTGGGCTGTGGCGAGAATGTTGGACCTGGGGGTGGGGGTCAAGCACCAGGAAGGAGGAATGATAGAATCAGCAGCCTTGTGAAGTTTGTTTTCAGGGTGCCCTTTGCTTCAGACGCTCTCCCTCTCTCCATCTCCGCCTGGAGTTCCAGGCTAAGAATAAACGCATCTTTCTGCTGAAGTGTTTATCGATCCCTGCGGCGGGCGGGAAGTGCTCTTCTCTCCCTCTCCTGAGGCTGCTGGAGTCAGTTCTCGGTTCTCTGTGGTCCCTTGCTGGCAGCCTGTGGTTATCTGGCGGTGAGCACCCTGGGGAGCCCCAGGACAGACAGATGGTGCCCTGCTCATCTCTGTCCCTTCTCAGGATCCTATTTCTGACCCTGCCCATGCGCATCTCAGCACCCATGGCGGCCTCCTTCCTTAATCCTTGCCTCCCCAGATCCCTCAGGCGGAAGTATCCACGGTCTGCCCCTTGGCCAGTCCCAAAAGGCCTTGGCACTCACTGGGCAACAAGTTCATTATACTCTGACATTCAGGTGAAACTAAGCTGGGGCCATTGTCTCGTCTTGACCCCTCACCAAGGTTCGTGTTTCCCTCTCTCAGGACATAGGTCGGACAGAGAAAGGAGCAAGTGCTGTACCTGCAAAATCTCTGGCAGAGCCCCTCTGGGTCTATACAGTAGGCTTGCTTTTTAATGTTTCAATTTGCATTTTAAAAATCAAAGCACTTGCCTCTAGTTATTATAAACGAAGTAGGTGAATTATGATAGCGTGTCTGGGTGAGCCCCCATTCGGCCCTAGGGTTTGGGGAAAAAGGGGTTTGAAAGCTACTACCCAGTGGCTTCCCCAGACCCAACAAAGTCACCCTGTGGCCAAGGGAAGGCCGCCCAGTGGTAAGGAAATAAAGGGAACACTAAATATTTGGTCTAGTTTCTGTCTCTTAGTGTCTAGAACCTTCTTTACTACCATAAACAACATCAAGTTGAGGCCTAATCTAGTGAGATCAGTTATGCCTCGTTTGCTCCTGAGTCTTCAGTCCTCTGCAAACCCCAGCCTCCAGCCCCTCTGACAAGGGCAAGGTGCACGTTGCTCACCTTGGACTTCAGAGGCCTCCTGATGTTTGCTCTGCCCTCTCCCCTTTGAGGATCAGGTGCTTTCCTGAAGACGAAAGCAGGAAGAGTTAAATGCATGCATTTGCTTCTGCGGTCTGCTGTCATAATCAACCCCAAGCCTTCCTCATTTCAGTTCTTTCTTCTAAGAAAGCTGTAAAGCTGAAAGGGCTCCTTTGGTTGGCCCCTTACCCTACCCCTACCCTGCCTGCTCTATTCTCACAGGTCTGTGTCACATCCATATCTTTCTCATGCCTCCAAAATGCACTGAACAGCTGTGCAGATTGCTCACTGCACAACCCTGGAGGGGCATCATTCACAGGGGCAACGGCTCAGTGGGCCCCTTCAGTATTTCATACACTTTCTTTGTCACGTCAGAGTCCCTCAGAGACTTCCCTGAGTTGGCTGCTCTGAGTTCCTTTCCCCATTTTTGAGAGAGTCTTGCACAGAGATATATTTCTCTACTATAAGAAAAAAAGTTCATAATGACAAGTGGTAATTAATGCATGTCTCACTATTAGGGAGAAGCTTGGGGAATGGTGAGGAGAGGGGAGCCATGGAACACACAGGCAGATTCTTGCCATGCAAAGGATGGCAAAGGAATGTTGCCATATCTTCTGGTTTACCAGATGGAAGTAGAAATCTGGATTTTTAGGGGCATCTGGCTGGCTCAGTCAGTGGAGGTGAGGGCTCTTTTTCTTACCTTCCTTAAGTTTTTTTTTTTTTTTAATTTAAAGTCAATTATCAACCAATAGTGTACTATGAGTTTTAGAGGTAGAGTTTAGTGACTCATCAGCTGCATGTAACACCCAGTGCTTATCACATCATGTCCTCCTTAATGCCCATCACCCACTTACCCTATCCCCCACCTACCTCCCTTCCAGCAGCCCTCAGCTGGTTTCCTAGAGTTAGAGTCTCTTATGGTTTGTCTTTCCCTCTGATTTTGTCTTATCGCCTATGTTCATCTGTTTTGTTTCATAAATTGCACACATGAGTGAAATCATATGATATTTGTCTTTTTCTAACTTATTTTGCTTAGCATACTACCCTCTAGTTCCATCCACTTTGTTGCAAATGGCAAGAGTTCATTCTTTATGATGCCCGAGAAATATTCCATTGTGTATATAGACCACATCTTCTTTATCCATTCAACAGTTGATGGACATCTAGGCTCTTTCCATAGTTTGGCTATTGCAGACGTTGCTGCTATAGACATTGGGGTTCTTGTGCCCCTTTGAATCACCATGCTTGCCTCCTTTGGGTAAATACCTAGGAGTTCAATTCCTGGGTTGTTGGGTAGAGTGGAGCCCGAGACTCTCGATCTTGGGGCCCTGAGTTTGAGCTCCATAGTGGGTGTAGAGATTACTTAAAATAAATAAATAGAATTAAAGAAAATGAAAATGGATTTTGTATTTTTTCCATTTTATTTGTTTATTTTTTAAGTTGTTGAATTTTTATTTTAAGTACAAAGAGCTAGCATTAGGGTGGAAATCTTGGATGACCCATTCAAGGTGGTTCATTTAATACAATGTAATGAAGCCGATCTTCTTCACGTCCTGACAGAAACATTGGTGGCACATATTGAGGCCATATTTCTGGATCAGACCCCAAAGGTCTGAGCAGACGCGGCAAGAATTCCAACCCTGGTGGAATTTTCTTGCATAGCTCCAGCAGAGCGGCTGGTGACCCACCTTAACTTTCTCAGATGCAATGAGGCAAAAAGGGAAGAGCTCCCAAACGCGTGTGTTCTTCAAATTTTGGGGGGCAGGGAGGAGACACAGTTTACCCAGAAGGTGGTGCTCACAAATGAAGCGTAGACTGTGCGGCTGACTGGTTCTGGGGAGTGAGGGAAATCTGGATTTTTAAATGAAGCCTCCAGCTTTTAAATGTTGACTCAAGGGCGCCTGGGTGGCTCAGTCAGCTAAGTGTCTGCCTTGGGCTCAGGTCATGATCTCAGGGTCCTGGTAACAAGCCTCCCACCCCATGCCTTGGGCTCTTTGCTCAGCTGGGACCCTGCTTCTACTTCTGCCTCCGTGGATCCCCTGATTGTGTTCTATTTCTCGCTCACTCTCTCAAATAAATAAATAAAATCTTAAAAAAAAAAAAGAAGTTGGCTCAAATGAGAAAAATAACAGATGGGACCAAAGAAGAATGATTGTGAACTGTTTTTGTCCTACAGGCTGCAGGGAGTAGTGATTTCTGCTCTAAATCCCAAAAGGGAAAATTGTCACAGAGAAAGAAAACTGTCACCAGATGTTCTGCCGTAGGGGATGGAGACTTCTTTTGGGCAGCATCTTGCAGCTTTGAACGCTATCTAACCAGGGGACACCTATGGGATGAATGGGATTTTCCTATTATGATGGCACTTCCCCCACCGTGGTTCCAAATTTCCTGGTAAGTGTGTCTTTGTCCTTATGGCAAGGTGGCCACATTTGATTTCCAGGACAACAGTTTGGATACAGTGGTGTGCCCTTACCTGTCATAAAACTGACATAGTTAGTAGTGGTAAAGAGCCCCTGAGGATTCTCCCCAGTATTCAAGGCCTCTTTGGAACCCTTTAAACTGAAGAGTACTAAAGAGTTACTATTTAGCACAGCAGGAAGCCTCCAGGCTTCCTATCTACCTCCAGGCATCAAATTGGTCACTAAGTACTTTGAATATTATCCACATGGTTTCTATTTTTATATTGAGAAAGGAAACCTAGAGGTTTTCTCAGTTTTGCCCATGACCAGCCTTCTGCCTGGTGACTGGTAGATCATCAACTCAGGTCTTTTTAAAGAAGATTTTATTTATTTATTTGCCAGAGAGAGAGAGAGAGTGCGTACACTCGAACACAAGTGGAAAAGCAGCAGGCAGAGGGAGAAGCAGGCTCCCCACTGAGCAAGGAGCCTGATGTGGGACTTGATTCCAGGACCCTGGGATCATGGCCTGAGCTGAAGGCAGATGCTTAACTGACTGAGCCACCCAAGGCGTCCATCAACTCAGGTCTTACCTGGGCTCTCTCTTCATGAGAGCACATGATTTTCAGATATTTAACAGTTTTGCGTATGAAGTTTTGAAGACCAATGTAGTCCCCAGGTCTTCACTAAAGGTAAAGAAACAATGCTCTGGGTCAAAGGACGCAGGTAGGGAAGAGCCTGGTGTGTACACAAGGTGGTGGCCCTCCTTTTGTGAGACACTGGTAAAAAACGGACATGCCCCTGGGAGTCTCTGCCTTTTCAGAATGGGTCTCAGAATGAACATGGAGCTGACCCGATCCATGGGTGCAGACTGTAGCTTGGAGCAAGTCGCTGAGCTAAGCCCAGTCTAGATCTGCCAAATGAGTCAACTTGAAAACCAGTGAGCAAGAGACCAAATGCTTGTTGTTGCCCGTCACCAAGGTTTGGGGTGGTTTGTTATGTAGCATTATTGTGGCTGTAGCTGACTCATACAGAAGTTGGTTAGTATTTTGATGTGAGTCAGACATAAGTTTGGCTTGGCTTCTGTTATCACCTGTGTGATCCTGACCAAGTTACTTAACTTCTTACTACCATAGCCTGGAGCTTATTCGTGTGAACATTAAATGACACTATCTGTGTAATTTGCTTAGAATATTATCTGGCACACAGTATCTTGTGAATATTCTAATTCATAATAATGTCAATTGGTTATTTGAGGAGAAATGCACTCCCATCAACCTAACAACTATTCTCATTTTGCATATTTCTTTCCATTCTTGCCCACGTGAAAACGTATTTTAGATCCTTGCAATCATAATGGACATAGCCATCTCCACTTTGATCAGAAATATTTCCCTCTGTTTCTGTATAGCTTTCATGAGTTCATGTTTTTACTGTGTATAGAAGACTTGTAGTGAAAGACCACAATTTTTTCATGAATTTATAATAGTTCTAGTTAAAAAAAATGTTGCCAATGCCACAATAAGTACTAATTCAAACATTTTATTGGGCATCGGCTATATGCCAGACACTGTGCTAGGAGCTAGGGATGCAGGAGTAAATAAAAGCAGACAAAAATCTCAACTCCACAGAACTCACATTGTGGCAGTGGAATGGCCAATCAGAACCAACCAAATAAATATATTTGTGTCATTGATGATAAGCTGTGGGGAAAAATAAAGCAGAGAAGGTGGATGGGAAGTACCAGTGCAGATCAGGGTGTGGTTTGCAATTTTATGTAGGATGCTGTGGGAATATCCTCTACCTCATCAGAGAGTACAGGAGGTAAGCAGTTAAGCCATTCAGATATTCGTGGAAGAGCATTTTTTTTTTTTTTTTTTAAGATTTTGTATTTAAGGAATCTTTACTCCCAACACGGGGCTCCAATTTACAACCTCGCGATCAAGAGTCTCATGTTCTACCAACTGAGCCAGACAGGCGCCCCAGGGAAGAACATTTTTGATAGAGATTAGTGAGGGTAAACGCCCTGAATGCCCTATGTGTTTGAAGAGTAGTTAGGAGGCTTATGTGAGTAAAGAGGAATGCGTGAGTTGGAAAATGGTAAGAGATAAAGTCAGGAAAATAAAAGGGAGTCAGAATGTGTATGGCCTTAGCTTTTTTTCTTTTTGAACCTATCTATCTTTTGTTAGATAAATAGCTATGCAACCATCACCACCATCCATTTCCAGAACTTTTGGAAGTCCCAAACTGAAACTCTGTACCTATGAGATACCACCTCCTCACCTCTTCCTCTCGGCTCCTGGAAGCTCCCATTCTATTTCTTGTGCTTTGGCTTCTACGTTGAGTGTTATAGGAACTACTGGCGGGTTTTGAACAGAGAAGTGCTATGATTTGACTTAGGTTTCAACAGACACATCTGACTGTGTTTAGAATGATGTAAAGAGGAAGAGGGGCAGGGCAGGAAGGCTAGTTTGGTGGGAGAAGATGGAGCCTTGGACCAGGGTGGTTGCAGGGGAGGTGGTGAGAAATGTTGATAATCTTAAGGCAGGGCAAACAAGACTTTCGGATGGATATGATATGAGCTATGAGAGGAAAAAGGGAAATCAAGGATTTTTTGGCCTAAGCAACAGGAAGAATAGAGTTGCTATAAAGTTAGGTGGGGAAGACTTCAGAAGAAGAAGTTTTTTGGGGAGGATCAGGAGCTCCGTTTTGGTTATATCCAGGATGACCTACCTCATTTCAATCTGAGATGTTGAATAGAGAGCTGAATCTGGAGTTCACAGACAGCAAATTGAGGATCAAGATTGGCAAGCAATAAATGTAATGTGTCTAATGCCATAGATGGATTGAGTTTACCAATGTAGAGAGAATGCCAAAAAACAAGTCCTGGGAGTGAGCTTGAAGACTCTCTAAGATTAAGAGGTCAAGGAGGAATCAGAAGGAAACATGGAGAGAAGCAGCTAGGGAAGGACAACCAGAAGGGTCCGTCTTCATGGAGTACCAGTGAAGAATGTGCTCCATGGAGCTCTACACAAGCAGGGGTGGTTTGTGCTTCATGGGATCTGTCCATGCACCTGCTGAAGGTGGGGGTCACTGGTAAGTCAAGGAGTGAGCCAGCATTTAGGAAAGGGGATTGAGGAGCAGTTTGGGGAAGGCCAGGGTATGGAGGAAGAGGGCCCTGAGGAGTGAGTGGAATTTGTGGCTTAGGGAAAACAGCTGTCCAGAAGTGTCCATTGTGAGCTCCAGATAATGGGGTTGAGTCCCAGAGTAAAGGAGACTAGGGCAGTGGCAAGATACGGGAATGTAGCAATCCCCCAGGTCCCTGGGCCCTCCCCCATTAGAAGAATCTCCAGTGAGCTTTGAGGCTGCTCTTGGAATTGTCCTCAGTCAGATGCACCCCTAGGCTACTGGTCTGATGGTGAGAGGCAATGATAGTGGGGCAGATAGATTGGGTCTATGTTATGGCCTTAATTGAATTGAATCCCTGCCAATCCCAATTTCATATATTGAAGCCCTAATCCGTAGTATCTCAGAGTGTGACTGTATTTGGAGAAAAGTTCTTTAAAGAGGTGATTAACTTAAAATGAATCCTTTAAAGGTGGGCCCTAATCCAGTCTGACTGGCGTCCTTGTAAGAAGAAATGTAGATACCAGACAAGCACACACAGGGGGGACTATATGAGGATGCAGTGAGAAGGTGACAACCTGCAAACCAAGGAGAAGTCTTAGAAGAAATGAACATTTCCAACACCTTGAACTTGGACTTCCAGCCTCCAGAACCATGAGAAAATAAATTTCCTTGTTTAAGTCATCTGATCTTTAGAGAGGCCCATAAGGCAAGAAACTGAGGGTCACTTCTGGCCAAAAACCAGCTAGGAACTGAGGCCCTGAGTCCAATAGCCTAAAAGGAGCTGAATCCTGCTGACAACCACATCAGTGGGCCTAGAAGTGGATTCTTCCCCAGCTGAGCCTTCCGATAAGAACACAGTTTTGATCAACACCTCAAGTGCCACTTTGTGAGAGACCTTGAAGCAGAAGACAGCAAAGCTGAGTTCAGATTTCTGGTCCACAGAAATCGTGGGATAATAGTTGTGTGCTGGTTTAAGTGCTAAGTATGTGCTAATTCGTTACTTGGTGATAGATAAACAATACAATGTTAGAATGATCCTTGAGATGTAGACTGAGGTTTCTTTTGGGCCCAATTAGCATTGGTCTGAGGTGGCCTCCTTGAATGTAACCAGAAATTTGAGTCTCCTGGAATAAATCACATTACTGACCCCCTGAAATTCCTTATGATGAAATGAGAAGTTTGCACAGATCTCCAAGATCTCTTTGCATGTAAACTTTCTACAACATGGATTGAGAGCCCACAGCTGGTACACCTGGATGGGTTAGCTTGTGACAGCCCATTTTTTACTTATTTAAAAGCCAGTTATTGGTATTTCAGATTTTTGCAGAAGGCAGCTAGAGTGGGTCAAATAGTGTCTCCAAAATTTAAGTCCATCTAGAACCTCAGAGTATAATCTTTTTAGGAAGTAGGATATTTGCAGATATAATTAGGTTGAGATCATACTGGATTAGGATGGACCCTACACCCAACAACTGACGTTGTTGTAAGAATAGGAGAGGACACAGAGAGGCAGAGAAGAAGGAGATGTGAAGACAGAAGTGAGGTTAGAGTGATCAGCTATAAGCTGATGAATCCTTGAATTGCCAGAAGTCACCTGAAGCTAGGAGAGAGGCAAAGAAGGAATTTTCCCTAGATACTTTGAAAGGAGTGTGGTCCTGCTGACACCTTGATTTCAGGCTTCATGACTGAGAGAGAGAAAATTTCTCTTGTTTTAAGCTACCTGGTGTGTGGCCATTTGCTATGGCAGCATTAGGAGACAAACCAAACAACATTACTTTGTATTCCTTTAAACTCACATATACTATACAGAATCACTAGGATTCTTGGAATTTTCATGAAGGATTATAGGTTTCCCATTATGTGGCCATGAAGACGGACGATTTTGAAGATTTTAGGTCATTTGGAAAGGTGCTTAAGATTCAGTGTTAAGGGCCCAAAGCAGAAGTGTGTACAGTATGATTATATAACTTGTTTAAAAAGAAACCTCCTAAAAAAAAAAAAAGAAAAGAAACCTCCTGCATAGGGAAAAAGAGGAGGCTGTGAGCTGAAATAGAAATAAGATGGTAGGGGCGCCTGGGTGGCTCAGTGGGTTAAGCCTCTGCCTTTGGCTCAGGTCATGATCCCAAGGTCCTGGGATCGAGCCCCACATCGGGATCTCTGCTCGGCGGGGAGCCTGCTTCCCCCTCTCTCTCTGCCTGCCTCTCTGCCTACTTGTGATCTCTCTCTGTCAAATAAATAAATAAAATCTTAAAAAAAAAAAAGAAATAAGATGGTAGGATGGGGGAGGATTTTCTCCTTTCTAATTTTTCCAAAATTCTTTAATGTGTCCATATTCACTGCTGTGGATAATATTATAGGAAAATTGAATAAAAGAAATACAGAGTTTGAGAGAGAATCTGAGAAACATGCAGGTTATGGACCGTTAGACTGAAATGAAGTGACCCAGGTACCTGACATAAGATGAGCAACATTAAGACACCTGGGTGGCTGATTCAGTTAAGCAACTGACTCTTGATTTCCATTCAGGTCATGATCTTGGGGTTGTGGGATCCAGCCCTGTGTTGGGCTCCACACTCAGCAGGGAATCTGCTTAAGACGCTCTTCCTCTCCCCCTGCCCTTCCCCCACACCGTGCTCTCTCTCTCTCAAAATAAATAAATAAATCTTTAGAGAAAAAAAAAAGAATAACACCATTACCCATGAAAATGTCTGACCTATATCCTTCCCTATCTATCCCCTCCCTTCCAGAGCTTACAGCTGTTCAAAATTGAGTACATATCACTATTTTGCCTTTTTTAAAAAAGATTTTTTAAAATTATTTTAAGGTAATCTTTAACTCAGTGTGAGGCTGGAACTCATAACCTTGAGATCAAGAGTTACCTGCTCCACCGACTGAGCCAGGCAGGCACCCCTATTTTGCCTTTTAAAAGATAGCATTATTATAGATTATGCATCTGTAAATGATCACTGTTTGGTTCTCCTTATTTTGAGGTTATGAGAATGGTTGTGTGTCCTAGTATTGTGATGTGCTTTTTTCATCCAGTATTACACACCTAACAACCATATTTGTTGATTTATATATAATTATACTTCATCGAGGTAAGCCTGGTCTTAAAATGTATGCATTCGTAGCTTTGTCTGGATCTTTGCAGGCACCACAGGACCAAGTCATAGTGGTTGTTTTCTTGTCTCTTTCTCTTCACCACTTTGTGTATTTCATATTTCCTGTCAGGCGAGATTTATCTCGGGTACCCCCAGGCCAGTTCCCCTTCTGGGAGGCAGTGAGGGCGGGATGACGGTGGGGGAGGGCGCTGTTCTTGAATGAGGGACACCTGACATAAGAGCACAAGGCCCAGACTTCACAGCGCAGCAAAACTCTGCTGGTTTCTTGGAAGTCGTTAGGAAGGATCTTTCATTTTTGGCGTTTCTGCTTCCTCTCTGGATCTTTGGTCCATGCAGTGACCTCAGTGTCTCCTGACTGTGGAGTCACATGTCTTTTTCTACTTTGGAGTTTGAGCTTTCTAAATCTCCAACTCTTTGGCAATAGACAGCATGTGGGCCTGATGTCAGCAGCAGGGAAATGTCTTTGTATGGCTTTCCGTCAACATCCACGTGACACCAATGACTCCTGGTGGACCCCTGATCTGACCCGCTAATAGAAGAGGCCACACTCTGCAGATTCTCCTGAGTCAGGGTCTGAAAGGGTAATAACAGCATCTGTGAAGGACTGGAGAGTTTTACCAAGCCTCTCCAAATACATGGTCCATTTGACTTGGGAATAACTCCACTGGTGAGCGGTTCAAGTCCATCTGACAGAGTAGAAGGTCATTGTTAAGTGAGAGCTTGGGGCCCAGTGTGGTTAAGAAGACAACTGGCATGTATTAAGTGTCTCCCCCGGGGCCCACCACTGCTCTAGGGACTTTATGCCTCATCTATCCTTTGAACAAAATTGCGAGGCAAATAGTATTTTCATGCCATTGTCTTTCAAAGATAAAATAACTGTTATGGATGAGGGCATGTTGGCTCACCCCCTCCCATTCATATGTGAAGCTCTAACCCCCAAGGAGGATATTATTAGGAGGTGGGGCTGTGGGAGGTAATGGGGTTTAGATGAGGTTATGGGAACAAGGCCCCCATGCTGGGATTAGTCTCTCCACCATGTGAGGACCATACACGGGGTGTGCTGGGACCTAGATCTTGGACTTCC
This sequence comes from Enhydra lutris kenyoni, assembly GCF_002288905.1. Lineage (NCBI taxonomy): Eukaryota > Metazoa > Chordata > Mammalia > Carnivora > Mustelidae > Enhydra > Enhydra lutris. The sequence continues at coordinate 75,680,109 of NW_019154087.1, forward strand.
AGCCTCTAGAACTGGGAGAAATTAATGTTTATTACTTATGCCGCTCAGTCAGTGGAATTCTCGTTATAAGAGCCCGAACAGACTAGGACAATAAGTAGGTTCAAAGAAAAAAGTGGCACAGTGATAGGAGAAGACTAGAATCTGCAGCTCAGCTCTGTCTCCTGTTCAGTGCTTTTGCGCATCACTATTCATGTTATCCTTTGCTGAGCAACCGAGTGCCCTAAATCTTAGTAGTTTAAAACAATGCCAGTCATTTGTGATCTCACGTTTTCTGTAGATTAGGACTTTGGGAGATGTTGTACCTGGGCTGCTCTGACTCAGGGTCCACCATGGAATCCCAGCCAAGATGGCACCTGGGGCTGTTGTCCACCTGAGGACTTGATTAGACCTGGAAGATCTTCTTTTTGGAGGATCTCCAGCCTTCCTGGCTGACTCACATGGCTGGCCAGTTGATGCTGGTTATTGGCTGGTGGCCTAGTTTCTCTGCATTCTGTGGTGCTTGAGTATCTTCACAATGTAGAGCCTGGCTTTCCAGAGTGGGAGACCCGTGAGAGAGCCAAGACCGAGCCTTGGTGTCTTTTATGACTTTGCCTTAGAAACCACAACTATCATTTCTGTAATATCCCATTGGTTGCAAAGGCCAGCTCTGTTTGATGTGGGAGGGTATACACAAGGGCGTGGATATTGGGGGATGGCATTATTGGGGGCCATCTTAGAGTCTGGGAACAATACTACCTATGTTGCCTAGCAATGTAGAATGCTGGTGTTGGTTAAAATCCAATGCAGAGATAGCATCTTCCTAGTGTTAATCAGGTTCCAGAAGCTGGCAGCATGAAGCTTTCAGGTTTCCATTATTTTTTTTTTTAGGTTTCTACGGTTTTATAATAAAAAATGGACTTAAGGGATTTTGTTTGCCAATAATGTAAACATTAGAAAGGATTAACAAAATATAGATAGCATTTTGAGGGGTATTTGATGATTTAAAAATCTCAAACATAAGATATAGGTTTTAAAAAAAAGATTATCTCCCAATATACTCAAGTTAACATTGAGTATTTAGTAGAGTATAGTATAAAGTACAAAGTAACATTGTACTTTAAAAAAGAGTAGTTCTATGGGCACCTGGGTGGCTCAGCGAGTTAAAGCCTCTGCCTCCAGCTCGGGTCATGATCCCAGGGTCCTCGGATCGAGCCCCGCATCGGGCTCTCTGCTCCGCAGGGAGTCTGCTTCCTCCTCTCTCTCTGCCTGCCTCTCTGCCTACTTGTGATCTCTCTGTCAAATAAATAAATAAAATCTTAAAAAAAAAAAGAGTAGTTCTTTAATACCAATCCAAGGAGTCTGCCAAATATCCTTTTCCGTTGGTTATACATTGCATTTGGTCGTTATGTCCCTTAAGTTTCTTTTATTCAAAAGCAGGCCCTTTTATCATGACCTTGACTTGGGAATTTCCTGAGCCAGTGGTTCTGCAGAATGTCCCACTTTCTGGCCTTCTAATTGCATCCTTGCTGGGAAGCTTAGCCCGTTTCTCTATTCCTTGAATTTCCTGTAATTGAAAGTTAGGTCTAAAGTTTTGATAGGTTTAAGTTAACTCTCTATACTAGAAGAAATCATAGGACACAGATTTCATGTTTCTGCATATCAAGACACACATTAACTCTAGTGTTTGTGATATTGTAATAAAATAAGAAATATGTATTTGGTATGTGATAAAATAAGATATATATGTTTGGTTTTCATCGCTGATTCCTGGCACAAGATCTTCCCAAACCCTTGGAGTTTCCTGACTGGTAGGGGAGAGAGGAGTGTCTTTTGTTATTCATAAAAAAAGCCCCTTTCCACTGCACCTGGGTTTATACAAATGAAGTACCTCTTGGTGGATCCCTACATGACTTCAGGATGGGGGCTGGTTGCCCATGGAGTCGACCGTGGGAGTAGAGGCTTGGAACTCTGAGCTCCATCCCCAGGCCTCCAGGGCTGTGAAGAGCCTCCAAGTTGGTGAACATATCCTGGTGCTGGGAAAGAGATGCACCCCAACCCCACTGGACAGAGACTCCGGTACTAGAGATCCTTCTGGTCCTAACCCTACATACCTCTTCACCTGGCTTTTCATCTCGATTCTTTGTGACGTCCTGTATACTAGACCAGTAAGCATGAGTGTATCTTGCCCTGAATTTTGTGAACCATTCCAGCAAATTACTAAACCCAAGAAGGGGGTTTGGGGACACTCCTGGTGTATGTATAGCTCCTTGGTCAGAAGTATGGGAGACCCGGATTTGCGATTGGCATCTGAAGTGGGGGCACCACAACCTGTGGTGTCTGGGCTAACTCCGGGGAGTTAGGGTCACAACTGAAATCGTAGGACACCCAGTAGGTGCTTGCAGAGAACTGGAGAATTGGTTGATATAGGAAAAACAGCTTCACACGTTTGGTGTGAGAGGTGCTGTGAGCAGAGAAACAGCTTTCCCTTAGGGTATAGGATAACTCCGGGGTTGGGGTTGGCAGCCTGGTGCCTTGTGGCTAGACGGTAGTGACGGGGTGGTGCTTTGGCATTACACAAAATTCAGCTCCCCACTTATAATTCACTTCACAGTTTCAACATTAAGGAATAATTTTCGATGGAATCAATAATTTCACCAGGCTTGAAAAATAATGATTCTTCAATGCTGTCAACCCTTTTAGGTTCATAAGCTAGTGTTTTTCTGTAAGGCAAGGCTTTCTTTCATCAACTGAAATACAGTTCCTGCTGGAAAAGTAGAAATCAGTGTGAACGCCTTTCTTTTACATGACTGATTTTCAAAGTAAGGGGTTGGTTTTATAGTCACCCCCAAAATAACAAATGAATGTTTTTTCCCCTATTGTCTTGGTTTTCTCTTCTTCGATTATCATCCTGGATTTGTGGAATTTTATTGATTCATGTGTTTCAAGCAACTGTGTTCATAATGTTTTGATGCTTTAATGCAATTTTTAATAGCTATTTTGAGGTATAATTGACTAATGGTAAACTACACACACACACATATGGAATATACTATTTGATGAGTTTTGACATATGCCTACATCAATGGAACCATCACCAAATGAAGATAATGGATGCTTCCATCGCCCCCAAAAGTTTTACTCTGCCCTTTGTAATTCATCCCTACTTCCACCCTTGTTCCCAGGCAATCATCGATATACTGTTACTACTTGTTTTCATTTCCAAGAATTTAATTTAATTTAATTTAATTATTTTTTTTAAAGATTTTATTTATTTATTTGACAGATCACAAGTAAGCAGAGAGGCAGGCAGAGAGAGAGGAAGGGAAGCAGGCTTCCTGCTGAGCAGGGAGCCCGATGCGGGGCTGGATCCCAGGACCCTGGGATCATGACCTGAGCTGAAGGCAGAAGCTTTAACCCACTGACCCACCCAGGTGCCCCTCATTTCCAAGAATTTTAAATAAATGGAACCACACAGTGCCTTCTAGTTTATGTCTGGTTTCTTTTATTCAATGTAATGATTCTGACAATCACCCATGCTGTTATGTGTATCAGTACTTTGTTCCCTTTTAAAAATTTAAAAAATTTAAGCAGGCTTATTGAGGTGTAATTGACATAGAATCAGCTATGTATTTAGCATGTGCACGCGGGTAAGTTCTGATCCATGAATATACGCCATAAAACATCACTATAGTCAAGATGATGAAATCATACAACGCTGTCCCGAATTTTCTTGAGCCCCTAGTCATCCCTCCCTTCTGCTTTTCTCTCTCCATCTCCATCCCTAAGTAACCACTGATCTTGCTCTCTCCACAGATTTGACTACATTTTCCAGAATGGAATCATATAGTATGTGCTTTCTTCCTTTCTTTCTTTCTTTTTCTTTTTCTTTTTTTTTTTTTCTTTTTTTTTGAGATTCGTCTATGCAGGTTCAGGTATCAATTTTTCTTTTTTTTTTTTTTTTTTTTTTAAATTGCTGAGTAGTACTTCATTGAATGGATAGACCACAGTTTGTTCATCCATTCGTCTGTCAATGTAAGTTCGGGTTGTTTCCATTTTGGGACTATTATAAAGAAACCTGCTATGAATATTTGAGTACAGTCTGTGTGTGAATGTATATTTTCATTTCTTTTGGGTAAATGCCTTGAAGTGGAATGGCTAAGTCATAGGTAGGTGACTTTTTTTTTTTAAAGTAGGCCCCACACCCAGCGTGGAGCCCAGCGTGGAGCCCAGCATGGGGCCTGAACTCACAACCCTGATACAAGACCAGAGCTGAGATCAAGAGTCGGATGCTTAAAGGACTGAGCCACCCAGGCACCCCTGTCAGTGACTTTTTAAGAAAACAGTCAAAACTGGTTTTGGAAGTGGTCAAACCCTGTTACTTTCCCACTGGTGGTATATGAGTGTTCCAAATGTTCCCCATCCTCACAAACGCTTGGGGTGGGCAGTCTTTTAGAGTAATTATTCCAGTGGGTGGGCAGCGGTGTCTCATTAAGTTTTCAATTCGCATTTCCTTGATGACTAATGACCTTGAGCATTTTTTCATGTGCTTATTGGCCATTCATGTATCTTCTTTTGTCAAGTGTTTATCCAGGCCTTTGGCCCATTTTTTGAAATTGGGCTGTTCATCTTCTGAGTGTCTAGAACACCAAGTATATAAAGTTATTAACACAAAAGCTAATTGCGTGGGGACAGTGGTTTCTGCCTATAGCTTGCTGCTCCGGTCATGACCAGAACGCTGTTGGCGGTGGTAGAAGGTAACTGTTAAGTTCCCCAGGCAAATGCAGCAAAGAGGGTCACACAGTAGGGGAGGAGGGCAGGTGGAAGAGAGGGAAGGAGGAGGTTGGCAGCGATTTTATGGCTCTAGAACCTCTAAAATGGGGCCCACGTGACTGGGAGGATCATTCTGTCTGTGCACCTCTTTCCACTTTTTGGTCCTAGCCCATGGCTCCCAGTCAAAAATCCTTCAGACTACAGGCCTAAATGACCAGGAAATTTGGCCACCAAGCGTGAACACTGTAGATTAATCCCATCTCCAGACTGCTATTTGTGTGAAGTAAAAACAGCCAGGAATCCGGGTCTGGTGATCTTTGCTCTGCGGCCTCAGAGAGGTTTTGTAAATCACTGGCCAATGACTTTGCCAATAGTGATGATTAGAATTGGGAAATTCTATATTTTTTGTGTATGTAACAGTTTCAAAAGTAAGTCCTGGCTTAGTCTACTTCTTCCCTTTGTGATGGGAAGGGCCTTGGTCAGCATGGCCATTTTACAGTGAAACTGAGGTTCTGCCAAGTTGGGAGTACTGAGGCCAGGACTCCTTCTCTAGTCCAGGAACTGGATGGAAGTCATTTCCAGGATAGCATCACCTCCTTGTGACCTCCCACATGTTTGCCAGCTCTAGAATCATAGATCTAGCCTTTCTTTTTCTCTCTCTCTTTCTTTAAGATTTTCTTTATTCATTTGTTAGAGAGAGAGAGAGAGAGAGTGAGTACAGGCAGGGGAAGCCGTAGGCAGAGGGAGAAGCAGACTCCCTCCCGGCTGAGCAGGGAGCCAGATGTGCCACTGGATCCCAGGACCCTGGGATCATGACCTGAGCCGAAGGCAGACGCTTAACCCACTGAGCCACCAAGGCATCCCCATCTGGCCTACTTCATACCAAAAACTAAATTGAGTGCATTTTAAAGATGTAATTGGTTTTATGAAACAATTCATGAACCGGGCAGCATCCCATCTAGCAAGTAGAAGGGCTCCGCGGAGGTGTACAAAATGGAAGGTTTTTGTAGGAGGGCAGGGTAAGAAAGTTATCAGCGAAAGAAAAGGATCGTTTCAGGCAAGGCTACATTCCCGGAGGGGGAAAAGCCGGGGTCTCTTCATGCAGATTACCTCATCTTTCTTTAGGGGACAGAGAGGGCTCCTGCGGTGGACTCATCGGCGTTGTTGGAAAAGTTCCTCACAGGCTGGTTGAGACAACACTTCCGGGGTAGGCTGACGCTGCAATTAGATTAGGTATCAAGCCCCGGTTTGGGAACTTGGTTAAGTGATACCATTTGGAGCCTGTGGTTTGTTTTTAACGGACCGATCTTCCCTTCGCTCTTTTCCCTGTTGATTTATTGCACAATCAAGCACTGTGCACAAAACAACAGAAAGAGAAACAACGGTGCCTACTGGACTGGGGAAGCAAAGAAACTCGAGCAAGTCCTGTTAACCTCCAGGGGCCAGCCTCCACCACGGTAAAATGGCCAGCCAGCACCCCTGCCCTGTCATCTGAGTAGGTTCCACGGACCCTCTCCTGGAGCCCCACTCCGAAACCAGCCAAGAGCTGGCGGCCCAGGTTTGCGTTTGTTTCTAACTCAGGCCCGCAGGTGGCCCCTTGAAGTCACCGAACCTCGGTTTTCGCCGACCCAGGCCAGGCGGAGCTGGGCTGGGGGTGGGGATGTGGGGGCGGGAGGCGGACAAGTCTCAGGTCAGGTGTCCCGCCAGCCGCCGCGGAGCCCCGGGCGCCCTCCGTTCTTGCCGACAGCGCCACCCAGCGGCCATCCTGGAGAACAACTCGCCATCGCCAGGAGTCGGGGACGCAGGCTCGCGTCGCCAAGCGGGTGGCCACAGTCCCGGGTCGGTCCGGATCCGGATCCGATCCCGCGGAAACCATCCCGGGCAGGGCGGGGCCTTCTCCCCACGGAGGCTGGGTGGCGACACACAGGCTAGTTGGAGCCACGTCCGTGGCTTCTGCTGTTGTGACTGGAGCTTTCCCCCCTTTCCTGCGCCCCCGTGCACCCGGCTGCGCAGGGGGGAAGCCCCCCGCGTGGGTCCACAGCACGTTCACAGACTGCGTGGTGCCTACAGGTTTCCATCTCCTCTCTCCCCTCAGGTCTCGCTGGGAATTCCTCCCTCCTCGCTCCTCTTCCTCCGCAACTTCGTCCTTCCCCTTTATCTTTAAACTCCTTAGTGATTTGGCCACCCTGGTGTCTCGGGGCCGAATGACCCAAGCGTGGCGTCGAGAGACTTGGGATTCTGATGCACCTGTGCCGCGTCTTCTCACCATTAAAAACAGAGCCTCGGCGATTGGCTTGCGCCCTCCTGGCCCTGCCCTGGAGACCCCTGAGCCTGGAGGTTAGAGGACAAAAGACCCCGCTTGCAATTCCAGACCCCAGCCTATTCTTCCAGCCTCATTGCCACTATTCTCTCTCGCCCGGGGGAAGATGGGATCGCGGTAGTCACACAGGATCCCCATGATTTCCCACCTCCACACCATTGGTGTTTCATTTCCTTGGTCTGGAAGGCATCCACCCCCTCGCTGCCTGAAACTGGCACATTCCTACAAGCTCCGGCTTCCTACAAGCCTCCCAGGGCATCCAGAGACAGTCTGCTCCCAGAGCTCCAAGACCAAAAGCACAGGTTGAGTTGTGGATGTGTCTATTATCTTAATGTCTTCTTCTTCTTCTTTTTTAAAGATTTTATTTATATTTGACAGAGATCACAAGTAGGCAGAGAAGCAGGCAGAGAGAGAGAGAGAGAGAGAGGAGGAAGCAGGCTCCCTGCTGAGCAGAGAGCCCACTGCGGGGCTTGATCCTAAGACCCTGGGATCATGACCTGAGCCGAAGGCAGAGGCTTTAACCCACTGAGCCACCTAGGCACCCTTATCTTAATGTCTTCTAACCAGAACGGAAATATAGTTGCTCTTTTACACAAAAAAGGTTTGAAGAAAAGGAATCATCCATTTTCCTACATAATTACTATTAATGTAAAACTTATTTGAATTAATATAACCCTCTAGACATAAATTTTTTGTCTGCAAACACATGCATTTTACAGATATAAGATCATACATATTAAACATCTTTTAATGTGCAAAAGTGATGTTTCTGCAACTAGTTCATTGAGTGTGGAGAAAGCAGGAACTACTATGCACCCTTCAAAGCCCAGCCCACGTTCCTCTTCCCTACAGGACTCTGACTGGCCCCGGGGAATAATAACTGCCCTCTTATCTGGGTGTTGATGACCTAGTGACCATACTTTTATATCAGTACATACTGTTTTGTATTTGGTTTATGCATCTGACTTCCCCACTTGACCAGAAATCTCTGAGGCTGGGGACCCTTCTGATAGATTTTTATATTCCTAACTGTTAAGGGGAAACTATTCTGACACTTGTTAAAATGGTAAGAAAGATTTGGTTCAGTGTATTGGAGTAGGGCTCAGGACTCTGGCAGGAGGGGATGGAACTGGGATTACACTTCGAATACAACCAGGACAAGAGGGAATTCACAGTCGAGGAGTAGGGTGGGGTCAGTAGATGGAAATTACTAAGAAGAAACATCAGATGGGGCATTCTTGCTGAAATGATGTTACTGAAGGCTTAGGCATCAGGGATGCTGTGTGAAGCACTTGATCAGGTAAGTATTCAGGATGATCAGATATCAAGGGTAGGGAACTCTTGTAAACTGACTTAGCAGGATTCTTGCTAAATCCTGAAGACAGGATGGGGCCAAGGTCAAGGCCTCGTGGAGAGGGGCACTCAGATGAGCTGCATTATTTCAAAGAGCATTTTTGTCATACTACATATTCACTGAGTGTTGAAATACGTATCAAGCATATAACTAAAATATACCACTGTATCTTTTTACTATCTACTAAAAAATGAAACTCATAGTTTCCTCTCTAGGGTTTATTGGTTTGAAAAGAAGGAGTCTGGCACCATGCACCGTATCACCATTGGTGCCAGAAGACCTCCAGAGAACAACGAAGCTTTACAAAGGTAAGGGATCCCCCAGACTGCCTTCTATTCTGGCATGTTGAACCCCCCCAAATCCATTATTTATTCAGCAGATTTTTACTGAGCACCAACTATGTGACCGACAATGTGTGGAGAATAGTAGTAATCAAAACAGATCCTGGCCTTTCCTGGGGCTTGCAGTTTTCTGAAGGGAATGAGACAACAAGTTAAATAAGTAAAATAGATAGTATATCAGAGGAAGGAAAATAAATTTGGAAACGAACAATCCCATCCTTAGACCTGGGCAAGTGGGGCCCCTACCTTAAGCTCCACAATCTAGAGGCCTGCCCTGGCCCTCTTTCAGGGTAATGAAGGCCAAGGGGATCTGCCCCTGGGAGCCTAAACGCCCTTTCTAGACCACCTGGTTACTTAGGACCTCAAAATTTCTGCTCAAATGACACCGAGTCCATGTCCAGGCTTGCGTGGATTTGCCATGGGTCTGAGCTTGAAGAGTGGAATGTCCCTCCATGCCTGAGGGACATGTATGTGTGAAGCTCCTTGAGGTATTGGGTCAAAAATGGGGAGTGGGAGGAGAAAGGGGACAGGTCATATTTTGGGGACCATCACTTTTGCTCTTGCTTCAGGCTCTACAAATATTCAGGGAAGGCCTGGGAGAATAAGGATAGGGACTTCTTCCTGGGGTGGGGAATGTCACTGCAACTTTCAACAGGTTGGTCAAGGAAGGCATCATGGAGAGGGTGACATCTTACTAAAGACCAGAGAAAGATGGGAAAAGGACTGATGTGAATCTCTGTGGAAGAGTATTCTAGGCAGAGGAAAAGGTAAGTGCAAAGGCCCTGTGGCAGGAATGTGCCTGGCATGTTCAGGAAAAGTAAATGTAGCTACTCCCCAGGCACCTCAGCCTGTGGGGACCTGCCAGATTTGTGTTTGTGCAAAACATAACAGAAATAGGCCCTCCATAAAAGTTCTATTGAATGAATGAATGAATGAATGGGCCAGTCTCTTTGAGGAGCCACTCCCAACAGCACACAGATGCATCTTCCTTTCCTACTCTGTGCCAAACGGTATTTCTTGGCCAGCTCTGATATCCTGATAACCAGGGACTACTACTCTTTAGGCCAGGATTTTCCCAAACCTGTTGTTCCTAAAAGTTTTTCCCAGTTCCTTCAAGACGCTCCCCTTATCACCTCCACCTTCCTGTTTTCCTCTCCCGGTCAGCCCCCTTGATCTCCCCATGGTGTCCCCGTATGTCTGCTTGTCCTCAGGGACACCAGCATTTAGGATGTGGCTGCAGACATAGAACTGAGAGGGGGCAGTGTTGGCGGGGATGTGGAGCTGTGGCCTCTACTCTGGGCTGAGGGGAAAAGGTTAGGGCCTTAGGAAGGAAAGACTCAGAAACTGGAGACTTGACCTGGTCTCAGCCCAGGGGAATATGTACAGGTATTCAGATGGTAAGATTAAAAAAAAAAAACAAAACAAAACACAAACCTTATTTTTAGGGATAGGTCCTGAAGTTTTGACCTAACATGGAGTCTGGGTCTCAGATTTTCAGCTGGTGGCTTCTAGCTGCTACTGCTCTGAGCCTTTCTCCTCAGTCCTTGGACATGGATGTGGTCCTTGTTGGGGGAAGAGTTGTGCCCTCCCCTTTCAAGGACGTGTAGATGCCACCTCCCCACCCCAGGGCTGCCTTTTTCCCATTTCCCTTTGCACAGGCTGTTCCTCTGGGCATGCCCTTCCCACCCTCTTGTGTCCAGGCACCACCTACTCATGGAACACTCTGCTCAGGACTTCCTCCTCTGGGCAGCTTTCCTGGCCAGCGAGGCTGCGTGGGTATGTACTCCCCCCACCCCAGAGGCCCCCAATTTTTTGTTTTGTTTCCTTGATCAGTCCCAACCTCAATGACCTCATTTGCTTCCCTTGGTGTCAGAGGCCATTCTTATTCTATGTCCCGAGAGCCAGCATGGGCTGGACATGTGTAATAGCTGTTTGGACTGTTAGTTTAGTGAATGAATGGGTAGAAAGTGAACCCCAGAATATGCTCATTGGAAATTTAGTACGTCCAAGGGGATCTCTAATGGTGAAGGAGAGTGCCAGGAGAGGGCACACATGCTGGGGTGAACATGGGGGCAGTACCTGGATTTGGCCATGATTTTTCATGCAGGCTCTGGATGCCAAGGAAGGCAGTGCCTGCTGCCTATGTCTGCGGGGGTTGGGTGAGTAGGGGAGCTGGGGGAGTGCCTGACCCCTGTTTGTAAAATGCTTTAGATACAAAGAGTTCAAGGTTATCATCGAGTACGAGGTCCATTCCATTTGGGAGGTAGGCAGAGCAAGGACAGAATGCTCATTACAGATGGAGAAACTGAGGCCCAGAGAGGCCACTTGACTTGCCTCTAAAGGCAGCGCCAGATCTGAGTCCAGTCTCAGGTTTTTCTGGGATCTGTCTGTGCCTTCTCACAGCATCCTGTCCCTCTGTACAGCCTTCTCCCAGTGACAAATATTGATACAGCTGGTGCAGAGAGGACCCAGGGTGTGTGTCAGCTGGTACTTCCATAATGCACGGGGCTGCTGGGTTTGGACCAGGTGCTCTCTCTGGCCTCTAGCAGCTCTGTGGTCAAAGCTTCTGGCCCCTTCAGGGGACTTGTAAAAAGCACTCTTTCCACATCTGCCCTTGAAAGATCCCTGTTGAAGGGGTTTGTGTGATAGAGCTGGCTGGTGGCTGTCAGGAGGCAGTGTTGGAAAGCAGTGGACTCAGCTCCTGTCCCCCATTGCTCCTCCAGCTCCTGGGCCCCATTTGTGACAGGTTCTCTGGTTTTATAACTGCCCTCATCTTTCCAGTCTCATCATCACTTGGGGGAGGGATAAAAGATGTTTATAAAATGGGGCATTTAAATGAAATTGACTAGCTTGCATGTAGCATTTCCTTGTACATTTTGAGGTAGATATTGTTATTCCAACTTTGCAGGTGAGTCAACTGAGGCATGATTAATAATTATAATTAGACACTTAGGAAGTACCCAGTACTTTATTTGAATTATTTATTTAATATAGTGGCTTCTATTTATTGAATACTTAGTATGTGCTGATACTGTTCTAAGCTCTGTACATACATGAAATCATCTCATCTCCATGAAAATCCTTGACAGGTAGCCCAGATGAGTAAATGGAGGCCAAGAGAGGGTCAATAAACCACCTAAGGTCATAGAAGTGAAGTAGCAGATCTGGGATTCCATCCAGGCAGCTCTGGAGATGCATAGCCCCTACACATCTCATAGAGGCAGCAAAATCCTTTTTGGAGAAAGGTATCTTTATCTTAGATCTGATATCATTACCATAAATATTTTTTCAAGTATGATGAGTAGCTCACAATAAAAGATAACCTGGCACCAAAAGAAAAAATGTTACCATGAGAAGAATAAGCAGAAAGAACAGACAATAGAAGTAGATCTGCAAGTACTTTGATTATTGGAATAAGTAGAAAGAAAGCCCCTCTCTGTCTGATTAATTTAAACATATCCCTACCAAAAATGTAGTTAGTATGCTTAAAGACATAAAAGGGAAGCTTGAAAATATATGCAGGTAACTCTCCAAAGTGACATAAGAGGTCTTGAAAGAAACCAAGTAAAACTTTTAGAAATAAAATGTGCACTAACCAAAACTTAAAAAGTTCAATGGCTGGCTGGCTTTAATAGCAGGTGAGACACAAGTGAAGAGAGAATTAGTGAATAGGAAATTAGCCAGAAAAAGATCTCTTGGATTGCAACACAGAGAGACAAAAGCTATAGAAAATGGAGAAGAAAGGATAAGAGATATAGAAGGTAGAGTAAGAGAGTCTAACATATGTTTAGTTAGGATCCTAGAGGAGATGAGAGAATAGAGTAGAGTCTATACTTGAGAAATAATAGCTACAGATATTCCAGAATTTATGAAAGAACTCAATCCACAAGTTCAAGTGTAATAGAATAAATCCCTAGGGGAATAAAGGAACACTAGCCATATCTTAGTAAAACTGCAGAAAACCAAAGACAAAGGAAAGAACCAAGAGTAGCTGGAGGGGGGGTGACAACACCAATAATAATGGAATTCAGAAGGTAATCAAATATTTTCAATGTGCTGAAAGAAAATAACTGTTAGTCTAGAATTCTATAGTGAAACTTTTTTTTTTTTTAAGGCATAAGAGCAAAATAAATAGGTATCTTTATTTTCAGGTAAAACCAGAGGACTTTTCCAATATTAGTAGCCATGTAAAGGAATTATATAGGATATGCTACAAGCAGACAATAAAACAATCCCAGATGGCAAGACTGAGATACAGGAATAGAGATCAGTGAAAATGAATAAATGTATGGGTAAATTTAAGTTTTGTACCATACATGGTATGAAACAACAATAATAATAATTTGCGGGATTTAAAAGAAAAAATGGAAAGACTGATATATATAGCAATAGCTGAAGAGGTAAATGGAATTAAAACACTGTAGGTCATTATATTGTCTGGGAATAGGATAAACATTTATTCAACCATAGACTTCAATAAGAAGTTAACTTTACATGTTGTGGTTTCTGGGGTTATTATGATAAAAATAGGGCTTATGACTTCCAAGGTAACAGAAGGGGAAAAAAGCATGATGGAATTAGTCAAGTTAAGTGATGTCAAGAAGAGAGAGGAAAAGCCAGTATAGGGCAGCCAGGACAAAATACCACTTTGCTTATTCCAAAGTGGTAGACTTAAATATGTGTAATTATATTAAATATAAATGCACTAAATACTCCTGTTAACAGACAAAGATTTTAAGACTGTATAAAGTTACTCTATGTGGACCAGAGAGGGAGCACTAACTTGCCTAAGGTCCCCAGGGGAGTCGAGTCTGGGCCGGCAACTGGGTGACCTGCTTCCTAGGCCTGAATTCTGTCAAGTCTACGCAACCAATTCAACTGAGCCCATTTACACCGAGCAGCTAACTGTTTGTCAGGAGGTGTCAGATGCTCAACATATGGATGATTGGAACAAAGTTGCTGTCTTCACAGCATTTTCCTGAAACGAAGAGAAAGTAGGTTTTAGCATGAATCCTAGGATACAGACTTCTCTAGGGATTCATGGTGACACCATATCTGCATGGTGGGAGTGATGGGAGTAGTGACAGTTTTGAGGCTGCGTCTGAGACAGGCCTTGCCTGTGTGCCTGAGCGTCTGTTCTAATAGCACCACATGAAGGCAGAGGGGAGGGAGGGAGGGAGGGAGGAGGTGCTTTTCTGAATGGGAATTCATCAATGTATTTCTGTCTACAGGAGTTATCAGTGTTGCTATTTCAGTGAGTAATGGTGGAGCCTTCACCGGGCTCATGCCAGACGCTGGGGGTGGGGGCACAGGGCTGTGATATGACAGGGGTCCTCTCTTTCGTCAGAAAACATGAGCTCATGCCAAGGTTTCCACAGGTCACCAAGATAGCACTGGCTCTCTGGAGACAGGCGTGACCCTCAGGTCGGCTCCTAGTCATTGAACTAAGTGGGCTCAGATAAGGGCCGGATAATGGTAGCCAAACTCCCACGGCCTCTTTGGGCCTCCCCCCAGAGGCCAGGGAGAGGGCAGGTCAGGGAGGGGCCAGTGGGAGGAACATTGACTGGGAGCTTGCTCTGTGCCCCCTGGAGCTGCCAGAGAGGGACCCAGGCCTCCAGGGGCTCCTGGCTCACACTGTTGGTCCACGTCCTGGCCTCCAGACCTGAGTTGTTAGGACAAACAGATGTCTAATGGGGGGACACTGGCCACTTTTAACTCCTGGAAAAATATCGAACTGGTAGCACTTCCTTCCCTGGACTCTTTCTGATGTCATCTGATTTAGAGTATCTGTTGGCATATTTTAGTGAGTGGGGAAATAAGAACTGTTTGCATTCAGGGCTCTGCCGTGGATCTGGGACATCCAGGGTTAATCTGCCTCATGTTCTCAGGAAAAGCCAAAGCCTGATCCTAGTCCAGTTTCTCAACCTCTGTGCTCTTTGACCCTGAATTGGCCACCTATGATTTAGTGACCGGTGGCCATTAAGACTTCCTGGGACTTACAACAAGCCACGCCCACTTAAAAAGAAAATAAATTGAAATCTGTGTGTCACCCAGGCAGGATGATGGTCGGGGCCCCAGGCCTGCCAATCTCTGGGGGCTGCTACCCAGCCACGTGGGGAGGGTAGGAAGCAGATTTAGCCCTGGGGTGGAGGAGGGGTTGGGGAGGGACTTCCATTTGGAGATTGTCCTCCAAGGTTGGCAAACACGGGGCATACGCACTGCCAGCTCCCCTCTATCGCTTGTAGATTATGGAACCTTTCTTTTTCTGCCCAGAGCAGTCCCCAGGGAGCCTCTATCAAAGGACCAGGGTCGGCATGTGAGAGGCTAGGATTTGCTGTCTCTGAAGGAGTCCAACTCCTGTATTCTATGGGGGGGGGGGGCCCTGAGGCACTGGGAGGTTGGCACAACTGCTTAGTTGAGGTGCTGGGACTAGAAGGCAGATCTCCCCCTCCCTGCTTATGCCTTTGACCACACTCTGCTTTTAGGAGACTTCCCTCTAGGGAGAGGACTGAAAGCAATCCTCTGAAATATCACTGCTTACCAGACAGCTCTTCAGTTTTGCAAAAGAAAACTCCAGTATCCTGCATGTAGACAAACTGCAGATGAGAGCTAGACTTTCCACAGAAGGAAGTCCCAAACCTGTCACTGTGAGCAGAAAAACAAAACAAAACAAAACAAAACAAAACAAAACACCAAAACAAGAGCAACAGATCCAACTCCAAAACCCAGTATCCCTCCCTGACTGGAACACTGGTGACATCTACTGGAATGTGTATGTGTGGCTCGTGCCCGTGGTAATCCGTCACCCTTTTGTTTCAATACGATGTAATTTATGTAAACATTTTAAATGTATGTAGTTCTATATACATGTAGAAAAAGTATGAAATATACTTGCAAATGATAATATAACTTCAAGTTAGTAGTTACCTCTGGGGACGGTAGGATGGAGTGCATGGTAAAGGTTTTAGCTCTGTCTGTAATGATTATCTTTTTCTCTTAAAGAGATCTGAAGCCAATATGATGAAGTATTCACACCTATTAAATCTTGGAGGTGCTAATATTAGAGTCTGATTTTCTGCACCTATCTCTCTGTTTAAAATAATTCATAATGACGGTAACAATGATTGTATTTATTATGTAATATTCATTATATAGCATATGTTTATTATTCTATATGTTAGTTATATACTATAAATTATATGTTCATTATACATTGTATAATTATATTTATGTAAGGACAATAAAAAATAAGAATGTAAAACTTGGGGTTCAGGTTCTCGTCCCTGGTAATCAGGCAACAGTTATTTGTAGCGTAAGTTATTCATACTTGCTGGCTACAATAATCATCATTGATAGGTTTACTGGAGTCAATGCAAGTAACTGAATAACATCCAAAGACTCACATATGGGCTAAAGAGGAATGGCGCTCTTCGGCAGAGGTGGCAAGATGAAGATGACATGTGTACCTGCTGGCATGATACTGGACAGACTCACTTCTTCACTGTTGCTGAAAAATGGTTTATTCCCCATAAGAAGATGTGTCCTGGGACATCAGAATGTCAATGGCACTGAATCTAGGCTTTTCAGGGAAGATCCCAAGTAGGAGGCTGATAGTTGAAGTTGACAACCAGTATTATTTCCAGATTAAGGTTACAACCTTGGAATGATCACAGACCACAACTTCCTGTTAGGAAATTAACCTGATTAGGACAATAACCCAAAATCTGCCTAATAACAGCAGCAGGGCTAAAGCAGGGCTCACCCTATGCTGACCATTCAGGTTTACTTACCTTGATAATTTTTTACATATCCAGGTATCTCGTATATGATTATTTACATAATATATTTTTATTTAAATAAACTTGTTTTTGGTTACTAGAGATTTGAGTGTTACTGGTCTGGGTGGTGTACTGGGATTTTTTAAAAAAATGTCTTCACTTGATTCTGAGATAAACCAAGGGGGAAAACCACTTCTTCAGAGTAAGAAAGGGGCACCTGGGGTTGTGGGGATGAAGAGGGAATTGAAAATGAGGACATTTAGTATGAAAGCTGATACCATGGGCTCTGGAGTCTGGATGGGCTGGGTTCTAAGAAGGAAATGGGTCCTTTTGGCTAGAGTCTTGGTTTTACACTCTCATAGGGACATATGATGAGGCCTGGGGCCTGTAAAGAAGGGAAGTTGGACTTGAGATCTCTGCATTAAGTCAGGGCCCTTGAAAAGCTGCATGCTCAGTGCAAGGGGGCTAGATAAGCCCCTCCCACTGGTGAGGGAGACTTTGTAAGCCTGGGGCCCTAGGTGGAAAACATCTCCCAGGATAACCCAAAACTCCAGCTAAGAAATTCACTTTAAAATTGGTTCAAAACAACCCAAATGCCCCACCGCGGATGAATGGATATACAAAATATGGCACATACATGTAATGGAATATTATTTGGCCTTAAGAAGGAATGCGTTTCTTTTTTTCATTTTCAAAATTGTGATATAATTGACATATAACATTGCATTCATTTTAGGTGTACAAGGAATGACATTTGGATACATGTTACAACATGGATGAAACTTGAAGACATTAGGCTGTGAAATATGCCAGTCGCAAAAGGACAGATGTTGTATGATTCCACTTACACGAGGTACCAAGAATAGTAAAATTCATGGAGACATGGCCGAATTCATAGAATGGATGTTACCAGGGACTGAGGGAGGAGAGAACTGGGAGTTAAGGTGTAATGGCTGTAGAGTTTCTGTTTGGTATGAAGAAGTTCTGGAGATGGTTGGAGGTGATGGTTGCACAGCAAAGTTGAATGTACTTAATGCCACTAAACTGTACACTTAAAAGTGGTTAAAATGGTAAATTTTATGTCATGTCTATTTTACCATAGTAAAAATAAAATTGGTCCCAAGTTTTTGATGCCCCCTGGAGTGTTTGGCAGAATCCAATAAAATACTGCGTGGAGGGGGCACCTGGGTGGCTCAGTGGGTTAAGCTGCTGCCTTCGGTTCAGGTCATGATCTCAGGGTCCTGGGATCGAGCCCTGCATCAGGCTCTCTGCTCAGCAGGGAGCCTGCTTCACCCTCTCTTTCTGCCTGTTTCTCTGCCTACTTGTGATCTCTGTCTGTCAAATAAATAAATAACAATCTTTAAAAAAAAATACTGCGTGGAGGAGTAATCCTCTTTCCCAAGTGTATGTGGTTCCCACAGTAGAGCATCGAGGTGGGGTGGAGGGGGGTCTGTGTCCACTGAAGATGGGTTCATAGTCATAAGTTGCCAAACATAAGAAAATAGCTTGTCAGCAGACAAGACGAGCGGCAGACAGAAGAGTCAGCAGACATGATAAGCAGCAGGATTAGGACCCTAAGAGTTGAGACAATGAAGCAATCCAAAAGAAAACAAACAGATATGTTAGAGATGAAGGAATGAGAAACCATAAGAACATAACATCCTGTTGCACATAAGAATAGCAGTTTAGATACGGCTAAAGAGAAGATTAGCAAATGAGACTATAGATCTGCGAAAACTGCCATCAATGAAGCCCAGACCACAAAAGAGATGGAGAACCCAAGAATGAGGTTATGAGACGGGCAAGATGGAATGAGAAGTTTCACCATAAATCGGAAGTTGGTGTTGGTGGTGCCTTGTGCTAATCCTTTTGACCCACCTGACTTAGTGCTGTTGCTGTGGCTAACTCCATGCGCCCTCAACCAATGGAGGATAGAAGTAAGTAAATAAATGTCTCAATTCAATTGAAACACTCTGAGACATACACTGTAAAGTTCTGCAAAGAAGTCTCTGCAGGATTGAGAGGCCTAGTTAGTCACAGTGATAATCAGCTCCACTTGGCAAATTTTATTGAATTTCCTATTTTACTTTCCTTTAAAAAATTTTTTTTTTGTTGAGCACTTTTATTTTTTAAAAATACTTAATTTTATTTAAAAAAATTAACATATAATGTATTATTTGTTTCAGGGGTACAGGTCTGTGATTCATCAGTCTTACGCAATTCACAGCACTCACCATAGCACATACCCTCCCCAATGTCCATCATGAAGACACCCCATCTCTTGCACCCTCTTCCACTCCAGCAACCCTCAGTTTGTTTCCTGAGATTAAGAGTCTCTTATGGTCTGTTTCTCTGTCCGGTTTCTTCTTGTTTCCTTTTTTCCCCTCTTTTCTCCTATGATCCTCTGTCTTGTTTCTCAAATTCCTCATATCAGTGAGATCATGTGATGTTTTTCTCTCTGACTGACTTATTTCGCTCATCATAATACCATCTAGTTCCATCCACGTTGTTGCAAATGGCAAGACCTATTTTACTTTCCATAGCTCACTAATGCTGGTCACTGGGATCCATACCTTGCACTTAAGTTCTTCACCCATGCTCTGCTGTCAGGGAATTCAAACTAAGACAAAAGAAGGAAATATAAAGGGTGCTTCATTTGAAGGGGCACTGCTTGAAGGGATAATATCTGAGAATTTTCCAGAATTAATGAAAGACAAGTATTTGTAGACTCCATAAACACAGTTCTAAAGAGGATTAAAAATAATTCATTCAAGACACACTGTAAAACATCAAAGATAAGGAGAACAATTTCTAAAGAAATCAGAGAGAAAAGATGGAGTAATGTACCAATGTACGGCAATTAGACTGAGAGCAGAGTTTTCAACGGCTACAAAAGCTAGAAGACCATGGAATTAGGTACTGAAGGAAAATGACTGGTGACTTGAATTTTGTACCCAGCTGACTGTGATTTGAGAAAACTTCTTTGGACCTGAGTGGGGAGAAATTGGGATGATTTCTTCTTTCCTCCTTTTGCTTTGCCTTGGCGCCTCCCTCGTGTGTAGAGGTTCCATCTTGGGCAAAGAGAGTTGGGGAGCAGGTCAGTAGAGCCTGAGAATTTTAGTCTTCGCCCTTCGGTCCTCAGCTCCCTGGCTCCCATCTCCCCAGGTCGTGAGATTTTGGATTGCGTTAGCAGTATCCGTGAGTGTGCTTGTTTGAGAGCTTTGCCTTCACTTCTTGGGTGAGGGAGGGAACATCTAAACAGTTGCCTACAGATTGAATTCCCCTCGTCTACCCCATAGCCAAGAGAGAGGAGGAGAAATAACCCTAACACTGCAGGGATGTGTGCTCTACCTCTCTGGCTTCAGTTTCTGTATTGATAAAATAAAGGAAAAAAAAAAAGACTGGCCCACATTGAACCATTTTCTGATTCTATGGAAAAAAACTTTCACCCACCTTCCCTGGGTTCTCTGCAGTGGTAGTTACTTTCCAGAACAACACAGGTGAAAATAACTTCCTCCTCCACAGCGTCCCCTCGGTAGACCAGGGTGTGTGGTGACTGAGCTGCCTCTCCTCTGGCTTGTTCCTCCTGTTCCTGCTCCTTCCTCAACCTCACCAGGAGGATGAGAACCAGGTGGAATCACAGGTTTGCCACAGAAAGCAAGATGTTTATTTTCTTTCCTGTTTTTGTTTAGATCATAGGGTCTATGGCAGGTAGAATCTGGTGTAGCTAATATCTTTAAAAAAATTAAAAAGTATTTATCATCACACAAATTGTACGGAAACAGCCTTCCATTATAGGAGAATTCAGATAATGACATAAAGCAGATCATTTCCCTGCCTTTAATCTCAGCTGTCTTTAGAAGAACCACTGTGGTCATGTGCTGTGTTCACCTTCCGGAACTTTCTCTCTTTCCTTCCATTCTCTCTCTCTAACATATATGGATATATATGAGCATATATGAATATGAATAATGGTTATATATGATAAACACATATAATGGATATATATATGGATATGGATATAGATGAGATATCTCTCTTTTTCTAGAAATATATATATTTCTTTTTTTGTTCTTTATACAGTATAACCCATATAAGTTCTGTAATTTGTTCTTTTGTTAAACTTAATATTTGGGGGAATCTTTTGGTATGAAGATTTTTCTTGTTCTTTCTGATACTTCACATTCCAGAGTGTTGACATACCAACTATAATATCTTTAACGACTCCCCTGTCAACTGACGTTTAGGTTGTTTATAATTTTTCTACTCCAATCATTCAGCAATGAACATTTTTGTACATCTCTTTGTACACATATGCACGTATTTCCCTTGCATAGATACAGAAATCAGACTTACCAGTGACTAGAAGACACACGTAACATTTCAACATTTTAACATTGGGAGATTGCTCTCCGAAAGGGCTACACCACTATACAAGCTACCTAATTAATGTGTGAAAATACCCATTTATTTTTTTCAGTCTTTAACCAAAATAGGTTGTTTTAAATCTCTTAAATGTTTTCCCCTGCTGTCATTTTACTCCTCTAGTATCTCCCACCTCTCATCTTCCTTTCGGGCATCTCCTTCTCTAACATAGCAAATACAGACGTGCTTCCCAGACTGCTACTTTGTACTCAAGTCATAAAATTACACAAACATAATCCATATGGTCAGAAGTCATGGAGGGAAAAACACTAAAAGACATACACGGGAGTTTGCAAAAACACATGTCTTCACATACAAACAGTCTTCTTTCCAGTCAAGATAAGAATATTGGTGGGAAAAGTGCTGCCGGACTATCTCACTTCCCGGTGTGGGTGTCCCAGATAAGTGGCCTCCCAGATCTGGACAATAAAACCCAGCCTGACAGCTTCTCCACAACCCTCCCCCGCCCCTCCTGAGAAGCCTCAGCCCCCATGGCCATGCCTACGGCCGAGCCCAGGACAGGGATGGGGGAACAGCTCTGGGCTGATTGGAAGGGTAGACGGTGACAGTGACCTAGGAAGCGGGGTCAAGCCCATGATTGCAGAGTTGCTGGGGATACGCTGGTGGGCAGAATCATGGGGGTTGGGCGTAGCAAATCAGAGTAATCGGTGTAACCACAGGGGCTCACATAATCACTGTGGCCTGGAAGGGAGGACGGTGATGTAGCCGAGCTTGTGGTGGACGTACACCAAGTTTGTAAACTTCCTTCCTCCTTTTCTACCCATGTGCTCTGGGTAGGATGCCCGGATAACAAGGCTTCTCTCTCCTGCCACTGTCCCCTCCTGTCCCACACCTCTCAGGTTTACACTGTGACATCCTTCTGCCATAGTTTAATAAGTGACAGGTACTCGGCTAGTCCTAAAGAATACAAAAAATAGTAAGTTCCCATTTCTGCCCTTGGAAGGACCGCTGGTGGCGAGTCCCGTTGGCATTGTAATTATAATTCTAGACAATGTCTCCCCATTGGGAGTCCTGAAGATAGTATAGTACGTTCCTTGTGTTCCTCTCTGTTGTGTCTGACATTTATGATTTTGGTGCTGCTGGTCTAGGCTGCTCTTGGGACCCATTTTGAGTCCCTTCTTCTATATGTCATGTAAAGGCATGAGAAAGGGCACATAGGAGACCAGCAGTGACAGGGGGGAAGAGGGGCAGGATGCTCCTTCAAGATGGTGGCAGCTTCATACTGGCCTGAGGCCGGAGAATAGACAGACTTCTTCATACCCTCACGTTCAGGGCTGGGAAGGAGAGCCTGACAGACCCTCTGAGACTCTGTTTGGGTAGCTGGCAGCCTTGTCGGGCCTTACAGAGTGTAAAGGTGTCTCAAACCAGTGGCCTTTGCTGGTCCTCATGACGTGGGAGGGAAGTGGAGCAGGGCTTCTCGTATCCCTAGCAAGGGAGGAAATGGAGCCTATCAAGGTTCAGTGAGTGACTCAGCCCAGGTTGCACAGCCAGGAAGTGAGGAAGCCAGGTCTCTGGACTTGAGAACTCTGGACCCAGGCATGGACCATGTCAGTGGGAGCTTGGCAAGCTGGTGCCGCATGACAGTACCTTCTGGGTAGAGGAAGCCGGATGCTCTCCAGGTCATTTTCATGGGGCTTATGACCCTATGTGCATTCTTAGGGAGAGGGAAGCAGAGCAAGTCGCATTTATGCCCCCAATGTGAGCATCTGGGTGCCATGTGGTTAAAAAGAGGGAAAGAAACATGAAGGGTGGACTTGAGGGCAAACTTGTGTGGTAGGCGGGTTTAGGGTTTGGGTGTGTGGATACAGGCCTAATATTTCCAGCACTGGTTGATGAAGCTACTAGAATTTTCCACCGAAACAGTTTTGAGTCTTTTGCTCTCCAGTCATGTTGAGACCCCAAACCCTCAACGTTTTTCCTTTCTTACTGAACATCGACCTCCTAACCACAGTCACAGCCACGTAACTCGGCCCTTGGGCTCCGATGTGAGGGGCTGCAACTTGGGAGTGTCCCATAGGAATCTGTCCACATTGGGGAGATTCAGAGAGGTGGGTCCGAGGCAGAATTCTGTGAAGGAATTTAGGGTTAAATCTCAAACGCTGGGAAAACCAAATGCAAACAATGGAGCCAACAGCAGGAGGGAGCCGAAGTCCAGATCCCAGGATTTGGAGTAGGATCAAGAAGAGGTTGGGGCTCGATGTGAGGCGAGGTTCAAGGAGAACAGCTGGAATGTTCCGGGGTCCTGGTTTTAAAGCGTTTTGAGCCTTGGAGTCCAAACGGCCCATAAAATATCGTTTCAGTTTTCATGGCTCCCAGCAAAGCGACACTTCCTGTTGACCAGCACTCTCGATGATACTCATTATGATAATAAGAAAACGGTATGTTCCTGAAGATTGTGGTCCTGGAGGGTCTTACTGTCTTGGCGGGGAGGGAAGTTTAAGTGCCTGGGTGTTCCCAGTGCTCGCACAGTGCCCAGCACGTGGCAGACCTATTCCTTGAAGGGATTAGCAGGAGGCTCTGCACAGTTACCATCCCAACAGGTGGGCTGTCAGGCTTCTAGAGACCAGTGCCAGGTGGCCCTGACCCACTGTCCCTAAAGGAAGGATCAAGCCTCCTGTCTTAGAGCAGCCAGATGGACACAGAACCAGAAGGTCCAGATGGAGCTGTCGTGGGGGAGATAAGGTCTGTTAGAGTCAGGAAGTGGAAAGATGAAAGCCTCATAAAAATTCAGGAAGCGATTAGAACTAATTAAGGGAGGGTAACAATGTGAAATCTGGGAGGAGAATACTGTCCTGGGGCCTTCCTGCCCCCTGCTCACCTGCCCCACGTCCAGCCTCTAGGAGGGATGTGTGGCTTTAACCTGGACATGACTCCTGGCCCAGAAGGGACACTCAGGGGCTGCAAGAAGGTCCCAGAGAGTAAACTGAGCTGGTGCTTCCAGAAAAGCATAGGAAGTGAACGGAAAGCGAGAGAGAGGGCCTGGAGGACAGCAGCTAGCTGGGAGCTGCCAGGACAGCATGTTCCACACCTATTGGCCCCCTCCCTCCTGGTGGGGAAGAGGTAGGAAGCAATTATCCCCTGATGTTTGACAAACGTCTCCCTGATCAAGCCTACTTCTCCATCTAGCAATTTCTGAAATCAAGAGGTGGTCGAGATATCAGAAATCAAAGTGTGTCCTGGCCTGGAAGGAGAGGATGGAGTCCAGGGGAGTATGAGGCCCACGTCCGTCCTGCGATCCAGCAAGAGGGAGCCCAAGGGCTCCTTAACTCTATGGGAGTCATAGAGTCCCCATCTGCACACTCAAAAGATGGCACAGGCTGTAGGTGGCAGAGGGAGGAAGGCAGAAGCTGACAGTTGTACGAGACCACAAACACCAGACAGACTCTAGTAATAGCTCCCCCACCCCTTTTATTGAGTGTCTACTTGTGCCGTGCATAAACCACTAATTTATTAATCAATTTGATGGTTACAACTGTGGTCTGGGAGAGTAGCAATTCTATCCCCATTTTACAGATGAGGCAGATGTGGTCAGAGAGCTAATTTACTTTGCTTAAGATCACGTGGCTGTGAGAGGCCAGGAGCCCAGCTCCTGAGCTGGTCCTCTGTGGGTGACAACATGAGGCTCACCCTGGCAGAGGAAGGAACCAGTATCCCTGAAGCACTGGACCAGACTGGGGAGTGATACCACCAGCGCGATGACATGACCGGGCAGGACACAGCCATTTCCCTAGGGGCTGGCCGGTCTCCCCTGAGTTCCCTGTGGGTCTCTCCATGGGCTTGCAGGACCCTGGGGCAGGAGAGGACACACTGACACTGGACAGTGACCGAGACTTCAATTCCAGAGCAGCATTCATCACACACTGAGCTGGGCCAAAAATAAATGGTCCGCCTCGGCATGGGGACTCAGGACCAGGAACAGAACCTTCATATCGGGGGACAAAGGGGGACTCTTTCTGCCCTTCTGCACCTGGCTAAGTGGTGGCTGCCAGTTATAGCTGCCTTGTACCCAAGTGTAGCACGGAAGAGGGTAGATGGAGGCCCGGGAGAGGGGGGCCCCTTGCGGGAGCATGGCTGGCCAGGCTGCAGGATCCCCCAGAAGGAGGTCAGGGCTCTTCCCATTTGGTGGCTGCGGCTGACACTCCACAGAGCTCCAGCCTGTGCCAAAGTAACCAGAGCTCCCACTGTCCTCTGCCTCCAGGCTCCCTTCCCCCTCCAGTCCCAGGGAGGCTGAGTAGCAGATAGGAGCTGGGTCCCGAAGATGAAGTCATCTGTTTTGGTGCCAGGGAAGGGAAGGGCTGAGGGGAGCGGGTGGAGGGGCCACGGGGCCCGTGCTCTGTCTGCCTTTCCCAGGCTGGCGCCACAGGTTGGAAAGCCTGGGTCTTATCTGGGAGTGCCCATTGTGGGGCGGGGGTGGGGGTGGTTGTGGGTGGAAATGGGCTCCTGGGAGGGCAGGGGACTGGTGAGGAGTGTCTGTGCATTGTTAGCAAATCCGGAAGAGAAAATGAGAGTTTGGTCGAAATGTCAGAGATGGGGGAATTTGTGAGTCTCTCACAAATTTCGTCCGGCTGATACGGTGAATGTTTTAGTCCGTGATCTGATGGGAGCACTCCTTTTGACCAGATGCCATTCTGCAGAAGAAAAAAGTGACCTACGATCATTCTAAGCTGTAAACTCTTTGCCTGCTCTACAGGCCCTTCTGTTATTTGTCACTGTCTTTGCAGGAGATCCTCGCAGTTTGCAAGTTTTCTCTCTGGACCTCAGTGAAGCTTGGGTTTGATTCATTTTTCTGAAGGGAGATGTGGGAACACTTGTTAGTGTCACATACTTTTTTTAAAATTAAAGTTTAGCAGAGAGGGAACAAATCTTATGTGTACAGATGGCTGCACTTTTCCTAAGGGATATACCCTTGTAGACGATGCCCAGGTCCAGACACAGACCTGTCTCTGTGCTCCTTCCCTGTCATTGCCCACCCCACTGCCACCAGGTCCTCAGCTGGTTTTGTGTGTCCTTGAAATTCATGTAAATGGAGATGTGAAGCACTTCCCTTTCTTGTCTGGTTCCTTTCCCCATCATTGTCACAGAGGCTCCCTCTACTTTCATATTGTGGTAAGTAGTGATAGTTCACTCTGCCTCTTTTTCTAAAAAAAATTTTAGAGCGTTTCATCTGAACAGCAAAATTGAATGGAAGGTACAGAGAGTTCCCAGGTGCTCTGCCCTCACACTCGCAGCCTCCCCGGTGATCAGCACATTCCCCCAGCAGCCTGATACATGTTACGATTGATGCTCACACTGAGAAGTCTTTATCACCCGGAGTTCCTACTTTATGTCATAGTTCACTCTTGGGGGTGAACTATGAACATTCTTTTCTTTTTTCTTTTTAAAATTTATTTATTTGAGGGAGAGAGAGAGAGAGAGGGCACTCATAAGCAGCGGGGAGGGCCAGAGGGAGAGGGACAAATTAGATTCCCCTGCTGAGCAGGGAGACCGACCTGGGGCTCCATCCAGGACTCTGGGATCATAACCCGAGCCGAAGGCAGATGCTTGACTGACTGAGCCACCCAAGTGCCCCAGCTCAGTGCTTTTGAGTGAAGAAAATTTCCAAGGCCAGAGATAGGCAATAGTTTTGACACAAATGGTAAAGGTCTTCCCTAGAGGGGACAAAATTGGTTTGTATCCAGAAGGCCAATCTGGAGTTGGCATTATGAGCTGGGTGGATTCACACCGGTGTCCATTTTCTATATAATTTTTTAATTTTTTGAAACCCAGTTTCTGTAGAGATAGTGTCCCCAAACAGGAACCGCAGCATGATTATGGGGGGAAGGAAGGGCAAGGGGCGTGGCAGCTGCTGGAGGGTCTGGACCAGTCCCACCTGCTCTCCTAGAAGGAAGGGGCGGTCCTGGAGGAATTGCGCCAGAAGTCACCCCTTTCCATGCGAATTAAACAGCAGAGAGTGTTGCAAGGTAAGATCAGAGGGGGATAGAAGTGAGAGCCTGTTCTGGGTGAGGGCACCCATGGGTGTAAGACCAGACGGACTGGGCGTCAGGGTAGTCCAGATCAGAAGGACTGTCTGAGCCCCAGGGTCCTGGGACCCATGGCACCATTAAACGCGGGTCTCTTAGGGAACGGAAAGGCTGGAGACGAGCTCTTCATGGCAGGTCGGTAAGAGCAGGTGGAACCCTGGGAAGTGGAAGACAACAGCAGAGGAAGCGTGGTTGGCTTCGCGGCAGTCTGTGCATCGAGAAGCAAGAGGGAAACAGCCCAGCACTGGCTAAGTCTCTTGGACTATGTTGAATGTCCATCCTGGGCTTCTTGGCCAGGCAAATGAAAACCTCCTCCTCGCTCAAGGAGTAGGATGCGACGTGTGAATGTACAAAGTGAAGGAGTTGGAAGTAGGGGGAAACATAAAAAAAGCACAAACAAGCCCCATCTACCATCTCCTTGATTTCGGACTTCCCAACCTCCATATCTGGGAGCAATAATTCCGCTCCCCAGTCCGTGGTATTTTGTTAACAGTAGCTGGGACGGCCTAAGACACCAACCCACGGGGATGCCATGACATGTGGGTGATCCCTTTGGGCCTGGGCTGAGCCTGGGACAGTGGGAGCCCAACCAGGTGCCTCCTTGCTGCCCATGACTTCCTCAGGGCAACGTGGGGCAGGGGCTGCCCAGAGAGCAGGTCCCGTGGGCTCTGTGGACAGCTCTGATTCAGGACTGGCTGCTCTGGGTTCCTGTGCAGAGCACCGCAGGAGAGGGACTCTGCCCCTGACACCCACCCAGGCCTCTGCAGAACCCCACCTGTCCTTTATAGCCGAGGGCCCATGGGCCGCTGGAGGAGGTCGTGTTCCTCCGGGACCAAGCGCCGGGTGTCTTGCCAAGGAGGGCTGGAAAGGGGGTGGGTGTCTTGCCAAGGAGGGCTGGAAAGGGGGTGGGAGGGCAAGGCTTTAGGTGAGAGTTGCTGGCAGGGAAATGGATCTGGATCTGTGTCCACCTTTTCTAGCTGCTGACTCGCTCTCTAAGTGGCATCCCTGCTGGGGATGGTAACTGTTCTCACAATAGAGCTTCCTCATTATTTTGAAATACATATTCAAGAAGTCAGAGCATTGTGACTTTGGCATGTTTCATATGGGTTCAGAATCTATTCTCACTGTTACAGACGAGTTGAATGTTGTATTGGTCGACTAAAGAAAAGAAGGGCTGTTAGAGTCTTCACGTAAAATTTTGATCCTTGCAAATCTTTGAGGAACTGCAAACGTGGTTTAAGTTGATTTTTATCACCCACTGGTGTGAACAGGGTTTCTCGTAGTTGATGACTTTTTAAAAAAAATGAGGATCTCACCACTAATAGCCTATCAGGAAATGTCTGGGACTGTCTGAAATATAAAAACGGATATGAAAAATATATATTCAGAGAAGTCATTTCAAAGGTCTCATTAAAATTTTAAAAGATTTTAATTGGAAGTTTTACTCCAGCTTCTAAAAATTTCATATCTATGATGTTTCCTGATCATGTTGCCAGTTCATAACACTAAAGTGTTTTGACTTCTACATGCAGAAACTGTTCATTTGTGCAGTCTGTTAATTATTTTTAAAAAAGTGTCTGTCTTCGTTTGGGCTGCTATAATGAGATTCGAGAGACCTGCCTGCTTAAACAACATTTATTTCTCACAGTCCTGGAGACTGGTAAGCTCAGGGTCAAGATGCTGGCAGATGGGCAGACGCGGTGTCTGGTGAGACTGCTTCCTGGTTTGTAGAGAGCTGTCTTCTGGTTGTAACCTCACATGGCGGAAGGGAGAGAAGCAAGCTCTCTCCTGACGTTCATAAAGGCACTGATCCCTTCACAAGGGCTCCACCCTTATGACCTGCTCACCTCCAAAGGCCCCACCTCCAGATACTGTCACCTTGGGGGTTAGGTTTTCAACATATAAATTTTGGGGACACACAAACATTCAGTCCATTGTAATACTGGAGCTTTGTTACAGGTACACGGGTTATAAAATAATTATTCTATGCATTCTTTAGTTATGTTATGGGTTCCTCATTAGATGGCTTCTTCATCATTTCTAAATGCTCATTTTAATTGGGTCTGTATCTTCAGTGATCTGTCTGGTCATGTGCCATGATCACACTGCTTTAATTACTGAGACCAAGTAATAGTGTTCAATACCCAGAAAAGCTACTTGTCCATACCCTTCATCTTCAGAATTTCTGATGAGATTCTTACTTCCAAATGTTTTTCTATGAGATTTAAAATTAGCTTGTCTGATTCCTAACTTTTTGATATTTTTAGAAAGGTCACATTCAATGTGTAGGTTAACTTAGGGAGAGTTGCCATGTTCATCATATAAAAACTTCTCATCTAAGAACATGGCGAATCTTCCCATTTGTTCAAGTCTTGTGGGTCCCTCAACAAAGATTTAAAGTTCAGTTGACCTTTGAACAACACAGATTTGAACCAGGCTGGTTCAAATCCACCAATTTGTGGATTTTGTTGTGATAATACGGAACTGTGAATGCATTTTCCTTATCATTTTTTTAAAAATATCTTCTTTTCTCTATCTTACTTTATTGTAAGAATATAGTACATGGTACATACAACATACAAGATGTGTGTTAATCAACCATTTATGTAATTGGTGGGGCTTTAGGTCAATAGTAGGCTATTAGCAGTTAAGTTTTTGGGAAGTCAAAAACTCTACTGGGATTTTTGACTGCCGTGGGAGAGGACACCCCTACCTCCCCCTCCCCCTTCCCCCCCTTGCTCAATGTCAATTGTAGCTTCATGTATTTGTCCATTCCTTAAGTTTGTATTTTACTTTTTGTTTGCTATTATAGGGTCTTTTCTTTTGTTGGGTCTTTTCTTTCGTTGTATCTTCTAGTTAGTTGTTTGTACTGGCAGACTTAAAAAAAAAAGATAACTTTTTTTTTTAAAAGACTGGATTGTTGGGGCGCCTGGGTGGCTCAGTGGGTTAAGCCTCTGCCTTCGGCTCAGGTCATGGTTTCAGAGTCCTGGGATTGAGCCCCACATCGGGCTCTCTGCTCAGCAGGGAGCCTGCTTCCTCCTCTTTCTCTGCCTGCCTCTCTGCCTACTTGTGATCTCTGTCTGTCAAATAACTAAATAAAATCTTAAAAAAAAAATAAAAGACTGGATTGTTTTGCAGGTTACAAATATTAGGGAAGAAAACACTCAGCACATTCCTTGGAACATGTGTCTTCTGACCTCTTGTCAAACAGAATCTGGGTACAGACCTGATACCTGCCCTTGACTCTTACTGTTAACTAAAAGATTCAAATGTGCCCAACATCTCTTAAACTCAGGTGATGTGTCAGACATTGTGCCAACCACATCACCTGATTTCTGGCCTCTTGTGTGATTATTATTTTCTCATTTTCAGAGAAGTAACTGAAGTCGAGAGCTTTTCCTATTATCATTCCTCTAGTAAGTGACACATCGGCTAGTAAGTTATGTCCAGGTCTGTGACTTTTCAGGGCTGCTCAATTCACAGATTCTCCATTTTATTTGTTTTGCCTGCCCCTTGTTTTCCAAATTAGTTTCTTTCCTTTTATATACATTTTGTGTACAATTAAAAAAACCTCCGGGTGTCTGAGCTGCTTATTGAGGTTGAGTGTCTACCTTCAGCTCAGATCATGGTCTTAGGGTCCTGGAATGGAGCACCGCCTGGGGCTCCAGGCTCAGAAGAGGAGTCAGCTTCTCCCTCTCCTTCTGCCCATCCCCCATGCCCCTACTTTCATGGACTGGCAGGCTTTCTGGCTCAAATAGATAACTTTTCTTTTTCAAGATTTATTTATTTATTTGAGAGAGAGAGAAATCACAAGCATGGAGAGATGCAGGCAGAGAAAGACGGGGCAGCAGGCTCCCTGCTGAGCAGAGAGCCCGATGCGGGCTTGATCCTAGGACCTCGAGACCATGACCTGAGCTGAAGGCAGAGGCTTAACCCACTGAGCCACCCAGGCGCCCTCAAATAGATAAATTCTTAAAAAAATCCTTCACCTCCAATTGATACAATTTAGCATCTTATCTTTGCTAATATTTCCATCTCTCAAACAGAGATTGAGCTCCTTTACAAAACTGGGTAAATATGTTTCTTTTCCTGTTCAACCCACCCCTACTCCCAAACTATGTACAGTTTCATCTGCTGTATGAAGTGAGATTTATATCCAAATTCACATTTTTCCAGGTTTCTGTCTCACTATTCCAAAAGTTGTTGAAAATTGCCTCCTATAAATGGAAAACTGGGAAGAGTGCTCTTCTTGGCCGGGGAAAGAGCCACATGATGGGAGAATAGTGGATAATTTTTCTGACAGCTGGAGCAGGGGAAGAAAAATATAGGCAGGTAGCTCCCTCTGGTGGTGAAAATAGGAACTGTAACCAGTAGCCCCTGGAGCTCTATTTGGCCTTCCGTCCGCCATTGTCATTCTCACGTGCAGGTTCTGCTTCGTGCAGTGTCGACCGGCGAGAGGGAACTAGAGCTGAGAGCTTCCAAAGGCTCCTGGAAGTGATTCAGTGCCTTCAGTCCCCTTTGTACCACCATCAGATTGCATTTAATTTCGGTCCTTTTTTCTTCTTCTTTTCTTTCTGGTCCTATACAAGTTGTGTATCCATTCTGCAAAATAAGGAGGTTGAAAACGATTCAAAAAAATTAACTGTGGCTCACCATTTTGGCTGAATCCCTTCCCTAAATACACGTGGTGTGGAGCATGAAGACCTGGTGCCTTTTCCGGTTTCTGGCCTCTGCAGTAGTGGGAGTTGGGGCAAGTCCCTTTCCCTCTCAGGGTGTCAGTTTTCTCATCTGTAGAGACGATTTCTGAGGACCTTTCCAGATCCAGGCATTGATGTGCATATATTTTCAGATAAATGAGCTGCCTTGAGCACCAGATCCTTCTATGTGCTGCCCTACTGGACCACCGGTGGGGCTGCCTTCTTTGGGTCAGTCCCAGCAGGGCTGCAGGGTCCCTTTGATATAGCCTCACCCAGCTCTGGGACCCCTCCTCCCATCCGGGGTTAGGACACTCATTGCTGTGCTCCTTGGCTTGAATTTTCATGTGGCTGCTGACTTCTATTTGCTGTGGGGCTAAGGCCACAGCCTTTTTTCTGTAAACTGTCATGCTCTGTAATTCAGGTTACAGAGCAGTCTGGAGAACGGACAGTGTTGAGGAGAAATCACAGCAGAGAGGGCTCCGCCTTTATTAATTTACTTTGTTTTTAAATTGAATATTGACTCTGTGCCCGGCAGTGCTCTGACCATGAGCAATTCCAGTGGCAGCAGGTAACCGATGATCAAGCATGTCTTTGGAGCAGGTACTGGGGCACTCTCCACTGGTGCTCTTTGCAGACTGTGCAAGTGGAAGGCTATGTAGGAGCAAGATAGACCGAGCCTGCCATCTGGTGGCGGGAAAGAGTCATACTCCATAAGAGAAGCTTCGGGCACTGCCTGCCCCAAGAAACAAGGCGAAAAGGGACAGAAGAGCTGGCTTTTAGTGTCTGACACACAGAAACAGTAGGAACGAGTGGATTTTAAATGAAAGTTGTTTAGCCTTTGTATGGATTGATTTCTTTCTGCCTTGTAATCGATTTAAACTTGGTCTCTATGAGAGGTCAAGGTTATTTATTCATTGAATAATTATGCGATATAATAAAGGCTAAGGCACATCCTCCAGGACCTGGCACAGGGTCACAACACAGCGGTTCACTGTTGGAAAGACAAGCAATATAATAACATTTTGTGGCACTTACTTGTTCTTACCTGCCCTCTCCTCGTTCCCATGTCATATGTGAGTATACACACATCACAACGTGTAGGAGAGTAGGAAAGTGTGGGATAGCTGGCAAGAGACCCACGTTCTTGTTTGGGCTCCATCACTAACTTAGTGATAGGCTTATGGCTTCATTACGTCACTAGGGCTGTGGAAGCTTGATTTTATTTTATTTTTGACTTATGAATTATTGTTATTATTATTTTTTTGAGAGAGAGAGAAAGAACACAAATGGGGAGGGGCAGAGGAAGAGGAAAAGGCAGATAGAGAGAGAATATTAAGCAGTCTCCATGCCCAGCATGGAATCCAACTCCAGGCTCCATCTCATGACCCTGAGATCAGGACCTGAGCCAAAATCAAGAGTTGGATGCTTAACCAACTGAGCCACTAGGGGGCCCTGTGGAAGTTTGATGTTAAAGCGGACTATCATTTCATTACCACCAATGTATTTGTAAACTCAAATGTATTCAAAGTCCTACAAATCAGCAATAAAATGACAAACAGCCCAATGAAAAATTGGCAGAAGGTTTGAACAGGCGCTTCACAACTGAAGCTCTCCAGATGGCCAACAAGCATGAGAGAAGATGCTTTTATTGTGCTTATTAAAGAAATGCAAATTAAATGAAATGAGATACCACTACACATCCGGCAGAATGGTAGAAGTTGAAAATACCGACAATGCTAAGTGTTGTTTATGAAGATAAAGGGCCACCCGGACTCTCACATATTGCTGATGGGAGGTACACTGGTATAGCCAGTTTGGAAACTGTCAGTCTGCTAAGAAATCAGTATTAACCAAAAAGTGGAAACAAACCAAATGCCCATCAACAGGAGAATTGTGGTTCATATACAGTGATAAAAAAGAATGAACAACTGTTACATGTAACATAATGGATGAATTTCATAAGCCTTAGGCTGAACGAAAGAAGTTAGGTTCCTAAGACTGCATATAGTATGATTCTCTGAACCTCAGGTTCAATCACAGGCAAAACTAATGGATGGTTATAGAATTTAGAATCGTGGTTACATCTGGTGGGGTATGAAAGAATCTTCTGGGGGTGATGGAAATATCCTACATCTTGATCTGGGTGTGGTTACATAGGCTGTGTAGTACAGATGCACACACACACACATACACACACACATATGTATATATGTACACACATATCCATAGATATTAGTGTATCCCTGCACCCTTCCTTCAAAGAAGTTGTCAATTTGTGATTATTGATTTGTCTATTTATTTACTTTTGGTTTATTACTTCTACTATGTTATAAATTAAAGAAGAGTAGAGATTATGTTTCCCCCCATCCGCACCCCTTTTTGGGGAGCCTGTTCATATAGCAGCCATGAATTAACCTATTTGTTAGACGCATAAGTGAATAAAAAATGGATATGGAGAAATGAATAATTTTTGCATTCTGGGATGTTTCATTTTTACCCTGAAAGAAATATATATAACTCAGAGTTGTATAAAATGGTCAAGAGTTGTGTTTGTAAGGAATTTTTTTTTGAATGAATAAAACTGTCATTTATTAAGCATCTAATATGTATCAGCCCTGTGCTTTACAAATGTGTCTTTTAAGTGTCATAAAAATCTTTCCGGGTAGTATTGTTATCTCAGATAGGGAGGAGAAACTGAGATTAGAGGAGGTCAATACATAGTCCAAAGTCACCTTGGTAGGATGAAGAAGGGAGGCGTATGGGGGATGAGCCAGGTACCACACTCCCTGCTTGGTCTTTTATCTGTAGGTCTATGCACATAGACCTGTCTCTGATATTCGCCAAAGAGAAGTCCCAGGAGCCTTGCAGTGGGCTGGAGCAGGAGCTCCCGGAGGGCAGTGTTTGGGGTTCATTCCTTTCCACTTCCATGTGCTTACCACATAGTAGTTGCACAACAAACGTCAGAGGAATGAATGAAAGAATATGGTGCTATTAATGGACACCACTGAATGTTGTCATTTGTATACTTATTCATCTTTCAGAAATGCAGGTAGATTGTAAGCCTCTCGAAGGCAGAGATCCTGGCCCGGGCTTCTGTGTGCCCTTAGCATTTAGTGTGGTGCTCACCCAGAGCTCCACGGTGGGCCAAGACAACTGAAACATTCTATGAGAGCAGGGGCTGGCAAACCTGATCCTGTGGGCCAAATACCACCCACCGCGTGTTTTTATTTACAAATTTTAAATGAATACATTTAAAATTTATAAATTATAAATAAATTTAAAAATCACCTATTTTTAAATTTTGTTTATAAAGTTTTATAAATAAAACTTTATTGAAATGTGGCTGTTTTCATGACGCAAGGACTGAATGGAGTTGCTGCCACTCAATAATTTGCTCTCTGGCCCTTTATAGAACATGTTTGCTAACTTTTATAGTTACGATTCTCTTTATGGAGTTAACTCGCTTTGGACACTTTGGGATGAGCTTTGCCTAGAGTGGATTAGTAGGTGGGCTAGTAAAGAGAAAGAAGTTGGCAGCAAAGAGAAGGATGTGAGGTTTCAAATACCAGCATCATTTGCCTCATAGTTTATTATAGTCCTGAATTTACATGCACAGCCAAATGTAAGGATCTCAGGAGTGGGGCCAGGGGGTGCAGATGTTCTCTAAGCTTGGCCTGTAGCTCCCCATTCTTCCTGGGGGAGTGGTGGTCTTGCCCATGGTGCTGTCCATCTCATCCATCCCCACAATGGATTTCTTGACTCGTCCTAGGCTGAAGGAATCTGGATCCTGAAAGAGCTCAACAGGTTGGCATGAGAGGCCAAATCTAAGAACACAAAGTCAAAGTAGAAAAAATGGGAGGTTGTGCCCTTAGATTAAAAAAAAAAAAAGTGACACAAGTATCCATTCTGAGAGGATAAAGATCAATGACTGATGACAACATCTAAGAAAAAGAGTAGGTGGCTTTTGTGGACAGAAAATTTATGTTATTCATGTTATAGTCCGTGATTTGACTCTTGCAAAGTGAATTGGGCTTCAGATGGCATTCGTGGGATTTGGGAATCTAGGATTGATGAGATGGGGCTCCAGGTTTCTCTCTGCTGGCCAGGAATACTGTGTTTTAAAATGAATTAGAGCAGAGCTGGAATGGGACCAGAAGTGTGAGGCTCCAGGGCTGGCCATCAGTCACTGCCTGTATTTCCCACTGGTCGTGAGTGGAGTCTGGTTTAAGAAGAAAGCCAGAAGCAACCTGAGGTCTGGAATAGTCAAGGTATCGCCACTTTGGCATGTGGTCATGAGCATTGCCTGTTGTAACTCCAGACACTAGGGCTGGTGGTGCTTGTGACATATGCAACACTTGAGTATTTTTGGGGGGAGGGGACCTCAGGAACTGTTACCACCACCTGCTCTGTGATGGTAGAGTTGCTCCTGTCCTTAGAAGCCCATGCCTGGGATCTGTAAGGTGAGCTGGGAGGTTTTGTAATTTGAAGGAAAAACAGCTCACCTCCCCAACATATGCAGAAGGCACTCTTATCCCAACAGGTTGATTCAAAAGTACTTCCTGTCTTATGGAGTCAGACCTCTCTGCTGGTGGCTTGTAGACAGGGCTTGGGGAGCAGAGGCTGCTATCTGATTTTGTGGGTAGGAGAACCCACCTGGATCTGACCAGTGGAGCTCACTGCTGCTCTGTGGTTACTCTGGACGTCCAAGAATGCAGGGAATGCACTTCTGAACCTTCCAACAATTTCCTCCTGAACCCTGGGTGTCTGCTTGGTGATCTCCTAAGCCATGTCGTGCTCACTCAATTCTGTCTGCTTGGATGTCTGCGCATGTGCCCAGCAAAAATGGGCTTTTATCATGGAGGATGGAGACCTGTGATCCCAATCACTCCAACACGGATCTGGGGACACTTAGAGGTCTGTGCTCTTCTGCTGGAACTCTGAGTACCCACGGGTAAGGAGTGGCCAGCTAGTCTTGCTAACAGAATTCTTCCTTTCTTAGGGTCTGGCACAGTCCCCTTGTTGGTGGATGTAGTGGCACTGACAATAAGACTGGTTCTGTGTGCAGAGTGCTGGCTCCATGACCTCACTGCTCACCTCAGGCCCCGCCCATGACTTTCCGTCCCTTGGGCAGGTAGAGAGCATGAACTGGGTCTCAGGAGGACATCATGGAGGCACTGTTTAGTGCAAGCCTCTTCTCCAGCCCCCTTTCCCCTCTTTCATCTCCTCTTGCCCACTCCACCTAGAACACTTTTTCCCAGTGTAATTTTTGGTGCTCTTGAGATGCAAAATTGGGAGTTGGGTGGTGAGAGAAAAAATGAAGGCTCAAGGTGGCCAAGCTAAGCTGGGAATGAAGGCCAAGGAGAGAGAAAGTTCTGTTGGTTGGGCTGGCAAATGGAGTCTCAAGTTGGGCTTACTGTAGAGTTGGAGCTACTTCTGCACCGTGGGCACTGAAGGGTACAGAAACCGGCTTTCGGGAAGAGTTGCTGTGGCTCAAGATTTGGATCCCTTTGATGCCAACTCGGCACGCAGGATTGGGATTTTGCTGTCATTGTTATCTAATTACACCTTTTTTTTTTCTTTTAAATATATGACTTCTGAAGAGACAGTCCAAGTGGGAGCACAGAATTGATGATGTATTTTCTACTTTCATTCCAGCTGGGTTATTGTCTCTTCATGAGCTAGTTTTTCTAGAATTTTCTCTATGCTTCCACATAAAGCATACCAGATTTGCAATATGCCCTATAGCTGACTTCCACTTTGATTTCAAAGCTTCGTGTGTCAACAATAC
Organism: Enhydra lutris kenyoni; assembly: GCF_002288905.1. Taxonomy (NCBI): domain Eukaryota; kingdom Metazoa; phylum Chordata; class Mammalia; order Carnivora; family Mustelidae; genus Enhydra; species Enhydra lutris. The sequence goes on from NW_019154087.1 coordinate 75,717,602, forward strand.
AGTATTATACACTTGGGATTTGCTAAGAGGGTAGATCTAAGTGTTCTCATCACACACACACACACACACACACACAGACACACACACACTATGTGACATGATAGATATGTGCACTAGCTTGTTTCATAATGCATAAGAAATCATCAAGTTGTATACCTGAAATATATAAAACCTGAAATTGTCAATTTATACCCAGATAAAGCTGGGGAATACAAGTTTCTTGTGTTATAGGAAAGCCTGCCAGTCACGTCATAGATTACCATAAACTCTGTCAGCTCACGTTGTGATTGGTTAGGCTTCTCTCTCTCTAAATAATCTCTGAGCATTTGAGGCTAAGGACCACCTTATCCTTCTTTGTGTCTTCTCCAGGGGAAGTCTGGGCAATGTTCAGGAAGTAGAAAAATGTTGGTTTTCATAGAAAAGATTGTTTATTTGCAAATCCTCTTCTGGGCTTAGCTCTCTTCATTGTGTGTAAAAAGAATGTGAGTAAAGAAGGGATTCTCTCTGCCCCAAAGAAAAGGTGAATCCCCCTTTACAGAGTGTACTGGGTTGACTACTGTTGCCCCCAAATTCTGTCCACCCGGAACTTTGAAACATGCCCTTATTTGGAAGTAAGGTCCTTATAGACATATTTAGTTGAGATAATGTCATTCTGGTTAGGGCCAGCCTTAAATCCAATGACTGGTGTCATTATAGAAGGCCATGTAAAGATACAGAGGCACACATAGATGAGGGACAAGAACGTATGAGGATAGAGACAGAGATTGAAGTGATGTTGCACTAATCCAAAGAGAGCCAAGGATTGCCAATAACCACCAGAAGCTTGGAAGAGACGGAAAAGGATTTTTCTTTAGAACCTTGAGAAAGAATATGGCCCTGCCAATACCTTGATTTTGGACTTCTAGAAATGTGAGAAAATAAATTTCTGGAATTTTAAGTCCCCCAGTTTGTAGTAATTTTTATGGCAGACCCAGACCTGAAACATGGCCAAAACTTAAAACCTCCAAGTTTGATTCTGGAAAAAGAATTTTAGAGTAGAGGATGGTATTGGTGGGGAGGTCTGATTGTTCCCGAGATTGGCTTTCCCTGTGCATGTTTAGATGGATTTCTGTTTTGAGTCCTACTGCCCCTGCTGTCCTGGTTTCACAATGTGTGGGTAGCGTTCAGGGGCAAGAGTGCTGAGGTAATTCCACACATTACCTTATTTAATGTGAAATGATTGTATGATAAGATACCAATGGAAGTTCTCCATATCCTTCAGATTTTTTGATTTCCAGTAACATACATCAACTCTGGGCATTTTCGAGTCTAAGGGGAATGCACCAGAGAGATATCTAAATCCCACAGAAAAGGCTCGGAATACGGCCATAAGCGAAGGAGCCCTGAGGGTCACTCTGCCAGAGCAGGGTCCTGAGGCCGTCTGGGCGCGAGGATGAGCCAGTTTCCCAATGGCACACCGATGGAGTGATATTGCTTATTCAAGTTCAGCGCCTGGGTCAGACATCTGATTTGCTAAGCTTTCCCCATGGCTGCCCCATGATGTGGAGAACAAAGATGAATATTTTTGGCTTCCTAGAGCAGGTAGCCACTCCCTTGAAGGTTATACCCATGGAGCCATGAGGTGAGTACAAAATGGCTTTTATGTGGGATAAATCAGTATGCTGATTTATTTTGTATGTGGGTTTTTAGCAAGAATAACTGAATGTTCCAGTCTCATCTAAGCTGCCCTGAAGAACATCAAAGGCAGTGTCGTGTGTCTCTTCTGGCATCCCACTGTCCAAGGTAAAGCAGTTATCTCACCTTAGTCTGGTGTGATCTGATTTTGGAACCACAAAAAAAGGGTAGAGATCTTTAGCCTTTATTTTGGGTTGTGGACCCTTTTGAAACCTGGTGAAAGAATATTTGCCTTTTCCCTTCACCCAGTTTTCTTTTTGTATTTCTTGTTCATTTCCTTGCATTTATATTACTTTGCGAGCTCCTGCCTGCACCTCTCCTTTTCTGTTGGTTAGGCGGTGGGTTTAATTAGCAAATACAAGTAGCCCAACACCACAGAACCTCTCTAGACGTAACCAGAAGGACTAGCTAAGATACACATGGCCGAGGAGGCCAGCTCTGTGGACTACTGAAAATTTCTGCTTTTTCTTTTTGGTTGGAATGCTGAGGATTAAAGGGGATGAGTCTCAGAAGACAGTACTTCCAGAAAGAATGAAGCCGTGCTTAGCATTCCAGTGCACATGTTCAGATGTTTTTCCTTCAGACACACCCTTGGGAGAGGGAAACCCTGACACTCAGCTGTTGTTCTTCCTCCAGAGCTGCTCATGGCAAGGGTCTTGACAAAGCTTGGTTACATCTGTCCCCGGGCAGGGGAACTGGAGGGGCAGTGAGGAAGCACTGCTGGAACAACGCTGCCCCGCAGACAGCCGGAAGCTTTGGTGTGGGTATGTCGGGCTCATTGCTTCCCCCGGAGTGGCAAAAGCAGCAATGGCTGGTGTGTGGAATCTTAGGGCAACCTTGATCTTGAAACATCAGAGTCGCTGAGTCAGAGTCAGGAATGCAGTGTAACTACCAGAAGCATTACAGCTTTAAGCCCTAGGAAGAGTTTTGAGGGGCCTGCTGTTCCATGGTCTAGCTGGATTCTTGACTCCTCATTGGACCACAACCCATAATCACTACAAACTACAATGAATTCTTCCAGCTCAGTTTCTCTACTTATAACTGGAAGTGGGTATAGATTAATAGGAAAGACTGGATCAAGACCATCTGGGCTCAAACACACTACTAACTAACTCTTACTGATTGTGTGACCTTGGAAAAGTTCCTTCATCCGCAAAATAGGAGCAAAAAAAAAAAAAGCTTTTGTGGTGAGGATGAAGTGATTTAATATACATGAACCACTTGAACGTGTGACTGGCGCAGAGTAAGCGATGGTGATTGAGCTCAGCACACATCATCTCCTTGGGCTTGGGGCCATGTCTTCATCAACTGAATTTAAGTCAGAAACAGGAATTGGTGATTGGGGTTGGGAAGGCAGAAAAAAGAAAAGGAGATACATTTTGTTCCAGTGCCCCTTCATAAATTACCTCTGGAGTGTTGCCAGTAAGTTGATGAGAATCTGCCCCTCATTTGCTACCCACGGCTTGGTGATGATCTTTATACACAGAGTGGGGATTTTGTCCTTTTAGCCATTCATATATCCTTTTAATTGGACCCATGAGGTGAGGGTCATGGCTTATTGGCCTGAGGGGGGATATTTTTCTTCATTTTTATGCAATAAGCCAATATGTTGTGACAGATTGCTACCTATGTCCATCCCACTCTGCAACCAAAGAAGCCCCTGCCTTTAATTGCCATGCACGGATGAGTTTCTTTTCCATCATTTCCAAACAATCCATTCCCTGAAGGAAAAAAAAGAACATGGAAAAAAAAGTCAGGCTTTACAGGATCGGGAGAAATCCTATTCCTGCCCTCTCTACCTGGTGGGTGGTTTATTATTTGTGACGGACCTTCTGTATTCTGTCCTCTCACCTTTTACCCTATCTCAGTAAAGTCCACCACATCCAAGCCTAATCAAAGAAAGTTAGGAAAATAGGAATTTGGATAGCTAAACAGTGATGTGTGTGTCATGAAATGGGATCCTCTCTCTCAACTCAGGTAGACCTTCAGGATGTGACAACCGATGAGCAGGGCAGGGACTGAAGACCATTAACTCACATCCCATCCCTAGCCTGCTGCTCCATCTGCTGTTGGGGAGTCCCCTGCTGGTCTTATGTCCATAAGGGATTTTAAGTGCCTGTGTCTTCAGAAGACCCCCACTTTCATGGTCAGACCTGTACCTGCCATCTTACCTGAAGGCAGTGAGATCAACAGAAGGAAGAGTAATCCAGAGAGAAAGTGCCTCATTGCTCGAGAGGGCATAGACCTGGAACTTCCTGGGGGTGGCCGCTTGGGAGATTCCTTTATAGAGCTGGACAAGGCTGGGTGGGTTGGACACTGGCCTCATTCTACTTGGAAGGGCACTCAGGGGAGACAGGCTGCCTCAGGGTTAGAAGAAGAAGAGTTCCTGGTCCTGTCTGTGCTACTTCTACAAATTCAGGGAAGAGAAGGAACTCAGTCAAGGCCAAACTGGCACAGAGACCAGGCATCTTCGTGCCCAGGCCCAAATATTTACTCTATAATTCACATATATGATAGAAAAATGGCAGGAAAAGTGCCCATTTTCTTACTACTTTGTTTCTCCTTTCCTTTGGAGTCCCACTGAGAACACAGGAGACCAGACAAGTGATGTTATAAACATGGGCTTAATTTAAGATCAGAAAGGATGTGAACAAGAACTTGCCATATTTCAAGAAACAAAAGGTCTCAAGGTGTCAACTGTTGGTCTGCCCAAGAGTTAGGTAGGGGCTCAGCCATAGCAGAGAAGGGTGGCCTTCTCTTTGGGCAGCAGATTTCTTCACCTGGCTAGAGGCAGATGGTACAGGAAATCTGTCACCCAAAAAAATTCACTATGGGGCTTCATTTTCTAAATGACTAGTATGAAATGTTGCCTAGTATTTGGAAACTTTGGGGTTCTGGGAAAGATACTCATCTTGGAATGGGTGCGTTGGAACTCTCTTCTAGTCTTTCACAGGAAGAGCCAGATCAGTGCGGTGTTCAAGGTTGGATGCCCAGTGTTCAGAGTAGAGTAGGACACCACTTTTCTGGAGCTATAGGGACATAGCTCTGGGGAAGAGTCATTAGGTCTGTCTTCCCTGGAGTGGTGGGTGGAGGACCAGAAGTTCAAGAGACACTTACTTTAGTTATATTCTTGCTCTTTGAGGAAGGCTTGTACCCAAGTAGCCCATGACTACAGGATTGAGTTTGTAAAGTGGCAGTAGAGCATAATTTGTTATACTCCATTTTGCAGTCATATACCCTTGGATAAATTATTTAGCATCTCTGAGCTTGAACTTCCTCTTCTCAAAAGGGTATTATAAAAGGGTTTTCTGATGATGACAAATTACAAAGTGCATTGCACTCATTCTGGTAGAAATTAGGTTATTCATTTCCTTCTCTTCCTCCCCCCGCCCCCCTCACCTAAGACCACCACCTGCTCCTCCTTCCCCTTTTCCTCCTCCTCCTCCTTCATTATTAAATTCCACCATTATAGCTGTGTTTCTTTCTTTTTTTGCACACTCTCTCCAAAAGATCTCTTAGCGAAAGCATAAAACAGCCGGGCAAGTTTTATTCTGGGTTCCAACAATGTGTGTTGCTGAGAGCATGGAGTGGGGAAGAGGAGGGGGGCTAGTGGACTAGAAATAAGTAGTTCAATACTAGATCAGGGCTGAAGGTTCCCTTTCATGGCACCGTGGAAGACTCCCAGGAGACTCTGCACAGGGCATACAATTCCTGTCACAGAATGCAAGCCATAGGCTGACCATCTGCTGCTAAGATACAGCGCAGACTCAGTGGTACCTTCTCATTCTTTCAGAGATGGAGGCCATAGGGCTTGAATGGGTGAATGGGTGAATGGGCTTCCACAAGAAAAGAAGCAAGTGGTGAGCTGTGCTGGCATAAAATATTCAGCTCTTTTGATTCTCAGTTCAGACTCTGTCCTTCTCCATGTATTTTAAGTTGATAAATCGTGCATTTGGGAATTTGGAAAGAATGGACCTAACATTTTCCAAATACTTCTGAACCCCTCCTATATCTGTTTCTGGAAAAGCAAATCTACAATGCATTTGGAGATTAGCATGTGCGCAGGATGGACACTTTCCTCTCCACCTGTGCATGTCCTGATTAAATCACCATCCCAACCTCTGGGCAGGAGCTTTTCCTAACTGTGCTGAGTATTCCCACCTCCTGCCTAAGGTCTTGTTGGGGAAAATTGCCAGGGAAACACAAACAGCTTTATTGTTTGCCCTGTTGGTACTTTCTTCTTTTTTTAGTTTCCTAGAATTTTTGTGCTCTCCGTATCATGTCTGACTTAAAAAAAAAAGAGAGAGAGAGAGAGAGAGAAAACCAAACACAATGACTACACAATTTATGCTACATTAATAATTAACCTATTGAAGGAGCAAACCTCTTTCCCAGCTGCCTCATTCACTAGTCACACAGTTCCTGAGTGAATGACTTCACTGCATTTTTTTCTCGATGTAAAAGTTTATATACACCCATTGCTCTTATTTTTAAATTTAAAAAAACAGACCACTGTTAAATGATGAAATTTAATACACATAAGGAAAAATAAGCAAATCACATCCAAAACTTAGTGATGGAATATATAGCAAACATTGTAGCCAGCACTTAGATCAAGAAAACATACCTTTTCCAGCATCACAGAATGTCCCAGGGAACCCTTAAGTGACCACAGCCCACTATGTACCTTCACAAGGCACTGGTGCTCTGACTTGGATAATCATCAATTTCTTGCTTTGTTTTGTGGTTTTTCCTTCAGTAAGCATCACTAAATAGGGGTTTTTTTTTTTTTAAGGTTTTATCTATTCATTAGAAAAAGAGGGAGAGAGAGAGTGCAGAAGTGGGCGGAAGGACAGAGGGAGAAGTAGACTCCCCACTGACGGGGGAGCCTGATGTGGGGCTTGATCCCAGGACCCTGAGATCATGACCGAGCAAGGCAGAGGCTTAACTGACTGAGCCACCCAGGCACCCCAAACAGGGTGGTTTAATTTGCTTCTTTTTGACCTATTTATAAATGGCAGCACAAAAATTTTATTTGTGGCTGGCTTCCTTCTTTATTATGTTTTTAAGATTTGTCTGTGTTTCTCGTGCAGCATTACTGTTTACCTCAGTGTATTGGCTACTTAATGTATTTGTGACTGCTGACAAGCATTTGAATTGTTTCCATGGGTTATAAAGAGCACTGCTGTGGACATTTTTGTTACTTACATTCTGTGCACCCAGGCTTGGTTTTTGGAGAAGAGATAACTTGGAGTGGAATTGCTAAGTCACAGGGCACACATAACATCAATTTATCCTAAATGCCAAATTGTTTACTGAAGTGCTTTTTACTAACTTGTACATCCCTCAGCAATGTATAAGGATTTTGGTTATTCCACATCCTTAGCACTACTTGGTACTGTCAGACCTTACACTTTAGACAACTTGGTGGTTATCTAGTGTTCCCTCACGGAGGATTAATTCAATTTCCCTGATCACAACTAAGTTGGGGTATCTTTTCATATGTTTATTAGTTATTTGGATTTTCTCTTTTGATAAGAGTCTAGTTAAGTCATTTGTCCTTTTTTCCCTATTGGTTTGTTCACTAATAATAATTTATATTGTGACTATTTTTGCTATTCTGATTTTTTAATAATCAGGGCAGGTTCAGCATTCACTATATTAAGACCATGCATGTATCCCCAGGCCTAGTTATTTCCCTAGGTATGGTTTTATCAATTCTGGTGATAAATCAAGTCTGATTTATATGATGCATCTTATATGGGAAATGCCTGTGACTCTAGGTATTTGCTCATCCTCTAGAAATGATGGCATAGCTAGTGTAAAAACTTCTGAAGATAACCATTGCTAATTTGATGATTACCAGCTGCCATTGAATGAATTGTAAAACTACTGTGTTTTATTTTCTAGGAAAAAGAAGAATAACTTGTAAATTATGCAGTGGTTCAAGATGGCAGCTAGAAAGATCCTGAACTCACCTTCTTCTATAGACGTATCAAATCTACAATAACATATAGAATAATTCCTGTTGAAAAAGAACTGAAAACTAGCTGAAACTTGGGATATCTTCATGAGGGATAAAAGGACCATATCTAGATTGGGCAAGAGAGGCAGAGACACAGTCTCACCAAAACCCTGTCTCTGGCTCTGTGACACACAATAGGGAAGTACCTCACTCCTAAGACTTTCCCTGAGAAGTGAGGGATTTGTGCCCCACACTGGGCATCCCAGTCCTTGAGACCTGCACCAGAGAGACCATACCCTCAAAATGTCTGACTTTGAAAACCAACGGGGTTTACATCCAGGGAGCCTGGTAGACTATGGGATCTGAGATAATTCTTTTGAGAGGCTAGTGCATGGACTCACATGTCTCAGGAACCAGTGCAAAGGCAGCAGATTAAGAGGATTTTATGTGATGGTGATTCAGTATTAAAGAGTGCTGGAGGGGCAGGCGTTTGTTGAGATTTGTCTTGGGACAGAAGTGTTGGAGTGTGCCTTCTTTTGTGCTCTTCTTTACCTTGCTAGTGGAAGTGGGCATGTGAAGACACAACCACCTTAAAGCCAAGGGAATGGCCCACACCCCGTGCTCATTCATTCATTTGTAACTTCTTTTCCTTCATTTCTTATTTATTTCACTCTTCTCTCCTTTTTTTACCCCCTGATGAGTGTGGCTAAAGCCTTATCAATTTTGTTTATCTTTTCAAAGAACCAGTTCTTAGTTTCCTTTGTCTTTTCTATTGCTGTTGTGTTTTTTCTTTCTTTTTTTTTTATTGTTTTGTTTTGTTTTTAGTTTCTATATCATTTATTTCTGCTTTGATTTTTATTATTTCCTTCCTTCCACTAACTTTGGGCTTTGTTCTTTTTTTTTAGCTCCTTTAGGTGTAAGGTTAGATCATTTATTTGAGGGTTTTGTTTTGTTTTGTTTCTTGAGTGAAGCCTGTATTGCTGTAATTCTCTCTTAGAACTGCTTTTGCCGCATCTCAAAGATTTTGAACTGTTGTGTTTCCATTTTCATTTGTCTCCATGTATTTTTTTTTAAAGATTTTGTTTATTTATTTGACAGACAGAAATCACAAGTAGGCAGAGAGGCAGGCAGAGAGAGGGGGGAGGGAGGCTCCCTGCTGAGCAGAGAGCCTGATATGGGGCTCCATCCCAGGACCCTGGGATCATGACCTGAGCCGAAGGCAGAGGCTTTAACCCACTGAGCCACCCAGGAGCCCCTCTCTATATATTTTTTGATTCCTTTTGAAATTCCTTGTTGACTTTTGTTGTTTAATAGCATCTTGTTTAGCCTACATGTGTTTTTTTTTTTTTTTCCAGTTTTTTCCCTTTTTCCCCTTTTCTAGTTTACACTGTTGTGATCAGAAAAGATACCTGAGGGGCACCTGGCTGGTTCAGTTGGTAGAGCATGCAACTCTTGATCTCAGGGTCATGAGTTCAAGACCTATGTATGGCATAGAGTTTACTTAAAAAAAAAAAAAAAGCATAAGATAAAATCTCTTAAAAAAAAAAAAGAAAGAAAAGATATTGATATGATTTCAATCCTAAATTTATTGAGACTTGTTTTGTGGCCCAACATATGATGTGTCTTAGAGAATGTTCCATGTGCACTTGAAAAGAATGTATTTTTGAGGTTTTTAGATGGAACGTTCTCTATATATCTGTTAAGTCCATCTTGTCTAATGTGTTGTTCAAAACCACTGTTTCCTTATTAATTTCCTGTCTGGATTATCTATCTACTGATGTAAATATGGTGTTAAATTCCCCTACTATTATTGTGTTGCTTTCAAATTCTCCCTTCATGTCTGGTTATATTTGCTTTATATATTTAGGTGCTATTGTGTTGAGTGCATAGATATTTACAATTGTTTTATCCTCTTTGTTGGATTGATTCCTTTATCATTACGCAATACTCTTCTTTGTCTCTTATTACAGTCTTTATTTTATTTTATTTTTATTTTTATTTTTTTTAGATTTTTTTTTTATTTGAGAGAGAATGAGTGAGAGAGAGCATGAGAGAGGAGAAGTTCAGAGGGAGAAGCAGACTCCCCAAAGAGCTGGGAGCCTGATGCGGGACTTGATCCTGGAAGTCTAGGATCATGACCTGAGCCAAAGGCAGTCACCTAACCAACTGAGCCACCCAGGCGCCCACAGTCTTTATTTTAAAGTCTATTTTGTCTTATATAAGTATTGTTATCCTAAATGTCTTTCTGTTTCCATTTGCATGAAATATCTTTTTCCATTTCTTCACTTTCAGTCTGTGTGTGTCTTGAGATTTGAACGGAGGCTCTTGTAGGGAGCATGTATTGGTTCTTGTTTTGTTTTGCTTTGTTTTAACTATTCATCCACCTTATGTCTTTTGATTAGAGCATTTGGTTAATTTATGTTAAAATAATTATTGATAGATATGTACTTATTGCCATTTTGTTGTCTTCTAATTGTTTTTGTAGTTCTTCTTTGCTACTTTATTCTTTTCTTGCTCTCTTCTCTTGTGATTTTTCAATTTTTTTAGTGTTATATTTTATTTTTTATGTATCTAATATATGTTTTTGGTTTGTGATTACCATGAGGTCCATATATAATATTCTACCTATGTAGCAATTAATACCGAGTTGATGGTCTCTTAAGTTTGAACACATTGTGAAAGCACTACATTTTTACTTCTTCTTCCATGTTTTATGTTTATTATATCATATTGTATGTCCCCTAATGGCAGGAGTCTTTCTGGAGAGATACCAGAGGTCATGCAGTGGGAGCTTCTTTGGAGGGGAGCCTGTTGGGGTGAGCGGGTTGGATGGAGCAAGTGGTGCTAGCAACGTAGATGGAAAGTGTCAGAACTGGCTCCTGCAGCTAGACTAAATGAGGACTCACCACCACTTCTGTTCCCAGGGAAAGCTCCTGCAGATTCCTGCCCCTTTGGCACATGTCCTGAAATTGGTCAATTAATCTCCTTCACATATACCCAGGCCCTTTAAAAAATACTGCTTCAATGCTAAGTATCATGCTGAATGATACAGTTTGCTGGCCTTTCAAGAGTAGAGATGGTTTCCTACAGTCCTTTGACTCTTCCAGAGTTAAGCCCCAAAGATGTTCAAAGGGAGATGTTATGGGAGCTTGTCTTCCTGGTGCAGATCTCTAGGGCTGGGCCTGCCTCTGTGGGTTGATCTCCCCATTCCTTCATGCCTGTGGTATTGTCCTGATTCTAGGTCACTGTGTGGGGGACTGGGTTCCCAACTGCATCTCTGCCCTTCCTATCCCTCCCTCCTCCTTCTCCTCTTTTTCTTTTTTTTTTTCTTCAAAGATTTTATTTAATTATTTGTCAGAGAAAGAGAGGGAGAGAGAGCAAGCACAGGCAGACAGAATGGCAGGCAGAGGCAGAGGAAGAAGCAGTCTCCCTGATGAGCAAGAAGCCCGATGTGGGACTCGATCCCAGGACGCTGGGATCATGACCTGAGCCGAAGGCAGCTGCTTAACCAACTGAGCCACCCAGGCGTCCCTCCTCTTTCTTTTTTTTAAAGACTTTATTTGTTTATTTGACAGAGGCGAGAGAGAGAGAGAGAGAGAGAGAGAGAAAGAGAGAGAGAGAGAGAGAGAGAGAGAGAGAAACAGCACAAGCAAGGGGAACTGCAGGCAGAGTGAGAGGAAGAAACAGGTCCCCCACCTAGCAGGGAGCCTGATATAGGGTTGGATCCCAGGACCCTGGGACAATGACCTGAGATGAAGACAGAAGCTTAACTGATTGAGCCACCCAGATACCCTTCCTTTTTTTTTTTTTTTAAAAAAAAAGAGATTATTTATTTATTTATTTGACAGAGAGAGAGAAAGTACACAAGCAGGGGAGAGGCAGAGAGAGAGAGAGAGAGGGAGGGAGGGAGGGAGGGAGGGAGGGAAAAGTAGGCTCCCCACTGAGCAGGCAACCCAGCGTGGGGCTCCATTCCAGAACCTTGAGATCATGCCTGAGCCAAAGGCAGAGTCTCAACAACTGAGCCACCCAGGTGCCCCAGTACTCTCCTTGATGTGGGTTTCTCTTTCTGTCTTTAGCTCTACCAATCTTCCGGTTGTTTTCAGAGTGAGTTGCATTACACGTAGCTGTTGCCTTGGTGTCTGTGGGAGAAGGTGGGCTCAGAATCCTTCTACTTCATCAACCATTTCCCCTGCTTCTTTCAGCAGTTTGAATATATTATCTCATTTTCTTCTGGCTTTTAAAGTTTCTGTGGAGAAATTTGGTGATGTTCTTATGGGGGCTCCTTTATATGTGACAAATCTCTTCTCTTGCTGCTTTCAAAATTCTTTATTGTTGACTTATGACAACATGATTATAATATGTCTTGGCTGGACTTCGGATTCTTCCTTCTTGGGTTCCATTAGGCTCCAATAATCTGGAAATTCATTTATTTTCTTCAGATTTGAGAAGTTTTAGCCATTGTTTCTTCAAATAAGCAATCTGTTTCTTTCTTTCCCTGTTTGTCTGAGACTCCAATAATGCTTATATTGTTTGGCTTTATGATGCCCTATAATTCTTTTTCTTTCTTTCTTTCCTTCCTTCTTTCCTTTCTCCCTTCCTCCCTCCCTCCCTTCCTTCCTTCCTCCCTCTCTTTCTCTCCTTCCTTCCTTCTTCTTTATTTCTTCCTTCCTTCCTACCTTCTCTCCTTCCTTCCTTCCTCTCTCTCCCTCCCTCCCTCCCTTTCTTTCTCCCTTCCTCTCTTCCTTCCTTCCTCTCTTTTTCTCTCTTTTTTCTTCCTTCCTTCCTCTCTCCCTTCCTCCTTCCTGTCATTTCTTTCTCTCTCTCTCTCTCTTTCTTTCTTTCTTCTTCTTCTTTCTTTTCTTCCTCTCCCTTCCTCCTTTTCTTTCTTCCTTTCTCATTGATTTTTATTTTTCCTCTTCTGACTGGATAATTTCAAATAACCTATTCTCACATTTGCTGATTCTTTCTAATTCTTAATCCAGTCTCCTTTCTAACATCTCTATTGAATTTTTCTATTCAGTTGTTTTGTTCTAAAATTTTGTTCTAAAATTTCACTTTGTTCCTTTTTTTTATTTTAAAATATTTTATTTATTTATTTGACAGAGAGAGACACAGCAAGAGAGGAAACACAAGCAGGGGGAGTGGAAGATGCAGAAGTAGGCTTCTTGCCGATCAGGGTGCCTGATGTGGGGCTCGAACGCAGGACCCTGGGATCATGACCTAAGCTAAAGACAGATGCTTAATGACTGAGCAACCCAGGTGCCCCCAGTTTCGTTCTTTTGACATATTTTCTATATCTTTGTTGATAGTCTCATTTTGTAAATGGACTGTTTTCTGTACTCACTGTCCATCTTTATGGTAGTTTGTATTCTTTGTGAGATAAGTCATATACCTCTGTTACATTAGGACTATTTTCTGGAGATTTGTTTTGTTTCTTTGATTGAATCATGTTTTCCTGTTTCTTCATGTAGTTTGTAACTTTGTTTCAGGTCTGCATGTTTGAAAAGTGACCACCTCTTCCAGTCTACCTGGACCAGCTTTATACAGGAAAATATCTTTTCAAACAGCCTTGCTAGAGATTCTCGGGACTCCAGATCCTTTTCTGTGGATACATCTTCTGTTGACCTGCACAGTCAGATTTACAGTTAAAGGTACTTGCTGGCATCTTTTTTCAGGAGCTTTACATTTTCTGGTCCCTGTGGTTTTTATCTGCAGCACTGCAGATTCTTTGGGGCTACCACAAATTGCCCAGCTCTCTGTTTTCAGTAGCCTCCAGGCTTCTAGATGATGCCAGATTCTATTAACTTTCTGTGTCAGGTAAGACAAAAATAACTCCCATGTGAAGTAGAATGTTGGATGCATGCTCCACCATTCTTCCCCCATTGAGGAAGAGTTTGCTGAGCTGTACTGGCCTCTGTCTGCTTTACCTTCAGTCTCCTGGACCAGCATCAAGACTCCTAGCTATCTTGTTCTCAGTAACACATAGCTATTTGGAATATGTGGGTCCCTTTCAGTAATCTGAGACAAATAAGACAAAATCAGTCCTTCAGGCATCCCCCTGAAAGGTCAGAACATTGGATGCATGCTCCAACTCTTTTCCTACCCAGGAAGAAATTGGGAGTTGGGAATTTTCTCTCACTTATCCAGTGCTGAGTGGGGAAGAGGGACTGCGTTGACTGAGTGCTCCAAATCATTGCCTTTGTTCTCAGTGGCCCCCAACCTGGCACCTTTTCCTTTCAGTGCTTAGATTCAGACAAGACAAAAGCTAGTTCCTTGGGTAGTCCCCCCAAATTTTGAATATTGTATGTATGTTTCAGTTTTCTCTTTCTTGCATCAGGGAGAAGCCAGGATCTGGGAGTTTTCCCCTGATTGTGCCATGCTAGACTGTGGGAAGGGACAATGTTGAGTGAGTGTTACAAATTTTCCAGCAGGTTTGATGTAGCTATTTTCATGCTCACCTGGGTTGCAGGAGGCTTTTAACTGGTTTCTGGATTTATCACAAAGGGAACTGGTTTGTGTATTATTGTTGAGTCAGAGTCTCTGTGGAGGCAGGAGGGTCTGGAGATTCCTATTCCATCATTTTGTTGATGTCACTTCCCAGGAAAGATCATTCTGGTTACAAAGAATTAGACATCAAATTGGTTAAGCAGATACAATTTTATAGAAACCAACAAGTGACCATCAATGATGTAGTGAGTTGTTTTCAACTGTAAATCCTAAAAGTAAAATATCATGGTTGGTTAAAACTTGGTCTAAAGGAAGCACTTTCCGTGCTGAAAACAACTTAGCAGTAAAAATGCTACTTCTAAATGATTAATGCCACATTAGGAAAGCTGGAGATCTGGAACAGGGGCAAAAATTGCCTAATGGGAAGATCAAAGCAGTAGCTAATTGTCAACCTACATGGAAGTATTTCAGCATTCTAGCAATCAGGTGGATGTTGGCTGAATATCAGGCCTTTGGTTGCAAATTCTTGAGGGAAAATGGAAGAGATAGACAAATATCTTATTGGTTGCTTTTGCTAGATGGATCCCCCCTAACACCTCTGTCCTAAACTTGCCCTGAGGGTATAAACTCTGGGTGTTCCAACTCTATCAAGGGTTTTAGCATCAGTTCCTCCACTTTCCTCAGACCCAAAGCTTAGTCTCCTGTCCCTCCTCAACTGGTGTTAGTACTCAAAGCTGTTGGTTCCTGACATCAGCATTTGGTACCAAGGCAATCTCAGCTTCTGTGTTTATTTGTCACTCTAGATCCAATTTATTCATTCTTCCTTATTTTATTTTTGTTTTTGTTGCTCCTTGGTAATTTCCATTATTTTCTTTCTGTGAGGGTAATATGCATTTAAATATTATTTGTGTAATTAATGTAGCATCTAATTTTTTTTGTCTGTGGATAGACAATGTTTCAGAATAATTGGTCCACCATATTCCAGAAGTGGAGATTTCCATTTAAGTACTCTTTGTAATACACTGTGTTTTCTACTGTTAGGGTCCGTGATCAAAGGAACGAGACTGACACAAAGCGAAAATCAAACAAAGCTTTATTTCACGCCAAGCATTGAAAATCAAACTGACTGGTCGGGGCCATCTCTTACGAAGATGTGACGACAAATGAGGACACCACTCCCGACAACGAAGAGGCGATGACAACGAGGACGATAACGCCGCTCTAGCGAGGCCTCTCCTCTGTGAGGCAGCTCCCCGGACGAAGCCGCTCCCCGGACAAGGCCGCTCCCGACGACAAAGAGGCAACGATGAAGACAAACGAGGACGACAACCCTGATGACACAGACTCTGCTCCCCATGATGCCACTCCGACAAGGCTGCTCCGCAGACAAGGCCGCTCCAGATGAGGCCGATCCGGAGGAGGCCGCTGGACCACGAGGCCGCTCCCCGGAATGACGCCGCTCAGGCGAGGCCGCTGGCGGCGGGGCCCGGTTCTGGGAGGCGAGGCCGCTCGCAGCTCCGGGCAGCGAGGCCACTCATGGCAGCGAAGCCACTCATGGCGGCGCTGCTCCAGACGACTATTACTCCGGCAACTACCTTAATGGCTATTCTAACGGCTACTCCAACTGTTATTCTTTTATTTATTTATTTATTTATTTATTTATTTATTTATTTGACAGAGACAGAGATCACAAGTAGGCAGAGAGGCAGGCAGAGAGAGGAAGGAAAGCAGGCTCCCTGCTGAGCAGAAAGCCGGATGTGGGGCTCGATCCCAGGACCCTGAGATCATGACCCGAGCTGAAGGCAGAGGCTTTAACCCACTGAGCCACCCAGGCGCCCCCACAACTGCTATTCTAACTCCTCCTACTACTCCCCCCCCACCCCAGCCTCACAGACTAACCTTCATAGAGGTGGTTGAGCCCGGCCCACACACAGGTGGCCAATGAGATTTCAACTCACCACAGTAAATATATGCACGTCCCACTGATTGGATGTCTCCATCCCGCCTGGCCCACCCCTATATCCAGGGTTTGCAAGTAAGTTCCTCTGGGAGGGGCAGGGTCAATCTAAGTTTACAATCAAATGGCTCCCTCTGGCTAACCAGGCCCCTGTGCTACCACTTGGAGTCTTAGTGGGCTTTAACTAAAAGCTTGGTAAAAAGTCATCCATCATTGATGCTGGTATCAATGTTGTTAGTAGTATTCTTTACAAAGACTTCCCAGAGGAGCAGGGACCTCTTATTACTTTCCTAGTATGGTACAAAATAAAAGCTAAGTGACTTTTGTTGAAAGGCATTCCTGATTGTATTCTTTTATGTCATGCCTTTCAGTGTTCCTTAGACAAGAAACTTAGTTTCTCCAGGGACACAGTAGAACTTTTTTACCACATCTTTATGCATGCTTCCTCCCACCAAGAACTACATTCAAGGTCCAGTTACAGTTCCTTTTTTTATCACTAAATCTTTTGTATTCACTCAGTTTATATTTCTTTTTTAATCGATTTAAGAAAAGACCATCAACAAAAGGTCACTGGGTATAGCAAATCTGTCAAACTGCCAACCAGAAATCTTGAATTTGTCAGAACAATCTCTTTTGAATCATTCTATTGCATTTTCAAGCCATAGGTTCTCAAGTGGAATTTAGAATTTGTTGTCATACTTCCCTGACCTCAAAGTCTTCATCTAAAAAAATCAAAGAATGTCATCTGTAAGGAGATACAAGGAGAGAAAGTTATAAAATGAGTAGTGATTTCCTGGCACATAGTAGAGAAGACAAAAGTCAGTTTCCTGCCTTGGTGGCCTGTAGTGATTATATTGTTATAATTATTCTCCCATTTAATTAATTATTGCCTTTCATTTTGGCACTATTCTGCAACCTCCTGTAAGTCCTATTTTCTTAAGCAGTGTGTAAAGTTAGATAGGGTTAGGTCTAGTCTTCCACTTAAGTAGGTGCTCTCTAGTTTCAGTGTAGTGCTATTAATGTAGTTCAAAACATATTTATTCACTTAAATTTAGTATGTGTTCTGGAATTGGAAGTTAACATTCCTTTTCTTTCTTGCTGCCATTGTTGAGGGTTACTGTGCATTTGGCACTGTGCTAAGTGTTTTTATATAGGTGCTCCTTTAATCTTCCTAATGCTCTGAGGTGGGTCATTTTATAAACTTTTAATTTTGAGATAATTTCTAACTTACAGAAGAACTTCGAGCATAGTAGAAAGAGTGTTTATTTATCCTTCACTCAGAGCCCCTGTTCAAGAGTCTCCAGATGCCCAAATAATGTCATTTGTAGCAGAAGAAACTATAAGACCACGCATTACATTGTTTTCATGTTATTTTATCTCTTTTAATCTGAAATAGTTCTTCAACTGTTCCTTGATTTTCACGGCCCTGGTATTTTTTGAAGAGTATTGGTCATTTTGTAGAACATCAATCAATTTGAGTTTGTTTGAATTTTCTTCATGATTGGATCATGTTGATGCATTCTCCCCAACAAACCACCCCTTTTTTTGTCAGAATATCGTAGAAATGAAATTGTGTTCTTATTGTCAGGTGATTTGTCCCATCACTAGTGGCATTAATTTTGCTCCCTTGTTAAGGCTGTGTCTTGCAAGTTTTCTATTCTAAAGTTACTTTTTTCTTTTTCATAATTAAGTATTTTGTGGGTGGAGAAATGTTAAATGCACTTTGGGGCAATGTAAAATACTGTTCTTATTCCACTTTTAGTCACTAGCTTGCACATCCATTGATTTTTTTTGCATGAATTATTATAGAATGGTTACTAAATGGTGATTTTAAAATTCTATTATTTTGTCTACATTTATTGGAATTCTATTATGAGAAAGGCATTGTCTTTTCCATATGTTTGTATCATGAATTGCTATTTTACTCAATGGGGCTTAATCTATTTTTATCACTATTTATTTTGATGTTTACATTTTCCCAGTTCAGCTAGTCCCTGTTTCCTTTTGACATGTCTCTATTATTTTTTTAGCATTTTATTACTTTCTGGCACAACATATTTTTCCCAGGCTTATATTATCTTTTTCTTTCCCTGTCCTAGATTTGTAATCAGCCAACTACTTAAGATTCTCTCCTTTTGTTTGGTGGAGACTGGTATTTAGAAGCCAAGATCTGGGTTCTAGATGTGTTCGTTATTATTAGAGTGCTCTTTGTCCAGACCCTCTCAGTGGACTGAGCTATATATCACACATATATAACACAAACACACACCATACATACATACCACTTTTTATTTATATTATATTCAATTCTAATGCAACAGTCCTAGTGTTCATTCTAGTTTTCCTCTTGCCATATTTATATATGGTAAGTATATTTTAATCCATAATTTAAAGTTGAGGAAATTGATGCTTGGGGAGAGGAGATGCAATCAAAAGAGCTGTGATTTGAACCAAAGTGACCTGACTCCAAATTTAACATTCTTATCCATTAATTACTATTATTGTTGGCCACACAGGTTGGCCTTCTTTTAGAAATATCTGTCAGGGTCTTCAACTTACCCAAGAAAAAAAGGTTTTCAAGACAAATAGGGATGAAAAAGGTAAAATAATAAAGAATTATAAACTTTGCACCAGAAGCATAAAGGCTGTGCTATACCAGTGCTTGACTTCCAGGTGCAGAGACATGTGGAAACCAAGTTTCATTCAGTAGAAAAGTTCAAAGAATATTCACTCTGTATAAAGTCCATGCTCAGACACTTAAATGAGGCAATCCAAATGGAAATAAATGAGATAGGATGGTCTTTTTTATAAACGCCAAAACTTTTCTAACAATGTTCCATTGAAGGAGGCCATCTGATACAGTGGAAAGAACATAAATCTTGACTTCTGTTAGATTTGAATGGGCCTCTAGGCTCTGCTACTTGTGAGTTACATGTTATTAGATAAATTACCTAGTTCTCTGCATCTAGTTTTATTTATCTGTAAAATAAAAATAAATGTACCTTGTTATAAGATTATCATATGGAGAAATGACAAATTGAAAAAAAAAGGACCATGGGCTCTTGGTAATTGTTAGTTCTGCTTTTTCCTCTTTATCATGAAAAGAGAAGGGGCTTGACCATATTGGTATACTCCTATAAGTCAAAAGAAGTGTGTGAGGAGGAGGACAGGAAAAGAACAGGAGAGACTCAGGCATATTGGTGTTTCCCTAATTTACTATTGTTTTTCTTCAATCTGACTTATAGACGGTGGGCCCCTTTGCCAATTTCCTTCTCTCCCAATGCCCCTTTGGCCTGTACTTCCCAAATCCTGATAGAATTACCAAGAACCTGATGTTTCTAGCAGACATATCACTTTTCCTTTGGTGAAATTTCAGATAAGATTTGGATATGGATATGCCAGTATGCACTAGGTTACTAAAATGTTGAAATACTTCCATATCAACTGACAGCTCCTGTTTTGATCCTCCCATTAGGCACTTTATACCCCTGTTCCAGATTCCCAACCATCCCATAGTCTAACATGAATGATTTAGAAGTAGTATTTTGCTGAGTAGTCTTCAGACAGCATTTTAATCAACTGTGGTGTTCTATTTTTACGATTTAATGTTGAAAACAACTCACTGTGCCATTAATGGCCATTCATTGGCCTTTATTAAATTGGATCATCCCTATAGAGCTGATGGTGGAACCCACTGACGTTAGAGAATGAGAGTACATTGCCGCCTGCTCCTTAACAACTGGAGGACTTCAGACCAGAGCAATGAAGGGCCTGAGCACAACAACGCCTCTGTGACTGGCAAAACTGGACTTAAATTTTGGATCTTCTAGAGCATGGTCCAGAACTCTTTACCCTGTCACTGTGTTTTCCTAATTGTATATTGGAGCAGGGTATAGAGTGAAGGTAAGATTATAGTTTCAGTTTCTCTGAGACTCTACAGGCTCTGAGAGATGACTTCAGACCAAACCCAACTTCCAACCTAAGCAGGAAGAATGTATCTGGTTACATATAACAGCTCCTTCAACATAAGGATAATAAAGAAATCACTCTCTTCACTTGCAGAAGTTCAGAAAGGAAAATGAGATCTGGTTGTTCCAAGTGATCAAGAGACACATCTGCCTGGAAGGGGCTGTGTGATCAGATGAATCCATTTGTTACCTTCAGCAAAATTTGATTATGCTTGGAGTCTTAGGACATTCTGTGAGAAGATGTTGGCTTGGAACTGGTCCCTGGCCACACACAAGGAAGAAAAACTTCAGTGCTTGCTTTCAATGGGAGGCCTTTATGCCACTAGTGCTTGCTTTCAATCACAGGCCTTTATGCCATTGGGACTAGTGCCCAGAAGTCCCCAGTGATAGTTTGAATTCTTCCTTAGTCTCTGCCAGATGGTCTACAAAACCTCTTGGACAATTAAATCTCTTCCTCCTCAAATTTCTTGGCACCATTGTAACAATCTGGGCTGTCCTTATCTCCATGGGTTTCTGTAAAGCACTGTGGAGAAAGGCACTTCAGCAACACTGGGCCAGAATCTGGTATGTGACAAATATTCAGCCTTACTTATAACACTTTTCCTTTTCTCACTTACATCTGTAAGAAGTGAGGCACAAACCCAATATGGGGAAACAAGCAAGGGCCATCACTGTGAGTGAGAAGGAGAAACCCAGTACGTCCATCTCTTTACAGCATGGAAATAGAGGGCTCCAGAGAGCAGAAAAGGGGAAATTCAGTTCAGTTCAGTGTGGTCAACATTTGTGGCACTACTACTTCATGCCAGACCCAGTGAGGTATTCCAGGGACTCACAGTAGAGGTCAGATTTTTGCCCTCACAGTTATACAGGTCATTAGGTTATAATTTTAATATAATGAGATAAAAGCTACAATAGTTTGATGTACAGGATGTTTTGGAAACAAGGACCAATTTGAATTTTGGGGGAAACAGAGAAAGGATTCCTGGAGGAGATGATACCCTTGAGTAGAATCTTTAAGGATAAGCGGGATTTAACCAAGAACTACAAGAAAAGGGGCTCCAGGAAAACTCAGGAGATTCACAGGATCGGTATAGGTATAGAATCGCATTCTATATACATAGATCCTGTGAATTCGTATAGAATTCACAGGATCGCACAAAGGTATAGAAGAATATGGTGTGTGCAGATATCAACACATATTTAAGTAGTGCTAAAATGTGGGTGTGCTTAACATGGAGCTGGAGAGGGAGGAGGAGCCAAGTTATGAAAGACCATGAATGAAATTTTAATCAGTGTAGACTCAATATGTTCTAGAAGCACTACTGAAGGGAGTACAAGGAAATGATATGGTCTGATATGCCTTTTGGATAGATCACCAAGCAGCCTTGTGCAGGGGATTTAAGGGGCAAGATTAGAGGTAAGGAAGTTAGAAGGATTTAACCTGGGACAGTCAGCTCTTTAGGCGACACCTCTTTTGGCTTACCTCTTACACTAAAACATCACTCAAGCAGGTAGTGCTCAGTATAGAATTATTAATAAGAAAATGATATACAAGCAAAGCTATGTAGAGGTTGAAGGGAGAGGTAATGTTACTATCTGAAGAAGAGTGGTCTGACTCTGGGGTTGTCATTAATCCAGTGGAATTACCATAATCTAATGTCGATTTCTTGGTTTTCCAGTTTCCAAAAGCATATCCATTCCCCAGGGTCAGATTCAAATAAAACATGCTCATAAGATTTATCTAAAAAACAACTGTCACAATATATTAATTTGTGATGAAAAGGTCGCCATGGGTTTGAAATACTCTTTAAAAATTTTTTAAATCTAAATTCAATTTAGTCAACATACAGTGTATTATTAGTTTTAGAGGTATAATTTAGTGATTCATCAGTGGCATATAACACACAGTGCTCATTACATATGTGCCCTCCTTAATGCCCATCACCCAATTACTCTGTCTCCCCACCCACCTCCCTTCCAGCAACCCTCAGTTTGTTTCCTATAGTTAAGAGTCTTTCATGGTTTGCCTCCCTCTCTGTTTTCATCTTACTTCATTTTTCCTTCTCTTCCCCTATGTTCATCTGTTTTGTTTCTTAAATTCCACATATGAGTTGAATTCATATGGTATTTGTCTTTCTCTGACTAACTTATTTCACTTAGCATAATACCCTCTAGTTCCACTCACATCATTGTACATGGCAAGATTTCATTTTTTTAAAAAATTTAATATAACTTTAATTCAATTAATTAACATATAGTATATTTTTAGTTTCAGAGGTAGAGTTCTGTGATTCATCAGTTGTATATAACACACAATGCTCATTACATCATGCCCATCATATCACATTACTTTAATGCCCATCACCCAGTTATCCCATTCCCCCATCCACCTCCCCTCCAGCAATCCCCAGTTTGTTTCCTATAGCTAAGAGTCTCTTATGGCTTATCTCCCACTCTGATTTCATCTTGTTTTATTTTTCCCTCCCCTCCTCTATGCTCCTCCGATTTGTTTCTTAAATTCCTCATAGGAGTGAAATCATATAATTATCTCTGACTGACTTATTTTGCTTAGCATAATACCCTTTACTTCTATCCACATCATTGTAAGATTTCATTTTTTTGCTTCTATCCAGATCATTGTAAGATTTCATTTTTTGATGGCTGAATAATATTCCATTGTTTGTATGTGTATATACATATGTATATACACATACCACCTCTTCTTTATCCATTCATTGGTTGATGGACATCTGGGCTCTTTCTGTAGTTTGGCTATCGAGGACATTGCTGTTATAAACATTGGGTTGCATGTGTCCCTTCCGATCACTACATTTGTATCTTTGGGGTAAAAACCTAGTAGTGCAAAAAAAGGTAGCTTTATTTTTAACTTTTTGAGAAACCTCCACACTGTTTTCCAGAGTAGCTGCATCAGCTTGCATTCCTACCAGCAGGGTAAAAGGATTCTCTTTCTCTGCATCTTCACCAACATTTGTTGTTTCTTGACTTGTTAATTTTAGCCAATATGACTGGTTTTAGGTGTTATGTCATTGTGGTTCTGATTTGTATTTCCCTGATGCTGAATGATGTTGAGCATTTGTTCATGTGTCTGTTGGCCATTTGTATGTTTTCTTTGGAGAAATATCTGCTCATGTCTTCTGCCCATTTCTTGATTGGATTATTTGTTCTTTGGGTGTTCAGTTTGATAAGTTCTTTATAGATTTTGGATACTAGCCCTTTATCTGATATGTCATTTGCAAATATCTTCTCCCATTCTGTCAGTTGTCTTTTGGTTTTGTTGACTGTTTCCTTTGCTGTGCAAAAGCTTTTGATCTCGATGAAGTCCCAATAACTTGTTTTTGTTTTTGTTTCCCTTGCACTTGAGGATGTGTTTAGCAAGAAGTTGTGGCCGAGGTCAAAGAGGTTGCTGCCTGTGCTCTCTTCTAAGATTTTGATGGATTCCTGTCTCACATTTAGGTCTTTCATCCATTTTGAGTTTATTTTGTGTATAGTGTAAGAAAATGGCTTCATTCTTCTGCATGTGGTGATCCAATTTTCTCAAAACCATTTGTTGAAGAGACTGTCTTTTTTCCATTGGATACTCTTTTTCTGCTTTGATGAAGATTAGTTGACTATAGAGTTGAGGGTCCATATCTGGGTTCTCTATTGTGTTCCATGGATCTATGTGTCTGTTTTTGTGCCAGTACCATACTGTCTTGATGATTACAGCTTTTTAAAAAAAATTATTATTTTTTTATTTTTTATCTTTATTATGATATAGTGTCCTTCTTCATCTCCTATGTATGCTCTTTGGTTTAAAATCTAGTTTGAACGATGTAAGGATGGCTACTCCAGCTTTCTTTTGATATCCATTAGCATGATAAACTGTTCTCTATGCCCTCACTTTCAATCTGGAGGTGTCTTTGGGTCTAAAATGAGTCTCTTGTAAGCAGCATATTTATGGGTCTTGTTTTTTTAATCCATTCTGATACCTTATGTCTTTTGATTGGAGCATTTAGTCCATTTACTTTTGGAGCAATTATTGAAAGGTATGAATTTAGTGACATTGTGTTACCTGTAAAGGCCCTGTTCCTATAGATTGTCTCATTTCTTTCTGGTCTTTATTACTTTTTGTCTCTCTCTCCACTCAGAGTAGTTTCAGAGGTAGAGTTTAAAATTTCTTGCGTGGCTTGCTTAGTAAACCAAACTCCTTTAGTTTTTGTTTGTCTAGGAAACTATCTCTCCTATTCTGAATGACAGCCTTACTGGATAAAGTTTTCTTGGCTGCATATTTTTCCCAGTTAGCATGTCAAATATATCATCCCATTCCTTTCTGGCCTGCCAGGTCTCTGTGGACAGGTCTGCTGATGCCTTACCTGTCTACCCTCATAGGTTAAGAACCTCTTGTTCCGAGTTGCTTTCAGGATTTTCTCTTTAGCTTTGTAATTTTCAAGTTTCATTATAATATGTTTAGGTGTTGACCTGTTTTTGTTGATTTTGAGGTAAGTTCTCCGTGCCTCTTGGACTCGAATGCCTATTTCCTTCCCTAGATTAGGGAACTTCAGCTATAATTTGCTCAAATAAAACTTCTGCCTCTTTTTCCTTGTTCTTCATCTTCTGGGACCCCTATAATATGGATATTATTTCGCTTTGCTAAGTTCCCTAAGTCTACCATTATGATCTAATAGTTTTCTTTCCCTCTCTTTTCAGCTTTCTTATTTTCTACCATTTTATCTTCTATACCACTGATTTGCTTTTCTGTTTGATATCTTCTCATTTTAATGGCCTCCACTTAGGATTGCATCTCAGTAACAGCACTTATAATTTGTGCCTGGCTAGATTTTAGTTCTTTTGTCTCTGCAGTAAAGGGATTCTCTAGTGTCTTCTATGCTTTTTTCCAAGCTCAGCTAGTATCTGTATAATCATTGTTTAAATTCTAGTTCAGACATGTTAACTTACATTTGTATTGATTAAATCCCTGGCTGGGAGTACTATCTCCCATCCTCTCTTTTGGGGTGAATTTCTCCATCTTGTTATTTTGTCCAGAATAGAAAAAGAAAAACAACAAAAACAATAACAACAACAACAAAACTAAAAAAAGACTAGATCCTGGGTATGTTTTGGTTTGCTTGTTAAAAGAAACTAGAACCCCAAATAAGAAAGAAAAACATGTATGTAAAATAAAATGAAAGGAAAGAAAAAAAATGTAAAGTATATATAAAAATACAAAATAAAAATAAAATAATTGAAAAAAATAATACAGAAAGAGTAAAGAATAAAAATACAAAGAATGCTACACACTGTTTCCCCCTAGAGCTGAAGCTTTGCAGCCCTCTATGATCAGTAAACTTGGTGTGAAGGAGTTGTTTGTGCTGGTCTTCTGGGGGTGGGGTCTGTTAAACTGATTCTCAGGTAGACTTGCCTAATGGCAATGCTTCTCCAGGGTACAAGGAAGCAGGGCTTGGTGTAAGCAGCTCTGGACTTCACTAGGTGGCACTGTTTTGCTCTCTGAAGGCTTTCAGCACTGGTGGGTGGGAAGAATATGGCAGAGCCCCGATCTCTAGACCCAGAGCTAAAAATTTGCACCCCACAACTCCTCGGTGAGCTCTCACAGAAAAGTGTTGGTCCCCCCAAAATTGGGTACCCCAATAATGGGTCCGTGATTAAAGGAGTGAGACTGATACAAAGCAAAGGTCAAGCAAAGCTTTATTTCGCGCCAAGCATCAGGAATCAGACCGACCCTCAAACAGACGGGTCGGGGCCGCCCCTACAGAGAGGACGACCCCTCCCTGCTTTCCAGACTAACTTTTATACAGCAAAGGCCATGTGGTTGGGCCTGGCCACACACAGGTGGCCAATGAGATTGTAACACACACAGGAAACTCCACAGTGATGCTAGGTGACCAAATGAATTACAATTTACTCTAGTAGACATTTGATTTAGCCTATCACACCTTGGTTAGGATTGGCGCCAAAAGGCTCCCAAAGGGTGGGGGCCCATACTCCTTGGTAGCTAGGAGACAGTATGTACCCCCATTGATTGAATACCTCCACCTGGCCTGACCCACCCTTGTATTTGGACTTTGTTACCTGGGACTGGTTTCCTGGACTTGCTTTTAAATAAGTTCCCCTGGTGGGGGCGTGGGGAGGCAAGGTCAATTTAAGCTTTACAGCAAAATGGCAGTTCAACTGGGGTGGGGCTGCTCTGGCTGAATAGGCCTTTACAAAAGTAATCAATCACTCTTGTGTCCCTGGTTTCTCTCAGAAATCTGTGTTCACCCAGCCTGTGACAGAACTTTTTTTTTTTTTTCTTTCTAATCTTGGGCATGTGACTGAGTTTCAAAACTCCAAATTTTTGGAGCAGTGTGGACTGGCACTGTTACTGCGGGTGGGGTTGGGGGGGAATCTCCCCAAGCTTCTGCCTTCTGCTGGACCCATCCCAGGATAGCTGTCACACAAATGTGCAGTGGTTCACAGTTTATGGCAACACCGAGCAGAAAGCAGGCACCTAGACTCGCTGATTCTCATCTGGCTTCCTTGCTCCTACGCCTGAGAGCCCTGCTGCACTCAGGCACCACCCGTTCTTCTTGCCACCAGAAAGATCCCACATGTATACCTGGGATTCCACCCTCTTTACCACCTAAGCACCTTTAAACCAGGCATGACCCCCACTGTAGCAGACTTCTAAAAGTTCCAGTTCTACACTCTGCTGCTTACAATGCTTTGCAGTAGCGTCCTAAAGCAGGCTATCTTCTCTCTGCCACATCCTAAGTTCTATCACACCAGATTCAAGCTCCTGAAACTCCTACCTTCCAAACTGTGGCCACTTTTCTACTTGTAGACTTGCAGCATTTGTTTGCTCAAATCTCTGATTGATTTCTCAGGTGTTCAGAACGATTTGACCACTATCTAGTTGTATTCAAGGGATGAGACAAACTTAAGGTTCCCCAACTTTTCCACCATCTTAACTCCTCCTCTGGGTTTGGAATATCCTATGTCAGCTTGGTTGCAGCAACGGTGACTCGGTGGGAGCCTCTCATACCCTGCTGGAGTGTATACACAGTTGGAGTATTCTATGCTGATAATTATACTAGTGAGGGTTCGTCCAGAGAATAGTGTTTCCAATTGATATGAGCTTGAAGTCCACACATCTTACATTGATTTCCCTTGGTTTATGTCCTAATACATGTTTCCCAAAGTTGAAATAATATTAATGTTGAGGCTTATCTGGTGGATGGAGTGCACTTCTCTGGTGATATATCTTATTACTCTTTAAGTCAGGAAAGCTCCTCATGATACCCAACAATGTCTTTATTGTAGGGTGCTATGGGATGTGGATGATCTCCTCCCAGGCTGAGCTGACCATGCTTTGTGATTTCATAGCAGTCTTTTATTATTCTTTGTATTTCCGTGACATCAGCTGTGACGTCTCCTCTTTCATTTATAATTTTGAGTTCTTTGCCTATTTTCTTGATTATTCTAGGTAATGGTCAATTTTGTCTATCTTTTCAAAAGACCAACTCTTAGTTTTGTTATCTTTTCTATTGTTTTTCTAGTCTCTACTAATACTTTAATATTTATAATTTCCTTCCTCCTGCTGGCTTTGGGCTTACTTTGTTATTCTTTTTCTAACCCCGTGAGGTGTAAAGTTCGGTTGCTTGTTCATATTATTACTTAATGATCTTTTGCTTACTTAAAAAAACTTTTTAGCATATTTTGCAAGGCAAATCTAGTGGTGATAGACTCCCTCAGACTTTGTTTGGTGATGTCTTCTTCATTTCTAAAAGGAAGCTTTGCTGGTTATAATATTGGTTAGGTGTTTTTGTTTCCTTTCTGCCCTTTGAATATGATATTCCACTTCCTCTTGGCCTGGAAGGTTTTTGGTGTGAATCTGGTGAAAGTCTTATGGGAATTCTCTTGTAAGTCACAAGTCATTTTTCTCTTGCTGCTTAAAAAATTCTCTCCTTGTCTTTGACTTTTTAAAATTTGATTACATATGTTGGGGTAATTTTCTTTAGGTTGATTTTGTTTTGGGCATTATAAGCCTCATCCAGCTGAATTTTCATATCCCTTTCAAGATTTGTGAAATTTTTAGCCTTTATTTCTTTAAATAAACTTTTTACGCCTTTCTCTTTCTCTTCTTCTGAGACTCTCATGTTCCCTTAATAGTGCTTCATATGTCCCATATGTTTATTCATTGTTTTTCATTTCTTTCTTTTTATTTCTCTAATTTCAAATGACCTATGTTCAAGTTCACTCATTCTTTCTTTTGCATGGTTGAGTCTCCTTTTGAATCTCTCTATTGAATTTTGCATTTCTGTCACTGTATTCTTCAGGTCCAAGAGTTCTGTTTGGCTCTTTTCATGGTTTCTATTTCTTTCTTTTTCTTCTTAGAAACTGTTTACTTTCCATCAACCTTATTTCCATTTTGTTTGTCTTTGTGGAAGAGCAACTTATGACCACTCAATGGTTGCTGTTTTATGGTTTTTATTTCTGTATTAAACTTCTGAATTCGCTCATGCATTATTTTTCTGTTTTCATTTAGTTGTCTGAGGTTTTTTTTTTTTTGTGACTCATTGAGCTTCTTCAAGATGATTACTTTGAATTTTTTGTAAGGTAATTTGTAGACCTCCATTTCCTTGGGGTTAGTTACTAAAGCTGTGTTAGTATCTTTGGTGGTGACCTGGTTCTTTGTGATCCATGTAGACTTGCATTTGTATTTGTGCCTTTGAAGGAGCAAACATCTCTTCAAGTCTTTATAGACCGTTTTTGGTGGATAAAGATTTTCTCATTTGGAGCCTCAGGGTGGTGGTATTGTCTTCAGGGTCAAAGTTGAGCACCAAGCAGAGTTGGAACCAGTTTACATGATTGCTCTTGGGTGTATAGTGAGATGCATAGTTGGCAGGCCTGTTACCTGGTGCTTAGATGGACATGGATTATGTCTGGTCCCCTGATGGACAGGTCTGCCTACAGGAATTTAATCAGTGGGCTTGTGCTGATCCAAGGGTCAACTTCAAGGTCCACAGATGGTGGGATGTTATCAAGTATACAGATGGTGTGGCTCCCTTATGGCTCCTGAGGGGAGCTCCTGGTAGGTCACTGAGTGGGTCACTGCATGGGAAGAATTTGTTGTGGACCATGGCTTAGAGGGTCTGAACTGAGTAACAGGGCTGCTTCATGGTTGATAGCTGGGACCCAAGTCTGTAGGCCTGTGTCCAGGCCATAAACTGGCATGCCTCCTACTAGGTTTCTGGGTAGACAAAACTGCCCTTCAACTCAGTAAGTGGTTCTGGAACCTGGTGACATGGCTCCTTCTGGATATGCAGTCAGACTGATGTTGGTAGGCCTGGCTACTTGGGACACATATGGGCGTGTCTCCCTCTGGGTCCCTGTGCAGGCAGAATCACTCTTGGACCATGTCTGAGAGTGACTGGATCTGGCTTATAGGGCTCCTTTAAAATCCACAGTGAGACTGATTCATCAGCCTATCTCCCAGGGCACAGATGAATGTATCCCCTGGTGGGTTCCTAGTGGGCTAGCAGAAGGGTTCCCAGCCCACTTCTGTGGGAGGCTGGAGCTGAGTTACAGTGCCATAACTTGTTTCAGGATCTATAGTTGGATAGACATTGGGAAGCTCACCTTGGGACATGGATGGATGCCTGTGAAGGCAGGACTTGTGGCCAAGAGGGATTGGCGGTGAGTCATGAGTCACTTCAGGTTTCACAGTTGGGATTGAGGTCAGTGGACCTGTAACTTGGGGCATGGGTATGCATGACTCCTGAAGGGCCCCTTGGTAATGATGTTGGTGGCAGGACCAAAGTCAGATGGAGCTGTAGCTGAGATCCCAGGGGTACGGGGTCATTTCCAGGTCTGTAGCTGGGACTGCAGTCAGTGAGGCATGGGCCTGCTTTCACAAATATAGCCCTCCCTGGTCTAGGGCTCCACTGGGGTTTCACAGTCTACCACTTGGATCCCAGAGCTCCCACAAAGGTACTTTTCTCTGTGACTGCCTGCCTGCCAAATTGTTGTTGCTGTGGGATGACTGTGGCAGGGGAGCTCCAATTCCCCCATCTTGCTGAGTTCACTCTCACTTATGTGCTTTGTGAGTCAGGGTATGTTTTGTCAGTCTGGTTTGCATTTCAATTCTTAGTCACCTCAACAATCTACCTAACAGTATGGAAAATTTTCAGCTTACTGCCTTCTGTCTTCCCTTCCTCCTGGCCTCTTTATCATTCCAGGTCCCATACAGATTACCACATTACACCTCCTAAAGTCTATGACTTCATATAACTCTGGAGGAATGATTTCCATTTATTTTATCTCCCTTACTAGATAATAAGTTCATTATAGTCATGGAATCAGTATTGCTCTGTCTCTTTCTAAATGCACGTAATGTAATATGTAAAGATCCAACAATTTTTTTTAAAGTAGGTTCCATGCCCAGCATGGGGCTCAAACTTACAACCCTGAGGTCAAGAGTCACATGCTCTAGGGACTGAGGCAGCCAAGCAGCCCAAGAAAAAAGTTTTTTTTTTTAATTAATTTTTTTTCCAGTATCAATCTTTAGAATATTTTAGATGTATGAGAAAGTTGCAAAAATAGTACAAAAAGTTTCTACCTATTCATTTTTCAACTATTTCTTGAGCTTTTATCATGGGTAAGGAATGGTTCAGAGCTATCAGGCTGATAGGGACAGAATAAATTAAAATACGATGGGTAAGTACATTGTTTGAGGTTTATATGACTGCTTCAGAAATATAAAGGATCATTGTCTAACCATGTGGGTGATAGAGTCTGGAAGGGGCGGGAGAGTCTTAAAAAAGCATCACCAACCTGCTACTCAAATTTGAGTTTTAAGGTAAATTTTGGACAAGCAAAATGATGATTGTGAGGGTAGGGAGAAAACCACTTGCACCCAGAGGCATTGTATGTGTAAACTCAGAGAAGGAAGAAGGTATGGAGTATTTGGGTGAGCGAAGGTGAAGGGAGGTCAGGTAGAGCTCTTGTTCATCTTTCTAAAGAAGGAATTTTGCTCTGTCATACAGACAGTAGGACACAATTGAAGGCTTTGGACCAAGAAGCAAAGTATTTGGATGTATTAAAGGGATCACTGTGGCTGGAGACTGTGCTGCGGAGGTCAAGGTTGGAGTTAAGAAAACTCATTAGAGTCTGCTGCAGTAATCCAGGAAGCAGATCTCATGGCTTGGGCTAGGGTAGGGCACAGTGGAAATAAAAAACCCCAAGTGGACAATGTCCAGAGACATTTAAGGGCTTGGGTTTTGACTTAAAATGGGAAGAGTGAGGAAAAGGGCAAACTTGGGAACAGTGTTCAAGTTTCCAGCATGGGTGATTGAGTGGATGGATAATGGTTCATTCATTGATTGGAGGCAGGGGAGCAAAAGTTTTCAACAGGGAGAAGTTAGTTCTGTTTTGGACTTCATACAAACCATGGTTATCATAATAGCTAATGTTAAGGACACTGACCATGGTGCTAGCAGTTTTGCCTCAACAACATCATCTTATGTAATCCTTTAATAATCCTCCCCCCAAACTCTTAATCTCACGAAACAAACTGGGGGTTGCTGGGGGATGAGGGGGAGGGATAGTTTGGCTGGGTTATGGACATTGGGGAGGGTATGTGCTCTGAAATGTGTAAGCCTGATGATTCACAGACCTGTACCCCTGGGGCAAATAATACATTATATGTGAATTAAAAAATAATCCTCTCTAAATGATAAAATAAAAATACCTGAAAGTACCGAAGGATAAAGTGGTTTTATCTGGGACACAAACATTATTTTGGGGGTAAGTCTTACCCTCAACATAGCCTGTTTAATGCCCAGACTCTTCACAAAAGGCAGGGAGCAGATGGGCCGGCTGACAATCAGGAACGACACTGGGATATGTGGTATGACTTTGGAAGTTGTGGGGCAAAAGATGAGGGTGGAAATTCTCTTGAGTGAAATTAGAATCAAGGCCTCGAAGACAATTTTGAGGAATTCTGACAGTTAAAGGACAAGCAGCAGCAGAGGAGTCTGCAGTGGGATCTAAGACAGATTGTTGAGAGGCAGGAGAAAAACCATAAGTGTAGTTTCAGTAATCAAAGATCAAGATAAGGTAGTTAGAAAGGATAATCAATATTGGTAAATACTGCTATGAGGTTGGAGAAAATGTTTATTGAAGTTGGTAGAAAGAGGATATTGGTGACTTTTTTTTTTTTTGTGATGATGCAAAGAACAGATGGTAGTAAGTGGGAAGTGAAAAAGTAAAGAACAAATGGACACAGTTCTTTTCAGAAACTGGCCTGTGAAAAGGAAAGGTGAGCTAGGACAGAAATGTTTTATCTTTCTTGTGTCTGGCTCTAGTGTTAGAAATGTTTTCTGAAAAAAAAAAAATGTTTTCTGGACCAAGTGGTCATTATCATTATTGTTTGTGTTCAACTGAAAATAATATAAATATAAAATTGATTTTGATAGGTGATTAAAGTTAAAAGTAAAACTTGATTGGAAATGTATATCCAATAAGATGGATAAACTTTTTTTTTCAATTGGTTCACATATCTTTAGATAAATATTTCTTATTACTAGAGTAAGATTTTACAATGAGTTCCATTCCTGTTTTTAGATGAAGTTCATTAAAAAATCTTGCTTGAAAAATGAGTGGATGGATATAGGAGTCTTGTGATAGCACTGTCTTTCAATTCTTTGAATTCTGAGTTATCTGCCAAAAAATTATTAGTGATCTAAAATTTTTAAAAATGCCATATCAGTTGACAAGTAATTATGTCTCTGCTCAATTTTGCTGAAATGAAAGAATTACAAACAACTGACTTACGAACAAATTTATTATTCAGGCCTTAGAGTCATTGCTTTCTTAATTTCTAAGTTTACCAAAAAGGCTTTGAATTACTTAGAGTCATCCCATTTAACCCTCTGTTTTCATAAAGAGTTGGGAAATTAAAATACTGTTAACTTCTATATATGTTTGCCAATATGATTTTTTGATAGCTGCTTTTAGCTTATCATGTGATTTAAATGCATTTCATTGAAACTCAGAACTTCAGCTTTAGCTCATTTATCCATGGAGGATATCTACCATAGAGACTAATCAAATCATTGAACACAACATCTGAAACTAATAATGTACTATATGTTGGCTAATTGAATTTAAATTAAAAAAAGAAAGTAATCAAATGAATCAGCTTAATTAACCTTACTTTCCTTCAAAAAAAAGATCTGATTTTATTTTTTCACTCAAATGAGCAAGTTAATTTGTGACCTCTGTCACAGTTGTTACTTCTTTAAAAAAAAATTTTTTTTATTAACATACAATGTATTATTTGCACCAGGGGTACAGGTCTGTGAATCAACAGGCTTACACATTTCACAGCACTCATCATAGCCCATACCCTACCCAATGTCCATAACCCAGCCATCCTATCCCTCCCCCCACCCCCCAGCAACCTTCAGTTTTTTATATGAAATTAATAGTCTCTTATGCTTTGTCTCCCTCCCTATCCCATCTTGTTTCATTTTTCCCTTCCCTACCCCCACAACCCCCCACCCTGCCTCTCAAATTCCTCATATCAGAGAGATCATATGATAATTGTCTTTCTATGATTAATTTATTTTGCTCAGCTTAATACCCTCCAGTTCCATCTACATTGTTGCAAGTGGGAAGATTTAATTTCTTTTGATGGCTGCATAGTATTCCAGTGTGTGTGTGTGTGTGTGTGTGTGTGTGTGTGTGTGTGTGTGTGTATACCACTCTTCTTTATCCATTCATCTGTTGATGGACATCAAGGGTTCTTTCCATAGTTTGGCTATAAACATTACATAAACATTGGCTATAAATGCTATAAACATTTGGATGTACATGCCCCTTCGGATCCCTACATTTGTATCTTTAGGATAAATACCCAGTAGTGCAATTGCTGGGTCATAGGGTAGCTCTATTTTCCACTTTTTGAGGAACCTCCATCCTGTTTTCCAGAGCGGCTGCACCAACTTGCTTACCACCAACAGTGTAGGAGGGTTCCCCTTTCTCCGCATCCTCACCAACATCTGTCATTTCCTGATTTGTTAATTTTTAGCCATTCTGACAGGTGGGTTTTTTTTTTTAAGATTTTGTTTATTTATTTGGCACAGAGAGAGAGAAATCAGAAGTAGGCAGAGAGGCAGGCAGGGTCGGGGGGAAGCAGGCTCCTGGCCGAGCAGAGAGCCCGATGCGGGGCTTGATCCCAGGACCCTGAGATCATGACCAGAGCTGAAGGCAGACGCTTACCCACTGAGGCACCCAGGTACCCCTTGACTGGTGGTTTTGATTTGTATTTCTCTGATGCCGAGTGATGTGGAGCACTCTTTCATGTGTCTGTTGGCCATCTGAATATCTTTTTATAAATGTCTATTCATGTCCTCTGCCCATTTCTTGATTGGATTATTTGTTATGTGGGTGTTCAGTTTGATAAGTTCTTTATAGATTTTGGATACTAGCCCTTTATCTGATATGTCATTTGCAAATATCTTCTCCCATTCTGTCAGTTGTCTTTTGGTTTTGTTGACTGTTTCCTTTGCTGTGCAAAAGCTTTTGACCTTGATGAAGTCCCAATAGTTCATTTCTGCCCTTGCTTCCCTTGTCTTTGGCAATGTTTCTAGGAAGATGTTGCTGTGGCTGAGGTCAAAGAGGTTGCTGCTTGTGTTATCCACAAGGATTTTGATGGATTCCTGTCTCACACTGAGGTCTTTCATCCATTTTGAGTCTATTTTTTTGTGTGGTGTAAGGAAATTTTCCAGTTTCATTTTTTTGCATGTGGCTGTCCAATTTTACCAACATCATTTTTAAAAATAAATGTATTTTTCTTATGATTTTTTAAAAGATTTTATTTAGCAGACAGATATCACAAGCAGGCAGAGAGGCAGGCAGAGAGAGAGGAGGAAGCAGCCTCCATCTGAGCAGAGAGCCTGATGTGGGGTTTGATCCCATGACCCTGGGATTGTGACCTGAGCCACCCAGGCACCCTACCAACACCATTTGTTGAAGAGATTGTCTTTTTTCCATTAGACATTCCTTCCTCCTTTGTCAAAGAT
The DNA here is from genome assembly GCF_002288905.1 of Enhydra lutris kenyoni. Lineage (NCBI taxonomy): Eukaryota > Metazoa > Chordata > Mammalia > Carnivora > Mustelidae > Enhydra > Enhydra lutris. The sequence continues at coordinate 75,752,696 of NW_019154087.1, forward strand.
TAGTTGACCATAGAGTTGAGGGTCCATTTCTGGGTTCTCTATTGTGTTCCATTGATCTACATGTCTGTTTTTGTGCCAGTACCATGCTGTCTTGATGATTACAGCTTTGTAATAGAGCTTGAAGTCTGGAATTGTGATGCCACCAACTTTGGCTTTCTTTTTCAACATTCCTTTGGCTATTTGGGGTCTTTTCTGGTTCCATATAAATTTTAGGATTATTTGTTCCATTTCTTTGGAAAAAAATGGATGGGATTTTGATAGGGATTGCACTAAATGTGCAGATTGTTTTAGGTAGCGTAGACATTTTCACAATATTTTTTCTTCCAATCCATGAGCATGGAACGTTTTTCCATTTCTTTGTGTCTTCCTCGATTTCTTTCATGAGTACTTTATAGTTTTCAAAGTACAGATTTTTTACCTCTTTGGTTAGTTTATTCCTAGGTATCTCATGATTTTGGGTGCAATTATAAATTGGATTGTCTCCTTAATTTCTCTTTCTTCTGTCTTGTTGTTGGTGTATAGAAATGCAACTGATTTCTGAGCATTGATTTTATATCCTGACACTTTACTGAATTCCTGTATAAGTTCTAGCAGTTTTGGAGTGGAGTCTTTTGGGTTTTCCACACAAAGTATCATGCCATCTGCAAAGAGTGAGAATTAGGCTTCTTCTTTGCCAGTTTGGATGCCTTTTATTTCTTTTTGTTGTCTGATTGCTGAGGCTAGGACTTCTAGTACTATGTTGAATAGTGGTGGTGATAGTGGACATCTCTGCCATGTTCCTGACCTTAGCAGAAAAGCTCTCAGTTTTTCCCTATTGAGAATGATATTCACTGTGGATTTTTCATAGATGGCTTTGTTGATATTGAAGTATGTACCCTCTATCCCTACCCTTTGAAGAGTTTTGATCAGGAAGGGATGCTGTACATTGTCAAATGCTTTTTCAGCATCTATTGAGAGTATCATATGTTTCTTGTTCTTTCTTTTATTAATGTGTTGTATCACATTGATTGATTTTGCAGATGTTGAACCAACCTTGCAGCCCACGAATAAATCCCACTTGGTTGTGGTGAACTGTTGGATACTATTGGCTACTCCTGTGGTGAGAATTTTTGCATCCGTGTTCATCAAGGGTATAGGCCTATAATTCTCCTTTTTGATGGTGTCTTTGTTTGGTTTTGGGATCAAGTTAATGCCGGCCTCATAAAATGAGTTTGGAAGTTTTCCTTTCATTTCTACTTTTTGGAACAGTTTCAGGAGAATAGGTATTAATTCTTCTTTAAATGTTTGGTAGAATTCCCCTGGGAAGCCGTCTGTCCCTGGACTCTTGTTTATTGGGAGATTTTTGATGACTACTTCAGTCTCCTTACTGGTTATGGGTCTGCTTAGGTTTTTTATTTCTTCCTGGTTCAGTTTTGGTAGTTTATACATCTCTAAGAATGCATCCATTTCTTCCACATTGTCAAATTTGCTGGCGTATAGTTGCTCATTATATGTCCCTATAATTGTTTGTATTTCTTTGGTGTTGGTTGTGATCTCTCCCTTTCATTCATGATTTTGTTAATTTGCGTCCTTTCTCTTTTCTTTTTGATAAGTCTGGCCAGGGACTTATCAATCTTATTAATTCTTTCGAAGAACAATCTCCTAGTTTTGTTGATTTGTTCTACTGTTTTTTGGTTTCTATTCATTGATTTCTGCTCTGATCTTTATGATTTCTCTTCTCCTGCTGGGTTTAGACTTTATTTGCTCTTCTTTCTCAAACTCCTTTAGGTGTAGGGTTAGCTTGTGTATTTGAGACCTTTCTTGTTTCTTGAGAAAGGCTTATATCTCTATATACTTTCCTCTCAGGACTGTCTTTCTGTGTCCCACAGAATTTGAACAGTTGTGTTTTCATTTTCATTTGTTTCCATGAATTTTTTCAATTCTTCTTTAATTTCCTGGTTGACCCATTCATTCTTTAGAAGGATGCTCTTTAGCCTCCATGCATTTGGGTTCTTTCCAAATTTCCTCTCCTGATTGAGTTCTAGCTTCAGAGCATTGTGGTCTGAAAATATGCAGAAAATATCCCAATCTTTTGGTATTGGTTGAGACCTGATTTGTGACCCAGGATGTAATCTATTCTGGAGAATGTTCCATGTGCACTAGAGAAGAATGTGTATTCTGTTGCTTTGGGATGGAATGTTCTGAATATATCTGTGATGTCCATCTGGTCCAGTGTGTCATTTAAAGCCTTTATTTCCTTGTTGATCTTTGCTTGGATGATCTGTCCATTTCAGTGAGGGGGTGTTAAAGACCCTACTATTATTGTATTACTGTCAAGGTGTTTCTTTGACTTTGTTATTAATTGGTTTATATAATTGGCTGCTCCCATGTTAGGGGCATAGATATTTAAAATTTTTAGATCTTCCTGTTGGACAGGACTTTTAAGTATGATACAGTGTCCTTCCTCATCTCTTATTATAGTCTTTGGCTTAAAATCTAATTTATCTGTTATAAGGATTGCCACCCCAGCTTTCTTTTGATGTCCATTAGCATGGTAAATTGTTTTCCACCCCCTCACTTTAAATCTGGAGGTGTCTTTGGGTCTAAAATGAGTTTCTTGTAGACAGCATATTGATAAGTCTTGTTTTTTTCTTTTTTAAAAATTATTTATTTATTTAACAGACAGAGATCACAAGTATGCAGAGAGGCAGACAGAGAGAGAGAGAGGAAGGGAAGCAGGCTCCCTGCTGAGCAGAGAGCCCAATTCGGGGCTCGATCCTAGGACCTGGGATCATGACCTGAGCCAAAGGCAGAGGCTTTAACCTACTGAGCCACCCAGGTACCCTCGATGGGTCTTGTTTTTTATCCATTCTGATAACCTGTGTCTTTTGGTTGGGGCATTTAGAACATTTATGTTCAGTGTAACTATTGAAAGATATGAATTTAGTGCCATTGTATTGCCTGCAAGGTGACTGTGACTGTATATTGTCTCTGTTCCTTTCTGGTCTACTACTTTTAGGCTCTCTCTTTGCTTAGAGGACCCCTTTCAATATTCCCTTGTAGGGCTGGTTTCGTGTTTGCAAATTCTTTTAATTTTTATTTGTCCTGTAAGCTTTTTATCTTTCCTCCTATTTTCAATGGCAGCCTAGCTGATATAGTATTCTTGGTTGCATATTTTTCTCATTTAGTGCTCTGAATATATCAATGCCAGTCCTTTCTGGCCTACCAGGCCTCTGTGGATAGGTCTGCTGCCAATCTAATATTTCTACCATTGTATGTTACAGACTTCTTGTCCTGAGTTGCCTTCAGGATTTTCTCTTTGTCACTAAGAATTGTAAGTTTTACTATTAGATGACAGGGTGGAAAATTGCCAATAATCTTGCCAACTTATATATAAATATATTTGAATTTGAAACATATCAATGGGACCCAAAGCATTTTGCCTTAGACTGAAGACACTTTCCCAAAACAAGTTTCAATTAACATTCTGTTGCCTAGGAGATTTTACATCTTAAGCTGTTGCATCAGAGCAAGATTCAGGATAAGTGCTTTTGGGTGTGCTTTTCATTTTATTTATTTATTTATTTATTTATTTATTTCAGATTTTATTTATTTATTTGAGAAAGGAGGAGGGTGGCTGGCACAGGGAGAGGGACAAACAGACTCTTGCCTGAGTGTGGAGCCCCATCTGGGGCCGACCTTTTGGTCCTGAGATCATGACCTGAGCTGAAATCAAGACTCGGATGCTTCGCACACTGAGCCTCCCAGGTGCCCCTGCTTTTAATTTAAAAAGGAGGAGAAAGTGGGGATGTGGGAAGAACTGGCATGATGCCTCAATTCCAAGCATGTTGAAGTAAATACAGAAGTTGGGGAAATGCGGCTCTTACTTCTTTTTTGTTTTGTGTATTGTGTTTTATTGTTAACACCGAAATGGACAGAATCACATTTGCAGAGATGGCAGGGTAACCCTTCAGGGGTTCTTTGCGCTCCCACCCACTGCCCTCAGCCAGAGGCCCACCCTAGACCTCCTGTGCTTCCTGAGAGGGCCAGCCTAGACCTCCTGTGCTTCCTGAGAGGGCCAGCCTTTGGGTCTGGCTCCAGCCCTCCCTCACAGACTGCCTGCAACCAGCACTGCCTCCCATGGGGGAACAATGGGCCACCAAGAAAGGTGGCAGGAAGCAGGGGGGTGGGTAGAAAGGAGGTGTCCCGGTTAGGAGGAAGTGGGACAAAGCCACCTGAGATAGAGGTGGAGAATGGCCACTGAGGAGGTGAGAAACCCAGGGAGAGAGGAGAAAGCAAGGAGGCAGCAGGGTGAAGGATGCTGTGAGCAGAGGGGAACCCTGAGACACACAAGTCCTGAGACACAAGGTCTGGAGAGAATGGGGGGCTGAGGCACAAAGAGATGGGACCTTGAGGCAAATGAGGCCCAAAGGGACCAGAAGCCTCAAGAAATGGTAGTGGCAGATGAGTATGAAGCGGGGACGCTGAGGTCACAGGAACTGGAGATGGGTTTGGGGGAGTAAGACATTGTGCAGTGAGGGGCTAGAACTCCAAAGTGGGAGAGGACAGGGGAAGAGGCAGGACAGCCACCAGGTGAGTCTCAAGTAGAGTCAGGTCTGACTGCTGAGTGGGCTTCCCCACTGCTTTTGTGTGGGTGCCACGTGCTCTCCTCCATGGGCTGTGGAGATGAGGGCACCTGGACCTGGGCTGGTGGGCCAGGGAACTCATGTCTTGCTGTTGAAGGCACCCAGGATCTAAATATTTATTATTTCGTTTTCAGAAGCTTTTTAGTTTGAAGTAGTTCCACATGTTTTTTTATTTTTATTTATCTATTTTTTTTTGCTTGTGATTTAGGTGTCATAGCCAAAAAATCATTGACAAGACCTGTGTGAAGAAGCTCTTTTATTATTTTTTTTTTCTAGGAGTTTTATGGTTCCAGGCCTTACATTTAAGTCTTTAATCCATTTCCTATTAATTTTGTGTCAGTGGCATAAGGGTCTAGTTTCATTCTTTTACATGTGAATATACATTTTTTCCCCACTACTATTTAATGAAGAGACTGTCCTTTCTCTCTCTTTTTTTAAATTTTATTTTTTTTATTAACATATAATGGAGACTGTCCTTTCTCAATTTAATGTTTTGACTTCCTTGTCAAATATTAGTTGAACATGAATGTCTGGGTTTATTTCTGGGATTTTGAACTTGTTCCATTGGTCCATGTGTCTGTTTTTATACCAGTACCATGTTGTTTTGATTACTATAGCTTTGTAAGAGTTTGAAATCACTAAGTGACATGCTCCTAGCTTTGTGCTTTTTCAGCATTCCTTTGGCTATTGGATGTCTTTTGCAGTTTCATATACATTTTAGTATTATTTTTTCTATTTCTGTAAAAATACCATTGAGAATTAGAATACCACCCTTTTCAATGAATTCTGAAACACTGGAAAGAAATTTAAAAAAAAAGAATACCACCCTTTTGCAACTCTTGATGAATGAATGGATCTAGGCTTTGGGTAGCAATGGTTACTGAAAGCACAAAAAGAGAGACAAGGTATTATGAGCCTTCTGACGAAAACACACAAGAAAACCTATAGTCCTGCTAAACTGATTAAACCTGAATCTGATGAAACCTCAGGAACTAGCTGCCAATTTTCAGAAAATATTAGGACAGACATACAAGTGAAACTGTACCATAAGTGAGTGTAAAATCAGCAAAATCCAGGTTGTGGGTGACTCTGCAGGTTAAATGTCCAAAGCTTATCAACTGATAAATTTTAAGAAATTAGGAGGGAGAACATATAGATAAAAAGATATCCCCCCACCAAATTAAATAAAAAAAATGGGCAAGATGAAATTTTAGCTTGCAAGGAGACATAATTGGCTGAAAAAACTATTAAAAAATTTGGTGAAATCAGAGTAATGGTAACTTGGGAGGGATGCCTAGGTAGCTCAGTCAGTTAAGCATCTGCCTTCAGCTCAGGTCATGAGAACTCATGAACTCAGGTCATGATCCCAGGGGCCTGGGATCAAGTATCTCATCAGGCTCCTTGCTTAGCAGGGAGCCTGCTCCTCCCTCTGCCTGATGCTTCTCCTACTGGGCTTGTTTGCTCTCTCTGACAAATAAAAAAGTCTTTTAAAAAATAGTAACTTGGGGGGATTATGATTGGGATGGGAATATGGAAGTGGTTTTTGGGGTGGCTGCAAAGTTCTGTTTTATGATCTTGGTGGTATTTATTGTGGGGTTAATTTAAAATAATTTGTGAAACATCAAATTTGTTTTGTGTTTTTGTAAATGTGTTGTATATTTTACAACAAACATATTTATTTTTATTTTTTAAGAGGGGATTAATTACAAAGCAATATACCTTAAGAGATGGGGGGGAGTGTGTTAACAACATGGAGGGGAGGATAAGATTTGGGGAAGAGAATCAATACTTATTCCTTGGAAGTGGAAAGAAAAAAGGAAAGTACATATGCATTTATGGGTAGATGCTTGCTTGTTGGGTGAGTTGGGTAGGAAAAGAGTGTAAAGTTTGGTGATTTAAACCCTCTGACATCTATTTTTTTCTGAAATACAAAGAAAAATCATCTGCTGAGGGTAGGACGGCCTCTGGTGGGTGGTGAGAGCAATTAACATCTAAGTTTGACTAGGATACATAAAAGGAATAACCTAATTTCTAAACTCGACCTGAGTGCAGGATTGTGTGATGTTCTCCAACGGCTTTCAGAAATCCAGGAGTAGAAGCAGTTTTATGGAGGACTTTTCATCTGTGTAGTGTGTTGGAAGAAAAATGAGAATTAGTGTTCAAAAAAATTATTTGATATGATATCACTTGGGTCATAGATATTACCCAGAAAGATGGAAGATTAAGACTTACTATGGATTGAACTGTGTTCCTCCAAAAGATGTTGAAATTCCAACCTCCACTCCACCTATGAGTGTGACCTTATTTGGAAGTAGGGTCTCAGCAGATGATCAAGTCAAGATGAGGTCATTGGGGTGGACCCTAATCCAGTATGACTGTATCCTTCTAAGAAGGAAGAAGGGCAAAATTGGACACAGGCATAGACACATACAATGGGAAGACAATGTGAAGACACAGAGAACACTATCTACACTATCCACTCACACAGCCTGGAATGCCTGAGACTACCTAAAGTTAGGAGAGGGGCCTGGAACAGATCCTTCTGTCAGGGTCCTCAGAAAGAACCAATCCTGCATGCGTCTTGATTTTAGACATCTAGCCTCCAGAACTGTGAGACAATACATTTCTGTTGTTTAAGCCACACAGTTCACAGTAATTTGTTGTGACAGTCCTTGGAAATTAATACAGCATCCTAGAAAAAAAAATTGGGTTTGGTGGATGTAATGTCATATATATGTGATATACATGGTCCATGCTCTTACTGAGCTTGTAGTCAAGTAGAAGAAAGTTCATTCTGTGGAAGAGGCTGAAGCCATCCCTTTAATTGAATAAATGCTGGGTGAAAATTGGTAGGAGGAGAGGCTGATGCATATTTTTAGGATGTATGAATAACATGCATGAAAAGTGTTAGGTAGACATATTTGAAAAAAAGCACAGTCCTTTAGCTTGGAAGATAGTGAGGGAGTGGATAAATGAAAGGAGTTGGGCTGGGAGAGGCAACCAGGGTCCAGATCAGGGTGGACCTTGTCCTCCATGTAAGCACTTTCTATTTTAGCCCAACTGGAAGCCAATAAAAGGTTTTAGGCACGGCAAATGCATGACCCAATTTCATGACCCTTTATAAAGGTTATTCTGGCTACTGCAGGAATGCTGAATAGTAAATATGTAAAAATAATATGGGAGACCAGTTAGGGGGATTTAATTAATTTAGTTAGTTTAATCATGGTGGTGCCTTGAATTGATGGCGGTAGTGGAGATGGAGTGAAATAGTTGGGTGTGAGCTGTGTGTCAGAATAGAATTGGTAAGATTTGGTGTGGGTGGGGTGAGGGAAAGGAGGTGTCAGGGGCATGCCTGTTATTGTTCTGGAAAGAACATGGGGCTCTTAGGAGATTGTGAAATGCTGCTTGCCTGTCTTATGGTATGTGGAGCCTCAGCAGATGAACTGCCTCCCTTTACCAAGGCTACTAGTAAGTAGTGTCCTCAGAGGAGAGCCCAGCATTTTACTGGGACCCAAAGGTGGACAGGTATGTTGGGGGAAAAGATGTAAAGTAGAAGAAACTGAGATTCTGGAGGGCACCGTGGAAAGAGTGAAGTTAGATGGTGGGTAGGTTGGTTGGATAAGAGGAGGTAACGGGAGGATGGTGTGAGAGAATGTAGGTCTAGCGTAGCTAATGCTCCAGGTTAGAAGGTGATTCTTGGGAGAGTGTCCTTTAGTAGTTTTATGCTCGCTTGATCATTCCCCTGTGGGGTTTCCTGTTTTCTATTCTTTCTGTACTTATTGATTTTTTGCTTTGTAATTCTTTTAGGAGTCCTCCACAGATCTATGATCTTAATCACATCAGAAACTTTTTGAAGTGAAGTGATTCTCACACACACACACACACACACACACACGCACACACACACACGCGCACACACGCACACAAACACACACACACGCACGCGCGCACACGCACACACACACAAACACACACACACACACGCACACACACACACACGCACTATGGTGAAAAACCATGAGAGTAACAGAAAACTTGGTTCTTGTTCTGGCTCTTCTGCTCACTAGTTGGAGGAGCACTATCTCTACTATCTCCAGTTTCAAATGTCTTCTTCTGTTATATGGATCTAACTGTACCAGAAATGTACATTTTATAAAGGACTTTTCACAAGAATTGCCTCGTCTGACCTCTTAGCAAGCCTTCGGGATAGGTAGCACCGACGGTGTAAGATCTATTTTACAGGTGAGAAAACTGCCATTTGAAGAGGTAAAGCAGGTGCCTTATTAGAAACTCATGAATCTGAGTCCAGATCAGAACTCGAATTTCTGATTCTGGGTTCTGTACTCTTTGTATAATATCTGATAGAGCTTTTGTAAAGCTTAAAACGCTTTGTGAACTGTCAAGCACTCTTGACCTTCAGTATCTTAAAGCAGGAATTCTATTAAAATCTCACGTTGTGTATCTCACGTTGCCCAGGACAAAGGGTGTGCTCACTGGGAGCCGTAGCATGCAGTGTACTCTCTAGATTCATGTTGGTGGTGTTAGAGGGATTTGCCCATGCTCTCTGGGAAGCTCTTATATTCTCTAAATAGATAATGTTACAGTAGAAGTGGGCTGGGCAATACTTTAATTCTTCTGTAGACAGGAGTCAGGAAAAATTATGTTGTTGCCATATACAATCTGTGTCAACTGGGGAAAGTCATTTATTCTACCTGAAACGCATGTTATTTGCTTTTAAAATGGGAAAATAGGGTGCCTGGGTGGCTCAGTGGGTTAAATCCTCTGCCTTTGGCTCAGGTCATGATCCCAGGGTCCTGGGATTGAGCCCCGCATCGGGCTCTCTGCTCAGCAGGGAGACTGCTTCCTCCTCTCTTTCTCTGCCTGCCTCTCTGCCTACTTGTAATCTCTGCCTGTCAAATAAAATAAATAAAATCTTAAAAAAAATAAAATGGGAAAATAATAGCTACTTGTGTGTGTGTGTGTGAGAGAGAGAGAGAGAAAGAGATAGAGAGAGAGAGATTAAAAACAACCTCTGAAAACATTTTGTTTTCATTTTGTTTTGCAAAACATTTTGTTTTGCAGCCTTACAGTTCTTACACATTACAGGTGCTTATTAAATGGATGTACAGTGAAGATACAAAGATACTCACACAGCATCCTACCAGGGCTACACTAGGACTATTCACACAGTGTGCGTTCCGTTGCCAGCATGTAAGTGGCACTAAGGAAGTAGATTTTAATGGTGAGATGTTCTTATTCCTGAAAGGTTCACTAGCCATGCAGGTCCCCATGTCTAGAGAGCTACATATAGAGTGACTCTCTCTTACCTTCCAGTTTTCTCTTTCCTGATTGGTTTAGCTATGAAGAGCTTACTCATGGTCCTTGTGGTCCTTGTCTTGCTTTCCTGTGTTCTACCAGGTAAAATGAAATATTCTCCCTGTGCAGTTACAAACAATGAAAGGAGAGGGGATGAGAAGAAAGCAGGACTTGGATGAAGGAAGCTGAAACAGGAAGGCATGCGAACAGAGATGGACACTTTGGGCTGTTCCAGAAAATAGAGAGAAGACACCCTTAAAGGACACATGGCAAAGGTAATTCTCTCCAGTGAAGAAGATGGTTCTGGATTTTGGTCTGGGGAGTCTGTGAAGTTTGAGAGGAAAGTTGGACCTATGATATTGGCAGAAGTGGGGCAGAGAAAAAGCACAAGACTTTTAGAAGACAGGTAGGATTTGGGAGTCTGAGGGAGACCATTCCTTCAGGACTCTTAGAATTTGCACTCCTAAGTCCGTTACCTGAATTACTTTTCTCACACTGAGAAGCCTAAGCAGATTTGATACGGAGCAGAATTAACAAACCAAGCTGGTTGCTCCAAAGTTTTAACTTACAGCATGATGGGATCCTTGGGAACATCCGTGGGAGGGGTCTGAATTTACACCCTCTGGACAGAAACTAGCAACTTGGTAATACTAAGAAGGTCTACTGAAGTCACTGAAGTGGAGGTTCGCAAACACTTTTTGCTCGTCATTTGCTGGGGTCTGCAGAAAGCTGCCCAGACCTTCATATTCAAAAGCTATCACTTAAAGGTCAAGTGTGAAATACTCAAAAGACAGGCCCAGATGAGGATTGTGTTGAGACTGCTGCTGTCCTGGGTAGGAGGACATGGTGCACTGTATTGCTGCTGGACTTTTCTGTGCCCAGAAGGGTGCCTCAGGACTAACGGGCACATGGCAGGCAAGTTTGCTTGCCAGTGGACTTTGGTCATACTGCATGGATTATTCTCATACTGCAAAGGCCCAATGGATGATTCCATGAACCTGCTGAGTGGAGAGACCTTCTTACTAACCCTTTCCACCCCTTAGCTTCCGGAGGTACCCCAGTCTTAGGGTTGGGGAAAACACTAGCAAAAGATTTAAGAATGGGTTTCAGGTATTGCACACCATTTCACACTCATTATCCCATGTCATGCTTTCAAGTACCCAGTGGCAAAGCCAAGGCAGGTAATAAGGTACTTGGCTAAAAATCACACAGAATGCTGTTGGGATGCAGGGCTAGAAGCATGGGCTTCTCTAATTCCAGGTCAGTGATCTTTTTCTTCTTCAAGCTGATACTTTGGTGATTTCAAACTGCCTTGGTACTATGTAACAGATTCTGGCATGCTTCCTGGTATAGGACCTCTGCAGATCCCTGGGACTACTCTAATGTTCTTTCCATGGCAAAGAGTCCCAAGCTGAATGTGCTGGGCCCTGGTACCTGCATATAGTTGATTAGTGATTCAAGTAAGTGGGGACCATGGGAACTGATGACTTATAATAAATAGGTGCTTTGGAAAGTAAGAGCCACTGAGAAGCACGCACTCAGCTATAACATGACTGGGATGTTTTGATCTCATCCAATTTACCATTAAAAAGTAACAAAACATAATCTGATTCGTTATGATTTATCCATGGTATCACGACCCTGCAGAACTCTGTGCATTGACCCTTGTTTCTGTTGACAGTTAGAAGTAGACTGAATATGTATTTAAGAAGAGTCTTTTCTATATGCTGGGGAACCAAAAGAGTTTGCAGGAAATCATGTGGAAAAAAAGAAGAATATAATATTTTTTGTAGTAGTGCATATCTGTGCTGCATTGACAAAAAAATACCTATAGAAATTGGAAAATAGGTATCTGAGTATCTGGGGCTCCTGATAATTTGCTCTGGGGACCCAGATCTTTCTCAGTTGTACTAACCCATTAAAATGATGGTTTAGCCTGTGTTTCTGTGTCTGCATTGTTTCTCTTTATTTAGAAGCAATTTAGTGTCTCTTCTATGGAAATAATCTCATGGTTAAATTCTTTGTCTGCACGATTTTTCTTTTCATTAATTTATTCCTTATTAAACATGCCCTAAAAACTTTTTTCAAGTGTATGATACAACCAGAGAAGTATACTGATCATACACTGATCATCAATTAATAATTTCACGACTTTAATGCATCCACGTAACCTGCATCCAGATGGAAAAGAGAATATTACAACACCTTGGTCACTACTGGTCCCTGTTTCACAAAGGTTAATCCCTAGCCTGGCTTCTAATACCATAAACCCTGGCACCTATTTTTGAACTTTATATAAGTGGAATCATATACTAGGTACTCCTTTGTGTCTGGCTTCTTCTAAAGATTTATTTTTAAATTTATTTGACAGACAGAGATCACAAGTAGGCAGAGAGGCAGGCAGAGAGAGAGGGGAAGCACACTCCCCATTTGAGCAGGAAGCCCAATGCGGGGCTCGATCCCAGGACTCTGGGATCATGACCTGAGACGGAGGCAGAGGCTTTAACCCACTGAGCCACGCAGGTGCCCCTGGCTTCTTCTAATTTACATTATTTTATGACATTAATTGATATTGTTTGAAGCAATTATAGTTTATTCATTCTTAATGCTGTATAGTATTATATTGGGGAATATTTGAATATTCTTTTTTTCCCATTTTTAAATTAATTAATTAATTAATTAATTAATTACATGTATATAAAGGCACTTATTTATTTTTATTTTAAATTCAATTTAGTTAACATATAGTGTATTATTAGTTTCAGGAGTAGCATGTAGTGATTCATCATTTGCATATAACACCCGGTGGTCATCACAAGTGCTCTCTTTAATGCCCATCAGCTATTTACCCCACCCCTCACGCACCTCCCCTCCAAAAACCCTGTTTGTTCTCTAAAGAGTCTCTTATGGTTTGCCTCCTTTTCTTTATCTTACTTCATTTTTCCTTCCTTTCCCCTATGTTCATCTGTTTTGTTTCTTCTTTTTTATTTTATTTTATTTCTTTTCAGTGTTCCAGAATTCATTGTTTATGCACCACACCCAGTGCTGCATGCAATACGTGCTCCATAATACCCACCACCAGGCTCACCTCATCCCCCACCACCCTTCCCTCCAAAACCCTCAGTTTGTTTCTCAGAGTCCACAAGTCTCTTTTTAGTTATTTATTAATAAATTATTTATTATAATTAGTTACTAATTACTAATTATTAATTAATTAAATATATTCTATTTAGTTATTTAGTTCTTTTTAGTTATTTTTTTGACCGTTCAAGTAAATTACTCAGAACAAAAGACCCCCTACCCATGCCAACTCACTACCTTCTTTCTGATTTTAAACAACTATTTTAGGGACCGTAAGGAAGTAGCCTAGTGTGATTAAGAGTTTCCCGTACCTAAATCACTTACTGTGGATGATTATTTAGCAGCAAGGAAGCTAAATATACTGCTTATAGCTAGCATTAGAGACTAAAGCTTGTCTTTGAGGGAATCTCAGAGAGCTCATTTCTTTTCACAGAAGACTGAAAAAACCTTAGAATATAAAAGCAAAATGAAGTTTCTCTATTGGTCTGTCTAAATTGGGATGAAATTTCACATATCATGCCTTCCCTACACATAGCTCTGTCCAGCCATATCTGCTCTACGCCAGCTGTTTCTAGACATTAAACAGCCTCTTTCCAACAATACCAAGTTCCCTCCAGGATAACATGTTTGGGACAATTTCCCTTGTTTGTTTCTTCAGGAGTCTAGAGCTTCTGCTTCCTTAATCGGCCCAGTTGACTTAGATCAAAAGCCAGTCCTGTATCCTCTCTCTCTACCTCCAGGGTAGTTGTACATTGTAACAATAGTCTTCCCCCTCAAGTACCATTTGCTTTTGTCTCCCCTCTGGCAGCCTTTGGGTGTACATTTCAATAGCTTCTCATTCAGAGGAGGGAAAAAAAAAAAAGATGAAATCTTGCTTTTCTTAGATACCTCTCCTGTATAAACATGAATTTTCCATTTACTAAAAGATGCTGATTTTTTATTACAAAATATGTTAGCTAGTTCTATCCTGAATTCACTGATAGTATGTGTAAGAGTTTCCTCCTCCACAAATGGTTCCACATGGTTTTTTCTTTGTACTCTGATTTCCGCTGAGTAGTTAACATTTCTATTTAAAATATCATTTTGTTCATTTTAGGATATGGAACATAGAAGCAGATGCCATAAACTAAAACAGTTAATGATGAAATCAAGCAAGATAAAAGCCTTGGTGCTTTCCCCCACAGATATTGTAGTTTAGGTCTTTTCCTAACCAGTGACAATTTTACTTTTTGTTGAAAGAGCCCTGAATGATTTGAGAGAAGGTGAGGGGATATCTAATGGAGTGGAACCAAAATGAATTGTTGAACTAATTCAGGAGCTGCCCATTCCGAGGAAAGAATGTATATGCCTGTCCTTTGAAGTTTCTGTATGCCATGTTATGCTTTTTATTAACCTACTACATTTTCTTACATTATTTGATGAGTATTCTATGTGAATAGAGTTCAGTAGACTTTGGTGAGATGGAATTGTGCAATGCATAACTCAATATTTTGAGTTAAGATGACGCTGGTCATCCTGCCCTATGTGAAATGTACCAGCTTTTTAAAAGAAATTTGATTTCTTTGAATGCCCTTTTTGCTATAAATATTTTTATTATGTTTTGCCTAGTTGGGTACACAATGAATGATCTCATTTTTGAATGGCAAAATGAGGCACCTGTACAAGTAGCTGAAGGACTCAATTTGCCCCAATTTCTGCTGAAAGAAGAGAAAGATCTACGATACTGCACTAAACATTACAACACAGGTAGGGGTCAAGCTTTCTTTATTACACTTATGATTTCTGGTTTTATGATATTCAGTGTTTCTTAATTATAGCGGTTGGTTAATTATTTTAAGTATTTCTAGCTCAGTGTGTTTTATAGTCATAGAGCAGAAAATGAATGCATATGAAATTTATGAATATTTGGACTCAGTGCATATTGTTATATAATTGATTTGTATAGTATCAAGGAAATGTTTGGTATTCAATTATATTTATTTTTCTTTTTGCCAAAAGCCCATAGTTATATACTAATGATGTTTCCAAAAAAGTTCCTTTAATTTCTTTTTTTTCTTAAGATTTTATTTATTTATTTGACAGAGAAATTACAAGTAGGCAGAGAGGCAGGCAGAGAGAGAGGGGGAAGCAGGCTCCCTGCTGAGCAGAGAGCCCTAGCTGGGCCTCCATCCCAGGACACTGAGATCATGACCTGCACCGAAGGCAGAGGCTTAACCCTCTGAGCCACACAGGTGCCCAAAAAATTCCTTTAATTTTTATGGGAACAATAAAAATGTACTTTTTAGCTCTTCTTGGGCAATATATACTATGTTTGGTAACAAAATGAAAGAAATTGCTTTTTTTTTTCTTTCAAGGCTTCATCTGCCTAAACCTTCTTAGCTATAATTTCATGCACTTCAAGTTATTGTTACTTAAGTACCTACTACTCACACTGACACAGCAGCATTTTACCTTTGAGAACAGATGAAAGATACTGCTGTCAAGGACTTAGAGACTTAATGGGATATTTGCACATTCATTAAGTCTGTTCACTTCTCTCAACCAGCACGGGCTATTCTCATAATATCTATTCTCGCTGCCTAAACTATTCCTACAAATTCTCTTAAACCATCCACAAAGGAGTCATCACTTCAGTGCGGTTAGTCCACAACATCTCATTAGCATCGGCTCCTGCTCTTATTATTTCCTTACGGCAACTATGATTCCTCTTTAGCTCATCCTTTTCCAGGACTGTGACCTGACCTTTCACTGTACAAAGTCTTTAATTTCTTTAATCTCTTTAATCAGTCACAATATCTAGTGAAAAAGTCACCGCCATTTTCCTAACCCAGCAGTGAGAGTGATATTTAATTTAGTGGGGAGTTCAAGCTTTATCTCAACACAAAGACAAAGGCAAGCAGGTCCATACCAGTGTCTTTGCTCAACTCTCTAGGGGCAGTAACAATGACAAGCAAATTTTAGAGAGATGTTAAGAGGCCTCTAGAGGTAGTTTAATTTGGTGAATTGGTTTCCCATGGTTGCTGTAACACAGAATCACAAAATTGGTGGTATCCCTTGCCCATCTCCCCGAGACTCTCTTCTCTGTCGTCCCCTTCCTCTGTAATTTGGCCACAGTGGTTTGTTTTCTTACATATGCCACACTGATTCCTGATTCAGGGCCTTCATAATTGCTCTTCTTCTTCTTCTTTTGTTACTTATATTTTTAAATTAAATTAAAATTTTTTTGTATGTGTGTTCCAAAATTCATTGTTTATGCACCTCACCCAGTGCTCCATGCAATACGTGCCCTCCTTAATACCCACCACTGGGCTCACCCAACCCCCCACCTCCTCCCCTCCAAAACCCTCAGTTTGTTTCTCAGAGTCCACAGTCTCTCATGGTTTGTCTCCCCCTCCAGTTTCCCCCAACTCACTTCTCTCCATCTCCCAATGTTCTTCATGTTATTCCTTATGCTCCACAAGTAAGTGAAACCATATGATAATTGACTATCTCTGCTTGACTTATTTCACTCAGCATAATCTGCTCCAGTCCCATCCATGTTTACAAAAGTTGGGTATTCATCCTTTCTGATGGAGGTATAATATTCCATTGTATATATGGACCATATCTTTATCCATTCATCTGCTGAAGGGCATCTTGGTTCTTTCCACAGTTTGGCGACTGTGACCATTGCTGCTATGAACATTGGAGTACAGGTGGCCCTTCTTTTCACTACATCTGTATCTTTGGGGTAAATACCCAGTAGTGCAATTGCAGGATCATAGGTAGCTCTATTTTTAATTCTTAAGGAATCTCCATGCTGTTTTCCAAAGAAGTGGCTGCACCAACTTGCATTCCCACCAACAGTGTAAGAGGGTTCCCCTTTCTCCACATCCTCTCCAACACTTGTTGTTTACTGTCTTGTTAATTTTGGCCATTCTAACTGGTGTAAGGTGGTATCTCAATGTGGTTTTTTTTTTTTTAAAGATTTTATTTATTTATTTGACAAAGAGAGATCACAAGTAGATGGAGAGGCAGGCAGAGAGAGAGAGAGGGAAGCAGGCTGAGCAGAGAGCCCGATGCAGGACTCAATCCCAGGACCCTGAGATCATGACCTGAGCCGAAGGCAGCGGCTTAATCCACTGAGCCACCCAGGTGCCCCCTCAATGTGGTTTTGATTTGAATCTCCCTGATGGCTAATGATAAACATTTTTTCATGGGTCTGAGAGCCATTTGTATGTCTTCATTGGAGAAGTGTCTGTTCATGTCTTCTGCCCATTTATTGATGTGATTCTCTGTTTTGTGTGTGTTGAGTTTGAGAAGTTCTTTATAGATCTTGGGTATCAGCCCTTTGTCCGTAGTGTCATTTGCGAATATCTTTTCCCATTCTGTGGGTTGCCTCTTTGTTTTGTTGACTGTTTCCTTTGCTGTGCAGAAGCTTTTGATCTTGATGAAGTCCCAAAAATTCATTTTCACTTTTGTTTCCTTTGCCTTTGGAGACATATCTTGAAAGAAGTTGCTGTGGCCGATGTCAAAGAGGTTATTGCCTATGTTCTCCTCTAGGATTTTGAAAGATTCCTGCCTCACATTGAGGTTTTTTTTTCCATTTCAAGTTTATCTTTGTATATGGTGTAAGAGAATGGTTGAGTTTCATTCTTTTACACACAGCTGTCCAATTTTCCCAGCACCATTTATTGAAGAGACTGTCTTTTTTCCACTGTATATTTTTTCCTGCTTTGTCAAAGATTATTTGACCATAGAGTTGAAGGTCCATATCTGGGCTCTCTACTCTGTTCCACTGGTCTATGTGTCTGTTTTTGTGTCAGTACCATGCTGTCTTGGTGATCACAGCTTTGTAGTAAAGCTTGAAATCAGGCAACTTGATGGCCCTAGTTTTGTTTTTCTTTTTCACATTTCCTTAGCAATTTGGTGTCTCTTCTGGTTTCATACAAATTTTAGGATTGTTTGTTCCATCTCTTTGAAAAATGCTGGTGGAATTTTGATCGTGATGGCAATGAAAGTATAGATTGCTCTAGGCAGTATAGACATTTTAACAAGTTTATTTTTCTGATCCATGAACATGGAATGGTTTTCCATCTTTTTGTGTCTTCTCCAATTTCTTCCATAAGTGTTCTGTAGTTCCTCAAATACAGATCCTTTACCTCTTTGGTTAGGCTTATTCCCAGGTATCTTATGGTTCTTAGTGCTGTAGTAAATGGAATCGATTATCTAATTTCCCATCCATTCTATATTTTCACTGTTAGTGTATAAGAAAGCAACTGATTTCTGTACATTGATTTTGTATCCTGCCACATTACTGAATTTCTGTATGAGTTCTGGTAGTTTGGGGGGTGGAGTCTTTTGGGTTTTCCATATAAAGTATCATATCATCTGTGAAGTGAGAGAGTTTGACTTCTTCATTGCCAATTTGGATACCTTTTATTTCTCTTTGTTGTCTGATAGCAGTTGCTAGGACTTCTAGTACCATGTTGAACAAGAATGGCGAGAGTGGGCATCCTTGCTGTGTTCCTGATCTCAGAGGGAAGGCTGTCAGCTTTTTCCCATTGAGGATGATATTCGCTGTGGGTTTTTCATAGATAGGTTTTATGAAGTTCAGGAATGTTCCCTCTATTCCTCTACTTTGAAGTGTTTTAATCAGGAACGACATTGTATCTTGTCAAATTTCCTTAAAAACAGAGCTTTTACTTGCTCTCAAGTCTTCTCAGAATCTCTATTCCAGCTTCTAGAATAAAAGTGTCATTTTTATTCTTTATTTTATTTTTTCTTATTTATTATTGAAGTGTAATTGACATACAATGTTATATTAGCTTCAGGTGTACAACATATTGATTAAAAAATTCTGTATATTGCGCAGTGCTCACCATGATAAGTGTAGTCACCAGATATCTTGCAACATTATTACAATGTTTTGATTATATTCCCTCTGTTGAATTTTTCATCTCTGCAACTTATGTTGTGATGGGGAATTTCTGTGCTCTGGAGCACACAGAGGGGAAGAAACTGAGGCTTCTCTCTGAAAGGGAGTTCTGGGTGCAGTTTGCTTTACTCTAAACCTCCAAAAACTATCAAAAGCCACCAAGGGGAGAGAAAACAAACAAACAAACAAAAAAAAACCTCCAGAGAACAAAAGGCTGAAAAACAGTTTCCTCAGAGCCCACCCCTTGATGGGGACAGGAGGACTTAACTCTAGGACTGTTATTGCCTGAAAACCCGCAGGGCAGGTCCCTCCCCCAGAAAGCCAACTGGAAAAAAAAAAAAAAAAAAAAAAAGGAGGGAAACCCACCCCAATTCAAAGAAACAACTTTTATTTTTTTTTTTAAAGATTTTATTTATTTATTAGAGAGAGAGAGGGAGAGAGAGCAAGCACAGGCAGACAGAATGGCAGGCAGAGGCAGAGGAAGAAGCAGGCTCCCTGATGAGCAAGGAGCCCAATGTGGGACTCGATCCCAGGACGCTGGGATCATGACCTGAGCCGAAGGCAGCTGCTTAACCAACTGAGCCACCCAGGCGTCCCACAACTTTTATTTTTAATTTGTTCCACTATTCTGGTTCTTTTATAACTGAAATTTATATCTCTCTTTTTAAAATATTTTATTTATTTATTTGACAGAGAGAGAGAGACAGCACACAAGCAGGGGGAACAGCAGGCAGAGAGAGAGGGAGAAGCAGACTTCCTGCTGAGCAGGGAGCCTAATGTGGGACTTGATTCCAGGGATCATGACCTAAGCTGAAGGCAGGTGGTTAACCAACTGAGCCACCCAGGGGCCCCTAACTGGAAGTTGTATCTCTTAATTACTTTCCTCTATTTCACCCATCCTCCAACCTACCTCCCATCTGGCAACCAGTTTGTTCTGTGTACTTAAGAGTCTGTTTTGTTTGTTTGTTCATTTGTTTTGTTTTTTAGATTCCACATATAAGTAAAATCATATGGTATTTCTCTTTCTCTGCCTGATTTATTTTAGTTAGGATAATACTCTCTAGGGTCGACCTTGTTGCCACAAATGGCAGGATTTTATTCTTTTTTATGACTAATATTCTGTTGTGTGTGTGTATACATATATATATATATATATATAGTGCATATATAACATATATAGTGTAATTATTATATTTTTATATATATAGGAAATGGTATATACATTATATATATTATATACACTATTTATTTATAATATATAATAATATATACATTTTTATACACACACACCACATCTTCTTTATCCATTCATTTATTGATGGAAACCATGTATTATTTTTATTTTTTTTTTAATTTTTATTTTTTTTAAAGATTTTATTTATTTATTTGAGAGAGAGACAGTGAGAGAGAGCATGAGCGAGGAGAAGGTCAGAGGGAGAAGCAGACTCCCCATGGAGCTGGGAGCCCGATGTGGGACTCGATCCCGGGACCCCGGGATCATGACCTGAGCCGAAGGCAGTCGTCCAACCAACTGAGCCACCCAGGCGTCCCAACCATGTATTATTTTTAGAGTGCAACTTTGTCACTGGATAGGTGGGATGTCAGGGAGTGATATCCAAAAAGAATTCTGAAGGAAGTTAGCTCTAAATTGTGAAAATGCCCTTCCATGTTTTGTTGCTTTACTGAGATATTTGGTAAGTACATTATTTTAAAGAAGGCTTTTGATTTTAGAATTAAGATTCTTTTGGATGTCTCCAGGTACAGAGACTAGCTATAGTTAGCCAATTTCCTTTCAGGTTCCATATTTACAGAAGCCCAGAAAAGCTACAGGTTGCTTGTGTTACATAAACACTTTGCATCAAAAGAATAAAACAGTTTGCAGCTACCATTGTTAATAACAGAATTCATTTCCTCACATGGTATATGGATATAGAGTTTTGGGTTTATGAACAGTAAGATAAGGAAAGTGTAGTGTTGGCCTACATCCATCTTTGTTTTTTTGTAGTAGTGGGAAGTTCTGTTTGTCCAAGACTTAACCAGATTCCAGAGAGTTTATTTTGTTTCAGCAGAGAGAACTCAAGTTTTTTTCCATTGTTTTGGAGATCACTTCTCTGATGGGAGAACAGTGTCCTTTTACCCATTTGGAAAAAGAGGCTCTTCAGATAGTCAGCAGACTGAATTGCTTTCAGATTTTATTTTATCTGTGTGTATAGAGAATGTACATCTGAAGTGAAAGAGTCAAATGAGAAGCAAGCCTAAGCCTCCCTGGATGCTATAAGGTCACAGCTCCGTAAGATTCAGTGCCATTCATGGAAGGACTCTCCCACCTCCTTCAAAGTCTGAGAATTTTCCTGGGACCTGTGTGGATGTATTCCTTACTTTGGATGCTTAATAACCATGACTGCCATTCCAGACCATCTTTAATGCCATTCCATTTAAACCATCTCCTACTGACTCCACAGGAAAGTTCGGGTCTCTGAGGGGAGGACACACTCTACTGTGTTTTTAACATCTTCCTCCCTAAAGATTCCAACACTGGGTTTAATCAAAGGCTGAAGAGCATCTGAGTGGATAGGACCTCTCACAACCCCTCATCTTTCTCATTTACTGTTCTCTTTTCATTGCTTCCAAAGGTGGTACTGTCATTTTAAGCCAGGACTTAGGTATTGTTTCCTCAGCCATGTACCAGGTCAGCAATCAGCTATTTGCAGCTAGAGCTCCACCTTTTCAGAATTGCCAGAGTCCAAGCTGGATTCAACACTAAGGTTAAAGAGAATTGCTCCACGCCCAGAATCTACCCCCTTTGCTACCGCACCCTCATGCTGAACTGCATGTGCAGAACGCCACACTCATGCAACTGTATGTGGGTTGATGGTATTGAGAAGTTAGGCAGACATGCAGCAGCATCGCTGTAGTCAGTAGGATAATGAGCACCACAAGAAAAGTTGTAGGTTTGCCTACCACACCTTCATAATGTTGACCAGTAAAGAAAATGGTGAGTCTAAATGAGCTGAGAAAATGTATTGCTTACTTACACATCAAAGAAAGATCAGCTTGGTGTTAGCTCCTAGGGCTACAGATGAACCCAACCAAAGGGACCAGATGATGGGTAGCAGAGATGTTGGGCCACTGTGCTGCTGAGGAGTCAGCTGTAAACGATAGCCAAGTGGTCTGATAACTGTAGCTGAACCTAAGGTGATTGAGATGGAAAGTTCCGTGCTTTCACTTCCTGAAAGGAGGTGGCTGAGAACCTGCTAAAGACTGCCCATTACAACATGATATTTCGCTGTGTTTCAAGAAGAACTGTGTGGTCAGACTCAGTCAAGACTTGGGCCAGCCTGCAGTTATGCCTTGTCTATGCAGTCTATGTGAGAAGCATACAGGGTCATCAGGGGGCTAGAGCAGATGTGTTTCTCTAAGATGCACAGTCCAAAGAGACAGTAAACAGGGAGCCAAAGGGATGGTAGGGTAAAGCCCAAGTGTAAAAAGATGTTTCTGTAACTTGAGGCCTTGATAAATACTTAAAACTTCCTTTCTATGAGGAAAGAGAGAAATCAGCACTGAGAAGAACATGGATATCATTTTGAAATGATAAAATACATCCTAAGTTTTCATGAGAAGCTTAGCTGTCTTTAGGAAGGCAGCAGCTCAGCTTTTCAAATACAAAATCCTGATTCTGATGACTTTTAAAAAATGCTAAAAACCCACAGCCATGGACACACGACAGGGTCACAGTGTAATTGAAATTCCCTCGCTGTGTGAAAGACAGTGGAGAGGGTGTCAAAGACTTTGAAGTTCATTGGTGTTCTCTGGCTTCTCTTGTCAGGGGTCTGGGTTTCCTTTGACACAGCATTCCAGCTGAAACCCACAGTTAGCAACTAACATTTCGCTTGTGTAGCACTCAAGTCTGCAGATACCATTCCTGTAGCATTTTTTGTGTATTTCTGCTGCCAGTGGATTCAAGCCTAGAAAGAAAATGAATGAATAAATAATTCATTATGGGTCTTTTTGGACTATAGAATTGGTACTTCCATTTTTATCAAACTGCATTCCAAGGAGACTTGATTATAATGTTTGGTTCTGTAATTGAAAAAAAAAAAATAAATACAACTTTCCTCCCTCTCCCCCTCCATTCATAGGTTGAAACTCTAAACTCCAATGTGACTCTATTTGGGGAAAGGGACTCTGAGATGTAATTACAGTTAATTGAGGTTGTTAGTGTGGGGTCTTGATATTGTAGGACTGGTGGAGAGGTTGACTGTTTAAAAGCCAGGAAGATAGCTCTCATCAGAGACTGAATCAGCCTGCAGTTGCTCTTGGACTCTCCAGCCTCCGGAACTGTGATGAAATACATTTTATTTAAACCACACAATCTTCAGTATTTTGTTTTGTTAGTCTGAACTATGACAATTAATAACTTGGAAGTCTGCCCAAACTGGTCAGTTAATATACTTGGAACAACCAGATTACCTATGCATGTAGTCATTTGCTCATTATTTAATTCTGTATTCATTCCCAAACCAGTTTTCATAAATCCAGGTGCTGTTGGGGTACAGATTTGAGTATGATATAGACTTTAAGGATTTTCAGTCTAGACAAAAAAAGAGAAGAAACACAAAATATCTGTGAGAGAGGAGAAAAGATGACAAGTGCAGTGAAGCATTTGCAGCATAGAATGGTGTTATGAGTTTAGAGGAGGATGAAATCTATTTTGAAGATTTAATATGTCTTATTGGGGTCCAAGGTATTTCAAACTTACACTTTTATAGATAAGCTATTCTGTAGAATTATCAAAATATGAATATTTTAAATTTATATTCATAAGTAGGTCTTAAAAGGAAAAGAGTGTCAAATACTTGGTCATCTGTAGAAATTTTGAGCCACCACATCCTGTTCAAGTTATCATGCTTTGGAAGATAATTATCCTATAAGGAGAGAAAAGGATCAGGGTTACTTAGCTGGCAAGATAAAAGCTGAGCAAGGATGCGGAGAAAGGGGAGCCCTCTTGGTGGTAATGCAAGCTTGTGCAGCTACTCTGGAAAATGGAAAGTCCTCAAAAAGTTGAAAATAGAGCTACCCTATGACCAGCAATTGCATTACTGGGTGTTTACACCAAATATATAAATGTAGTGATCTGAAGAGGCAACTGCACCCCAATGTTTATAGAAGCAATGTCCACAATAGCCAAACCATGGAAAGAGCCCAGATGTCCATCAACAGATGAATGGATAAAGAAGATGTGTATATCTACAATGGAATATTATGCAGCCATCAAAAATGAAATCTTGCCATTTGCAACAATGTGGATGGAACTAGAAGGTATTATCTTAAGTGAGATAAGTCAATTAGAGAAAGACAATTATCATATAATCTCACTGATATGTGGAATTTGAGAAATAAGGCAGAGGATTATAGGGGAAGAGAGGAAAAAATGAAACAAGATGAAACCAGAGAGGAGACAAACTGTAAGAGACTCTTAATCTCAGGAAATAAACTGAGGGTTGCTACAGTGGAGGGTGTGGGAGGGATGGGGTGACTGGGTGATGGACATTGGGGAGGGTATGTATTGAGATGAGCACTGTGTATTTTGTAAGACTGATGAATCATAGACCCATACCCTTTAAACAAATAATACATTATATGTTAATAATAAAAAAAAAGCAAGGCAGTATGAAAATATGAAAGGTGTTCCTAACATGCAAAAAAAAAAAAAAAAAAAGGATGAAAGCCTGAGAAGATGAAGTGTAGTGGTCTACATAATAAGATAAGGAATTCCTATGGAAATGATGAGCTTTGGGAAGGTATAAGACACTAAAGGCAATATTGTATACTATTTTGTTGGCGATCTAGGGGCCATGAAACTATTGCCATAAAACAAAGTGGGATTGGTCCCATCAACAGCTTCAAGAGGCCTGGATTGTATGGATTCTTAAATCCAGCCTACTGAGTCACATGACTCCAAAATGTGGTTCATCTACCTAGGGATTACTTGAGGGAGGATGAGAAATTAAATGAGATCCTATAATATCTGAATTTGAGCTGCTTTAATAGCCCTGAGTGAAGAGAATATTCAAGAAGGAGTTTTTAAAGTCAGTAATGAATATGGGTAAGCTAAACTATGAGACCAGTCAGTACTCTCTCTCATGTCTCCCTATCTGCTATCTCATCTGATCAGACATTTCTTTTAGCACATAAAGCTTATTAATTCTCTTGGAACGTGCCGTTCCAAATCTGTTTCTCCATGTATCTAAGACATCTACGAATAACAAATTAACTATAAGCAATTTCAGCAAATTAGAAAGCTTAACAAATTGAGTTATCACTATTTGCTGGTTTTGACTATTATGGCTGGACATGTTCCTCACTTAGGGACAAAACAATAGTGCCAAAAGAGGTTGGGGTATTACTAATGATTATATAATGATAACTCTCATGAGTCAGGTACCATATGTGTGGTGTACAGGTCTATTCTATATATTATCACACTTAATCCTTGCAAGACTGAGGTTAGTATTATTGCCACTTTGTGAATGAAGAAACTAAGATTCAGGGAAGATTAGACTTTTGCCTAAAGCTGCACAGTTAACACAAATTGGAGAGCCAAAATTCAAGCTCAGGTCTTGCTAACGTCAGACCAGTTGATGCTGTTTCCACTTTGAAAATAGAAGGGTCCGCGGTGGTAAGACATTTATAGGTTTGCTTAGTGGAATTGCTTTTCTAGACAAATGACTCCCCTCCCCCCCAAATTCCCATTTTACCTGCCAGCGTTGGGTCCCAAAAGAAGAGCAAGGCAAGCATGACAAAGAGCAGCTTCATGGCTGGGAGCCTCGGTTGAGGAGGCTGGTGGCAGTGTCTGACTCTGGCTGTCAGAGGGCAGCAAGGGAAGGTTGAGCACACCCTCCCATGCAAACCTCTCAGGTCTGGGGTATGCCCTGCTCCAGGTAGATACGTTACACTGATCTTCCCTGAGGCCAAGGAGCTGGCAATGCTTATGTGAGGAAAAAACTGACAGCCCTTTCCTGTTTGACAGCTTTTCCTATTGACAGAGGCACTGCTCCCCAACCTGAATTTTCCAAAGGTACTAATGGAGAACTGAGAACTATACTTTTTCTTTTCTTAAGTAAATAAAACTTTTTTGTTTTGTTTTATGTTACTATGAAAATTAAATGCTAATTTTAGGCAATTTATAAACTATTAAAAATTGCAAAGAAGGAAGAGTTAACACGAGCTCCATTTCTCAGAAGCAATCAGTGTATTTCTTAAGAAAAATTTATGTGTACCTAGTTTATTATTTAATATTTTGCTATGAGTAGTTCTGAACCATATACTTGTACTCAGATGTCCTGCTTTTGTAACATGATATATACCATAAGTATTTTTTGTCTCATTAAGACTCTTCATAAGTGATATTTTTCAAAGCTGCATAATATCCCATCAAGGTAATTTTTTGTAACTATCACTATTAAAAAAAACTATTGAGATATAAATGACATAAAAATTTAAATATTAAAGCATTAAAGCATTTGATAAGTTGTGACACATATACTTTTATGAAACCATCATCACATTCAAGATAGTGAACATATCTGTTACCCCAACCATTCTTTATGACTTTTATTCCCCAGGTTTATTGAGGTATAATTTTAAAAAATTTTTAAAAAGATTTTATTTATTTGACAGAGAGACAGTGAGAGAGGGAACACAAGCAGGGGGAGTGGAAGAAGGAGAAGCAGGCTCCCTGCTGAGCAAGAAGCCCAATATAAGGCTCAATCCCAGGGCTCTGGGATCATGACCTGACCTGAAGGCAGATGCTTAATGACTGAGCCACCCAGGTGCCCCTAGGTATAATTAAAAAGTAAAAACTGCTTATGTTTAAGCAGTCAAATGTGATGATTTGAAGTACATATACATTGTGAAATGATTACCACAATCAAACTAATTAACATATCCATCACCTCAAATAGTTCTAATTATTTTTTTGTGGTGAGAATATGTAAGATTTACTTTCATAGCAAATTTCAAATATACGGTGTTTTATTAATTAGAGTCACCATACCATACATTAGAGCATCAGAACTTATTCATCTTATAACTGAAAGTTTGATTTGGCTAACATCTCCCCATTTCCCTTACTTTCCAAATTCTGGCAATTACCACTTTACCTTCTAGTTCTGTGAATTTGACTTCCTTGAGATATCACACATAAGTGAGATCATACAGTATTTGTCTATATATGGCTTTTTCACTTAGCATAATATCTTCTAGGTTTACCAATGTTGTTACAAATGGCAGGGTTTCCTTCCTTTTTATGGCTGAATAATATTTAATGTATATATACCACATTTTTTTTTAAAGATTTGTTTTTATTTGAGAGAGAGCATGGGGAGGGGTATGAAGAAGGGGAGAGAGAGAGAATCCCAAGCAGAGTCCCCACTGAGTACAGAGCCCCATGAGGACTAGATCTCACCACCCTGAGATCATGACCTGAACTGTAACCAAGAGTTGGATGCTTAACAGACTATGTCACCTAGGTGCCCGTCCAATATATTTATTGAAAAAAAAAATCTGTGTGTTAAGTGGAGCCATGTAGTTCAAACCCATGTTGTCAAGAGTCAATGCTGTATGATCCATTAGAAGTGACTGGCTCAACAGGAAAGGATTATAGAAAAGCGTGGATACCAGGACCCAGGAATCATTGGAAGCCATCTTAGAAGTTGCCTACCTTACACCTGGATTTTATTTGGGAATTTCTTACTAATTTATTAGATTTTGATTTTGAGAATATTTAAAAAAAAACATACTTCATCTTCTTTTTATCCTGTTTTCAAAAGTCTAAAACAATTCATCATTATCATATTCTGAACAATGTGTACTATTTCCCATTGAAAAGAGAGAAACAAAGAGCAGACTTCTGCATGTCAAAAGACTATGTTCACAATAGCTAAAATATAGAAAGAGCCCAGATATCCGTGGACAGATGAATGGGTAAAGAAAATCTGATATATGTATATATAGATATATGAAATATATGAATATATATTTATATATAATATATATTTATATTTCATTTATGAAATATAATATATGAAATATATATTTCCCATTATATTTCATATATACCCATTATATTTACCCATTATATTTCATATATGAAATATAAATATATATTTCTTATATATACTAAAATCTGATATATATCTCATATATATACTTATAGATAAATCTGATATATAGATATATAGATGTATAATCAGCAACATTCCTTTGGCATCCCTTGCATGGCAAGAATCTGCTAGAACTGAGTAGAAGTTACCTTTCATGTAAGGCCTGTATACTCCATGGCTCCCCTCTCCTCACCATTCCTCAAGCTTCTCTCTAAATACTGAGACATACATTTGTCATAAGGAACTTTTTTTCTTATAATTGAGAAATATATCTCTGTGCAAGACTCTCTCACAAACGGAGAAAGGAAATCAGAGGTGCCAACTCAGGGAAGTCTCTGAGGGACTCTGACATGACAAAGAAAGTGTATGAAATATGGAAGGGGCCCACTGAGCTGTTATGTACCGATGTGCAATGCACCTCATTGCCTCTGTGAATGGTGCTTCCTAGGGTTGTGCTGTGAGCAATCTGCACAGCAGTTCAGTACATTTTGGAAGCATGAAAAAATTACAGATGTGGCACAGACCTGTGAGAACAGAGCAGGCAGGGGATGGTCCCAAATGGGGTGGAGACAAACAAAGGTTTGCTGGAGAGGAGGGGAGAGGAGAAAGGGGGATGGGGCAACTGGGTGATGGGCTAATATTAAGGAGGACACTTGATGTAATGAGCACTGGGTGTTATATGCAACTGATAAATCACTAAATTTTACTCTGGAACCTAATAATATACTACATGTTAGCTAAATTGAATTAAAAAAAAGAAGACTACATTCTTTAGGGCACTGAAAGGAACACTTGGATTCAGATTTTAAAATAGATTTTGGAGAGTACAGATAAATTAAGAGTTTATTCCTTCCCTAAACCAAGTCTTGAATAAGAGGAAGAGGGATAGAATAGGAGTAAAGGAAGATGAACAGTACAGATAGTATGGGGAGGGGTATCACTGTTTTTTTTTTTTTTTTTTTTTTATCTCTAGTCCTGGGTTTCATATAGTGGGAGAGAAGGGAAATGGGAGGAAGTAATGGAGGATAGAAACTCTGGTTAAAGTCTGGTGGCTTGGTGCACTGGTGTTTCCTCATGTGAATGGAGCTCAGGGCGGGGGCAAGATCATACATAGCATAGCACTGATTGACTGGTTTTCTTTGGTAGATAGATCTGAAGTCATCTCATGGCATTGGTCCCCCTTCCCTCACACAGGTTCTCCCAGCATGGGAAGAAAGTAATAGTAGAATCCTTGTATGATTGAGATCACATGGATGTGGTGGAGCAATAGATATTCCCACTGGAATTTATGGTAAACTAGAAGGATGCTTCAGTGGCAGAATTATCCCATTCACTCACCCAGAGGTTAAGAATTCTATTAAGAACAAGAAGTAACTTAGCAGTTATACTTTGGCTAGTGACTGAAGACCAAGCAGGAATGATGATTATCTTT
Organism: Enhydra lutris kenyoni; assembly: GCF_002288905.1. Taxonomy (NCBI): domain Eukaryota; kingdom Metazoa; phylum Chordata; class Mammalia; order Carnivora; family Mustelidae; genus Enhydra; species Enhydra lutris. The sequence continues at coordinate 75,782,231 of NW_019154087.1, forward strand.
GTAATGTTAACATAATCAAGGCTCTCCCAGATGCCTCACCACTGCTTAAGTCTTCTTGAACTTACAAATAATTTAGAGAAAAGAAGCAATTCTGAATACACCAAGTTTAAAGTTCTATGACCAGGAGGAATGAGGCTCATAATAGGAATTATGTTCATTTATTAAAAAAAACAAAGTTACACTTTTGCAAATGTGTCCAGTGATCTGATATTCATATCCCTTGCATAACTCCATTATGCTGAAACATCTCCTTATTGACTTTCTCCCTTCTCCTAACCTACTTTCTCTTCTGGCCTATCTAGTTTAGTGAGCTGTATTGCTAACCATCTCTTTGCAAGCTTTGAAATCACAGTATGATCTTTCATACCTTCTTCTCATTATGTCCTATGGCCACTAAATTCTGTCAACCCTACTTCTGAAATGCATCCTGAATCTCTTCCTTCTTCTTAGTCCTCACTACCAGTGTTGAAGTCCTTGATTATTGAAATATAATAGTGTTGAATAAACATATTCTTTATATAAGATTATATATCTCACAAATAGAAAATATACCTTATTTTCAAGATCACATGGAATTTTAGCAAATATCAATTTTAACTTAGATTGCAAGGAATGATTCAATAAATTCCAAAAAACTAGAGAACAGATCACATTCTGTGGTCCCATGAAATTACAGTTAACATGGAGCTAACACTGGGGTCAGGCACTGCTTAAGAACTTCACATATCCTAGTATAATTCTTCTAACACCATGATATAGGTACTATTGTTATCTCATTTTGTAGACAAGAAAACTGATATAGAGAGAGACTATAGAACTTGCCCAAGGTCAGGCAGTACTTCATGGGGCTGGGATATGGTATTATAGATGAACAGCACATGGTGGTGGAGATAAAGGAAGGAAGTTAATGTAAAAGCACACACGTGAAAAAAGTGTAAGCCTTTATAAAATTCATGTTTACTTTAACCTTACCATTTAAACATATAATTACCATGAATTTCATTTATCCATCATATTAATTACCCTTATATAGAAAAGATAGTTTTAAACACTTTCAGCTTCTTTTCCTGGAATCTGAAGAAGATGGAGTTAGACTTTTCACCACTTCTTTCTTTTCTTTCTTTCTTTCTTTCTTTCTTCCTTTCTTTCTTCCTTTCTTTCTTTCTTTCTTTCTTTCTTTCTTTCTTTCTTTCTTTCTTTCTTTCTTTCTTTCTTTCTTTCTTTTTTTTAAATACTTTATTATTTATCTGTTAGAGAGTGAGAGAGAGCAAGTGAGCACAAGGAGGGGGAGCACCAGGCAGAGGGATCTGGGGACCATGACCTGAGCCAAAGGTAGCCACTTAACTGTCTGAGCCACCCAGGCCTTCCTGCCAATCCTTTTTTTTCGTAGGTTGATTTTTCTTCCTTTTGCAGCAGATGGTCCAGTCAGAGCAGTATCTAATCGCATGTTCATCAGCATTGCACTTCATTCTGCAGCTGTGGACTTCTAAAGAGCACGTGTGTTTAAAAAATAAGATCCTGGCTTTGAAAAAAAAAAACTTATTAGGTTATATTTTGTATTTGTATCTTTTAATGTCTAAAGTGTTTTATAATAAATGAAAACAACATCAATAGAGAACTTGCTCAGAAAAAAGTAAGCAGAAGAGAAAAGCAGAGATACTGAAGAAAGATAAATGAAGGTCTTTTCCATAGGGTAGATGAGTATGGCAGTGAGCTGAAGAGGAGAGTTTCTGATGAGACCTATTATGGTATATTTCTGTGTTAAATGGACAATTTGTTTAGGGGTGGGAATTCATGATGCAAGAAACAATGTTTGACCTCAGGAGTGAAGTCTTTAAAAAGTGAGTGGGGATAAAAATCTAGTTGAAAGTGGAGACCCTCCAATTTAGGGTATCCTTAAATTGGAGAATGGAGACAAGGCGGAGTAAGATAAAATTAGGTGAAGGCATATGGTGATGGGAAAATGAGGAAGTTATCTCTTGGTGCTTTTACTTTCTTGGTGAAATAAAAAGAAATCATCAGCTGAGAATGAGAAGGGAACAGAGGAAGCTGGGTCTTGTTCTAACTGTCCAGTACATTTAGGCTCGAAGCCATGTCTCCCTCACTGAGGACAGTTTTAAGATTGCACAAACTCCCATAAGTCATAATGTCTCACTTTGGTTTCTCTCTCTGTGTCACATAGGCATTTCCTTCTATCTTTTGCTCCCAAATAAATCTAAGTTTTTTTTTTTTTTAAAGTTTTATTTGTTTATTTTAGAGAGTGAGAGAGTGAGAAAAGGAGAGAGCAAGTTAGGACAGATTGGGGAAGCGCAGAGGGAGAAAGAAATTCAAGCAGACTCGCTGCCTGACCTGGGGCTGGATCTCACAACTCTGAGACCAGACCTGAGTGGAAACCAAGATTTGGAGGCTTAACTGACTATGCCACCCCGGCACCCTGAAATTTAAGTTTTATAATGATCATTTCTTTAAAAAATAGTTTTTTTGCCTGGGTTTCATTCCTAGACATTATAGTTCGGTTTTCTTCTCATTACAGTTTTTGATATTCCCTTTAAATCTATAGGTCCTTCCCTAATCCTTTCTTTACAGTTTTTTGGTTGAAGAACTTGAGATGTGTTTCCCTGTTTATATTTTTCTGGTTGCATACTCTTGGAGAATTCAACATGTTCTTGTGTCCTCCATATTTCAGCAGACTGGCAACTGGATTGAGAGGCTCTAAAATTAGACTCCTGTTTGACTCCCAGAACCAGCTGTAGCATAGTTGGTGTTTTGCTTGTGTGCATTTTGTCAGGAGGGCCCATAATGTCTGGTTGTCTCTCTTTTGAAGATGATAACAGCTACTGATGCTCACTGGCTACAGTCATTGATACCATGGGGGTTGTATACTGATGATGCTCTATACATCATCTATATGATGTCTTTCATTGTTTAGTTATATCATCTATATGATGTCTTTCATTGTTTAGTTATAATACTTTCATAGACACTTTAATTGACTTTTAATCACTTTATTATGATATAACTGAAATGTAAAAGTTGTACATATTTAATATATACAACTTGATACATTTGGGGGCAAGCATACACCTATAAAACCATCATCACCATTAATGTCATAAATTAACTATCACCTACCAAAATTTCCCCCCAATTCCATTATTACTATTATGGTTGTGGTTGTTATGGTAAGAATACTTGGTGTAAGATCTATCCTCTTAGCCAGTTGTAAGTAAACAATACAGTATTGTTAGCTATAAGTACTATGTGTATAGTGGAACTTGAGAACTCATTTATATTGTATAACTGAGTAACTGAAACTTTGTACCATTTGACTGACTCCTTTTTTGTACCAGCCTCAGGTAACAACCATTCTATTCTGTTACTATGAATGAGGTTGACTTTCTCAGATTCCCTATGTAAGTGAGATCATGCAGTATCTGTGTCTGCCTGCTCATGTCTTCTGCCCATTTCTTAACTGGATTATTTATTTTTTGGGGTGTTGAGTTTGATAAGTTTTTTATAGATTTTGGATACTAACCCTTTATCAGATATGTCATTTGCAAATATTTTCTTCCATTCTATAGGTTGTTTTAGTTTTGTTGATTGTTTCCTTTGCTGTGCAGAAGTGTTTTATTTTGATGAAGTCCCACTAGTTCATTTTTGCTTTTGTTTCCCTTGCCTCTGGATACATATCTTATAAGAAGTTGCTATAGCTGAGGTCAAAGAGGTTTCTGCCTGAAATTTTCCATTTTATTGTGTCAACATCAATTTCTTTCATTAGTGTCCTGTAGTTTTCAGAATACAGATCTTTTATGTCTTTGGTTAGGTTTATTCCTAGGTTTCTTATGGTATCTGGTGCAATTATAAATGGGATCAATTCATTGATTTTCTTTTCTGCTGTTTCATTATTGGTGCATAGAAATGCAACAGATTTCTGTACACTGATTTTATATCATGAGACTTTGCTCAATTTGTGTATCAGTTCTAACAATTTTTTGGTGGAGTCATTCAGGTTTTCTTTTCTTTTTTTAAAAGATTTTTTAAATTAATCAATCTATCTATCATCTATCTATCTATCTAACCTATCATCTATCATCTAACATCTCTCTATGTTCATCTATCTATTTATTTAGAGAGAACCACGGGAGGGGCAGAGAGAGTGAGAATCTCAAGCAGACTGTATTGAGTGCATAGACCAAAGTGGGGCTTTATTTCACAACCACGAGATCATGACCTGAACCGGAATAATTGGCTGCCTACCCACTGAGCCACCCAGGAGCCCCTAGTCAGGTTTTCTATGTTTAGGTTTCTAGAATATTATGTTATCTGTGAATATGAAAGTTTGATTTATTCCTTGCTGATTTGCATGCCTTTTACTTCTTTTTGTTGTCTCATTGTTGAGGCTAGGATTTCCAATATTATGTTAAATAGCAATGGTGAGAGTGAACATCCCTGTTTTGTACCTGATCATAGAGGAAAAGCTCTGTTTTTACTCATTGAGAATGATATTAGTTGTGGGTCTTTGGATATGGACTTTATGATGTTGAGTTATGTTCCCTCAATCCCTACTTTCAAGGCGTTTTTTTTTTTTTTTTTAAATCAAGAACAGATGCTTTGTAATATATTTTGAAATCAGGAAGAGTGATACCTCTAGCTTCGTTCTTCTTCCTCAAAATTGCTTCAACTATTCAGAGACTTTAGTAGTTTCATATAAATTTTAGGATTTGTTTTCTTCCTTCCTTTCTTCCTTCATTCTTTCCATTCTTACACTTTTTTCTATTCTTAAATTTTTAATCTTTGTTTTAAATATTTCCTTAAACAATGTTTTGGTGTTGTTTTTTCTATTTCTGCAAAAATATGACATTGGGATTTTCATAAAGATTTTATTGAACATGTAGATTGTTTTGAGTGGTATGCATATTTTAACAATACTCTTTCCACCCATGAATATGGGTTATCCTTCCAGTTATTTGTGTCTTCCTTAATTTCTTTCAATATTTTGTAGTTTTCGGTGTACAAATCTTTCATCTCCTTGGTTACTTTGTATTCCTAAGTATTTTGTTCTTTTGATGTTATTGTAAATGGGATTGGCTTCAATGTTTCTTTTTTGAATACTTTGTTGTTAGTGTGTAGAAACGCAATGGTTTTTGTATGCTGATTTTGTGGTCTATAGCTTACTGAATTCTTTTATTACTTCTAACAGTTTTTGGTAGTGTCTCAGGGTTTTCTAAATACAAAATCATGTCATTGCCCATGAAGATAAATCTTTTTTTAAAAATTTGGATGATTTTGTCTTTTTTATTTACCTAAGTACTAGTTGAATGTTGAATAGGAATGGGAGAAATGGCCATCCTTGCCTTGTTCCTGATCTTACAGGAAAAGCTTTCAGTTTTTTACTGTTGAATATAAGTGAAGAATTTCTTTTGTTTTTGTTGTTTTGTTTTTTAAGTAGGCTCCATGTCCATCATAAAGCATAATGAGGGGCTAGATCATGAGATCAAGATGTAAATTGAGATCTTAAGTCAGGTACTCAACTGACTGTGCCACCCAGGGATGCCTGAAGAATTTCTTTTATCATGTCTTGTAAGGCATTTCTTCTAGTGACACATTCTCTCAAATTTGTCTTATAAATTTTTCATTTCATTAATCAGAGAAAGGCAAATACTATATATTAGCATTTATATGTGGAATATAGAAAAAGCTGATCTTATAGAGGTAGAAAAAACTATTGATTACTAGGGGCTGAGAGGGTAAGGGAAAAGAAGAAAGAAACTTCCAGTTATAAGATGAACTAGTTCTAGTAATCTAATGTACAGCATGGTAATTCCAGTTCATAATACTGGGTTATGTACCTGAAATTTGCTAAAAGAGCAATTCTTAAATGTCCTCACTACAAAAAAAAGGTAATTACATGCTGTAATGGAGGTATTAATTAACATTATGGCGGTAATCATTTTGTAATACATAAGTGTGCCAAATCAACATATATTATACCTTAAACATACACAGTCTTATATGTCAATTATATCCCAATAAAGCTGGAAAAAATAAAATTAAATTTATGCTCACAGAAGATAAAACAAAAACAAAGACAAAACTGTTCCTGGTTGTGTTTCTTAATAAGTTGTTCTCAGAGATGTGATTGTTTTGTGTAATAATATACAAAATGAAAAAACATTTGCAATGAAATGCTTTTAGAAGTTAAGATTTCCCAAGATTTCTTTGCTTTTTTATTTCTCAGTTGCCTTTGGATTTCCCTTGAGATGACTTCTTGAATAAGATCTGAGGCATGCAGTTCTTTTAGTTGTAGTCCCCTATTGTGATATTTTGATGTGGGGGCAGAGAAATCATTTTATAGTCCTATGGTTAGATATCAGTCTTTTAGTGAGCCTATGCCCCTCAAAGGGCTATGAACTTTACAAACTGTTTCTCAGCCCCCCTTCCCCCACTTAGGTGAGACAAAAAGTCTTGAACAGACTAGTTGGCTATTTTCCTTTCCCGATGTGGAAGGGTAGATTGGGTTAGAGTTGGGTGTTTCACTTTCACCTGGTCACTGAGACCCTGGTAAGACCCCAAGTGGTTAGGTTCTGCTGAAATAGTTTCTTTTGAGGGCAGGTTTCATTAAGAAGAACAGATTGCTCTCAGTATATTTCAAAATGACTACTTTTGTCACCTTCCACTGGAAATATGAAAGGATTTTTCTTCCCAGTCATCAATAAGAAAACCTGTTAGTGCTCCAAGAGGTAAACTTCACAGTAGTGTGAGAGCACCCTTAAGTCTGTTTATTTTATTTTACTTTATTTTATTATTTTTTAATCCCTGGAGTTTTAACTCTCAAATTTGTATTGAGCTTCCTACAATTTGTCAGTTATCCTTGTATTGATTCTCATGGATGTTGCATCTGGGGTTGTGTTCTGGGAAGTTCTGAGTCTCCCTGAATCCACCTCTCTGTCTAATTTTGGGGGTTGCGGTTTGCCCTGTGACTTCACTTCTTTGAGGATCTAAGAAGAGTTGCTGGTTTTCAGTTTGTTCAGCTTTTTTTCTTGCTATGAAAATGGCAGTGATGGTTCTAAGCTCCTTACACAATAAACCAGAAACCAGAAGAAAGTCTCCATAGCAATTTTGAATTGTTTATATTGAATTTGGAATTAGAGTTAAGAGCCTAATGTGTTAAAAGAGCTTTTCAGAAACCTAAGTGATGAAATTTACATATGTACTTTTTCAGTGGACTGATTGCTGAAATTTATATGAGCTGTTGCAGTGAATTTATGGAATACATTTTTAAGGTATTATTTCTCTTTACTATATGTAAAAGAATTAATAGCTTAGGCTTTTAGCAAGTATTTGATGATGAAGTATGTTATGCTTAATTCACCTGTTTCACAAGTTAGAGTAGAGTTTATATGCTTGCCATGTTTATGGACACTGAAGTTTAGAGTGAATAAAAAGTTCTTACTGTCTTGGAAAGGTGGTAGCAATGAAAGAAGTAGGAGAAGAAAATTCCAGGCATGCAATTCTAACATGATGATTTGCTTTGAAGGTTAATAAACTGTTTAAATTCTTTCAATAATTGCAGATTCTGACAAACATTTACAGGAAGGACAATAAATCTTCCAATAATCAGCTTTAAATATGTTTGAATATTGGAATGAAAATTCTGTTCACTTGCTGGACCAGGGATGACTGCTGTAGAAAGTTTTTTCAACCCTTCATTTTAGTCTGTATGTATCTTTCAGTCTGGAGGGAGTCTCTTTTAGGCAGCATATAGATGGATTTTTTTTTTCTTTTTTTAAAAATCCATTTAGACATCCTAGGTCTTTTGATTGGAGCATTCAGTCCATTTACATTTTAAGTAATTATTATAGGTATGTACTTACTGTCATTTTATTAATTGTTTTCTGGTTGTTTTGTAGCTTTCCATTCCTTTCTTCTTCTGTTGCTCTTTTTGTTTGTTACTTAATGACTTTTTTAGTGTTATGTTTGATTTCCCTTCTCTTTATTTATTTATTTTTTTGTATCTATTATAAGTTTTTGGTTTGTGTTTACCACGAGGTTCATATATATATATATATATATATATATATATATATATATATAACATTCTATGTATATAGCAGGCTATTTAAAGTTGGTGGTTGCTTAAATTCAAGTATATTCTAAAAGAACTGCATTTTTACTCCCCTCTCCATGTTTTTGTATAAGATGTCATATTTTATGTCTTTTCATTTTGTATGTCCCTTAAGTAATTATTGTAGATATTACTGATTACTACTTTTGTTTTTTAATATTCATACTAGCTTTATAAATGATTGATTTACTACCTTTACTATATATTTACTTTAACCAGTGAAATTTTTTCTATTCATAATTTTCTTCTCATTATGGCCTTTCTCTTTCTACTTGAAGAAGAACCTTTAACATTTCTTGTAAGTCTGGTTTAGTGGTGAGGGACCCCTTTTGTTTTTGCTTGTCTGTGAAATTCTTTATCTCTCTTTCAATTCTGAAATATAATCTTAACATGTAGGGAATTCTTGGTTGGAATATTTTTCCTCCAGCACTTTGAATAGTTGTGCCACTCTCTTCTGGCTTACAAAGTTTTTGCTGAAATGTTTGGGAATAGTCTTATGAGGTTTCCTATGTATATAATAAGTTGTTGCTGCTTTTATGATTCTTTTTTTCTAATTTCAACTTTTACTATTTTAATTATAACATGTCTTGGTGTGATCTCTTTGGGTTCATCTTATCTGGAAATTTCTGGAATCTGTATGTTCATTTCTTTCCTCAGATTAAGGAAGTTTTCTGCCATTATTTCTTCAAATAAGTTTTTTTATCCTTTCTTCTCTGTCTTGTCCCTTATAATGCAAATGTTATTACACTTGATGTTCCAAAGTTTCCTTAAGCTATCTTCATTAATTTATTTTCTTTTTGATGCTCTGTCTGGATGAGTTCTATTGCCTGTCTTCTAGCTCATTGATCTGATTTTCAGCTTCACCCAGTCTGTTGTTGATTACCTTAGTGTATTTTTCAGTTCAATTATTGTATTCTTCATCTCTGTAACTTCTGTTTGAAACTTTCTTATACTTTTTACCTCTTTGTGAGGATCTCACTGTGCTTATCCATTCCTCTCCTTTTTTTTTTTTTTAAAGATTTTATCTATTTATTTATTTGACAGAGATCACGAGTAAGCAGAGAGGCAGCTAGACAAAGAGAGGGGGAAGGAGGTTCCCTGATGAGCAGAGAGCCTGATGCAGGGCTCAATTCCAGGACCCTGAGATCATGACCTGAGCCAAAGGCAGAGGCTTTCACCCACTGAGCCACCCAAGTGCCCCTATCCATTCCTTTCTTGTGTTCATCGAACATCATTATTACCATTACTTTCAAATCTTTACCAGGTAGATTTCTATTTATTTATTTATTTATTATTTATTATTATTATGTTTAGTTAGCCACTGTATAGTACATAATTGTTTTCGATGTAGTATTCAGTGATTCATTAGTTATGTATAACACCCAGTACACATCACAACACGTGCCCTCCTTAATACCCACCACTCTGTTATGCCTCTCCTTTCTGAGACCCTCAGTTCATTTCCTGAGGTCCTAGTCTCTCATGGTTCATCTCCCTCTCTAATTTTTCCCCTTTCAGATTTCCCTCCCTTCCCCTGTGTTCCTCTGTGCTATTGCTTATGTTCCACATGAGAGAAACCATATGATGATTGTCTTTCTCTTCTTTACTTACTTCACTTAGCATAATCCTCTCCAGTTCCATCTATGTCTATGCAAATGGTGGGTAGTCATCCTTTCTGATGGTTGAATAATATTCCATTGTATATATGAACCTCATTTTCTTTATCCATTCATCTGTTGAAGGGCATCTCGGCTGCTTCTACAGTTTGGCTATTGTGGATGTTGCTGCTATGAACACTGGGGTGCATGTGCCCCTTCTTTTCACTACATTTGTATCTTTGGGGTAAATACCTAGTAGTGTAATTGCTGGGTCCTAGGGTAGCTCTATTTTTAACTTCTTGAGGAAACTCCATACTATTTCCAGAGTGGCTGTACCAGCTAGCATTCCTGCCAACACTGTAAGAGGGTTCCCCTTTCTCCACATCCTCACCAACATTTGTTATTTCCTGTTTTCTTAGTTTTTGCCATTCTAACTGGTGTAAGGTGGTATCTCATTGTGGTTTTGACTTGTATCTCCCTGATGGCTAATGACGTTGAGTATTTTTTCATGTGTCTGTTATCTATTTGTATGTCTTCTTTGGAGAAGTGTTTGTTCATATCTTCTGCCCATTTTTTAACTGCATTATTTGTTCTTTGAATGTTGAGTTTGAGCAGTTCTCTATAAATCTTGGATATTAGCCCTTTATCTGTAATCTCATTTGTAAATATCTTCTCCCATTCTGTGGGTTGCCTCTTAGTTTTGTTGACTGTTTCTTTGCTGTGCAGAAGTTTTTATCTTGATAAAGTCCCAAAATTAATTTTTTCTTTTGTTTCCCTTGCCTTTGGAGACATGTCTTAAAAGAAGTTGCTGTGGCCAATGTCAAAGAGGTTACTGCCTATGTTCTCCTCTAGGATTTTGATGGATTCCTGTCTGCCATTGAGGTCTTTCATCCATTTCGAGTTTATCTTTTTGTATGGTGTAAGGGAATGGTTCAGTTTCATTCTTCTGTCCAATTTTTCCAGCACCGTTTATTGAAGAGACTGTCTTTTTTCCATTGGATGTTTTTTCTGGATTTGTCAAAGATTAATTGACCATAGAGTTGAGTGTCCATTTCTGGAGTCCCTATTCTGTTCCACTGATCTATGTTACCAGGTAGATTTCTTATCTCTGTTTTATTAATGCTTTTCTTTTTTTAAAGTGTTTTGTTCTATCATTTAGAATGTAATTCTCTGTCTTCTCATATTGCCTGATTCTGTGTTGGTTCTATTAATAGGTAAATTAAGTACCTTTCTCAGTCCTAAAGGAACAGTCTTTGTAGGATATATCACCTGGAGCCCTGGAATGCAGTCCCCTCTGACTGTGGGAGTTGCATGCTCAAGAGTGTCTCCTATGTGTGCTGTACACATCTGTTTGCTATGCTGGGGTATATTTGTGGTGGAAGGGTGGATGCGGCTGATACACATGGCTGCACTGTGGGGGCTGGCCTGACTGTGACACATGGCTCTGTTGGAACATGGGCACTGGCTGAGCTGTTGCCTGACCCAACAGTGATGCACAATTGGGACTGATGGGGTTCTCAGTTGGGCATGCCCACTGTCTCTAAAAGGTTAGAGAGATAGTTTCAAAATGTCACCTTTTCAGTGCCATCCTTAGCAAGTAGAATGAGGTCACAAATATAGCACTGGCTAGTGTCTGCATCCCTGGAAAAGTCCCAATGGTTGCCTGCTTTTCTGGCAGGTATTTCAAGATTAACAAGTAGGTTTTCTTCACATATGGTGTAGGCTCTTTTCAAATTGGTGTTTTTGCTCTGGGTCCCAGAGTGAGTCTGCCATCAGGCCCTTTAAGAGTGGGTTCTTATTCCCTACAGTTCTGTGGTTTTCCTGAAAATAATCCCCATTGTTTTTCAAAGCCCGTTATATAGAGGGTTTGTGAAGCATCTAAGGGTTGTGGTGCCTGATGTGGAAAACACATCCCTTACTTTTCAAGGTAAAATTTCAACATTTTTGAGATTTCCCTCAAATGTAGATCACCACATCTGGTGTGGGGCTTTCTTGGCAAGATGGTGTCTCTGCCTCTCCTACTCATCCTCATGCTGTCCTTTTTGTCCTTTGTTATAGATGCTGTGTTCATCTAGTTTCCCGGTCTTTTTCAGAGGAAATTTGTCTATATATGTTTGTTGTAGCCTTGATACAGAGTGAATTCAGGATTTTCCTCTGCCATCATTTTGAACCCAACTTACATTTTCTTGTTTTTTTATGGTATAGTGAGTGAGATAATTAATCTTCTTTATTTCTTCTGATATTTAGTTGTTAGTATGTAGAGATGAAACTGATTTCTATATGTTGATTTTATATCCTGAATCTTTACTGAATTTGTTGATTAATTCCAACAGTTTTCTAGCTAAGTAATGTTTTGTTATGTATGATTACATCACCTGCAAATAAAGACACTTTCACTTAATCTGTTCTAATTTGGATGCCTTTTATTTCTTAGTCTTTCCTAATTGCTTTAGTTAGGATTTCCAAAACTATGTTGAATAAGTGTGGTGAGAGTGGAAACTCTTGTCTTTTTCCTGATCTTAGAGGAAAAGTTTTTAGACATTTATAGTTGAATATGGTTTGTTGTGGTTTTGTCATATGCGGTCTATATTATTTTGTGGTATGTTCTTACTATACCAAATTTTTTGAGGATTTTTTAAAATCATTAATACACGTTGTACTTTGTAATATGATTTTTCTTCATCTACTGAGAATATATGATTTTTTCTTTTATTGTATTAATTTACTGTATTACACTTGTTGATTTGGATATGTTGAACCATATTTGCATTTTAGGGTTAAATCCCAATTGATCATGTTGTATCATACTTTTAATATGTTGTTTAATTCAGTTTGCTAATATTTTGTTGGCAAATTTTCATCTATATTTATCATAAATATTGGTTTGTGGTTTTATTATTTTTTGTAGTGTTCTTTGTCTGGCTTTCATGTCAGCATAAATTCTGGCCAGATAAAATGAGCTTTGGAGTATTCCCTCCTCTTCAATTTTTTTGACATTTGGGGAAAACTGGTGTTAATTTTTCTTAAAATATTTGGTAGAACTCACCAGTGAAACTGTTTGGTCTTGGGGTTCTTTGTGTAAGAAGGTTTTTAATTACTGATTCAATCTTTTATTTATTATTGATCTGTTCAGATTTTCTATTTCTTCCTGATTCAGTCTTTGTAGGTTGTATGTTTCTAGATATTTATCCATTTTTTTTCTTGGTTATCCAATTTATTGGCATATAATTGTTCATGTAATCTCTTATGATCTAAGTATTTTTATGGTATCAGTTGTAATGTCTGCTTTTTCATTTTTTATTTTATTCATTTGAAACCCCTCTCTTTTCCCCCTTTAGATAGTCTAGGTAAAGGACTGTATATTTTATATTTTCAGAAAAACAGCTCTTCATTTCACTGATCTTTTTCTATTTTCTCCTGGTATCTATTTCATTTATTTCCACTTTAATCTTTGTTATTTCCTGCTTTGGCTGACTTTGGCCTTAGTTTGTTTTTCTTTTTAGTTCCTTGGTTATAAAGTGAGCTTGTTTACTTGAAGTATTTTTTTTTTTAATTGTTTTGGGGATAGTGGACACACAATGCTACATGTTTCAGGTGTACAGCATAGTGATGCAACATCTCTATACATTACGTTATGCTCACCACAGTATAGCTACCATCTGTTACTACACAATGCTATTAAAATATCATTGACTGTTCCCTATGCTGTGTCTTTTATTATCATACTTACTCTTTCCATAACTTGAAATCTGTATCTCCCACTTCTCTTCACCCATTTTTGTCTATCCTCCCATTCCCCTTCTCTCTGGCAACCATCAGTTTGTTCTTTGTATTTATAGAACTGATTGTACTTTTTGTTTGTTTATTCATTTGTTTTATTTTTTAGATTCTACATATGAATGAAATCACGATATTTATCTTTTTAAGGCTGACTTATTTCACTTGGCATAATAACCTCTAGGTCCATCCATGTTGTTGCAAATAGCAAGATCTTATCCTTTTTTATAGCTATGTAATATTCCATGTGTGTGTGTCTCTGTGTGTGTTTTATGTGTGTGTATATATGACATTTTCTTTGTCCATTCATCTATTGATGGACCCTTAGGTTGCTTCCATATCTTGGCTGTTGTAATGCTGCAATACACATAGGGGTGCATATATGTTTTCAAATTAGTGTTTTCATTTTCTTTGGATAAATACCCAGTTGTAGAATTACTAGATCATTTAGTAATTCTATTTTTAATTTTTGGAGTACCCTATATACTGTTTTCCACAGTGGCTGTACCAATTTTCATTTCTATCAATAGCGTATGAGGGTTTCTTTTTCTCCAAATCCTTGTCAATATTTGTTATTCCTTCTCTTTTTGATTTTAGCCATTCTGACAGATATCATAAGGTGATATTTCATTGTGGTCTTGATTTACATTTCCCTGATGATTAGTATTATGGAGCATCTTTTCACGTGTCTGTTGGCCATTTTTATGTCTTCTTTGGAAAAATGTCTATTCAAGCCCTCTGCCCATTTTTGATTGGATTATTTATTTTTTTGGTGTTGAGTTGTATAGATTCTTTATATATTTTGCAAATTAACTCTTTATCGGATATACCATTTTGCAAATATCTTCTCCTATTCAGTAGGTTGCCTTTTTATTTTATTGATAGCTTTCTTTACTTTGCAAAAGCTTTTTATTTTGATGTAGTTCCAATAATTTAATTTTGCTTTTGTTTCCCTTTCTTTAAGAAACAAATCTAGAAACATGTTGCTATGGCTGATGTAAAAGAAATTACTGCATGTGTTCCTTTGTAGGATTTTTGTGGTTTTAGGTCTCACAGTTAGGCCCTTAATTTGTTTTGAGTTTATTTTTATGTGTGGTGTTAGAAAGTGGTAGTTTCATTCTTTTGTATGTATTGTCTAGTTTTCTTAGCAGCATTTATTGAAGAGACTGTCTCTTCCCTATTGTGTATTCATGTCTTTTTTGTCATAAATTAACGGACCATATAAGTGTGGGTTTATTTCTAGGCTCTCTATTCTGTTCCATTGATCTATGTGTCTATTTTGTGCCAGTACCATACTGTTTTGATTACTACAGTTTTGTAGTATATCTTGAAATCCAGAACTGTGATATTTCTAGCTTCATTTTTCTTTCTCAAGATTGCTTTGGCTATTTGGGTTTTTTGGTGGTTCCATACATTTTAGGATTAGTTCTGTGAAATGCTAATGGTATTTTGATAGGGATTCCATTGAATCTGCAGATTGCCTTGGGCGGTATGGACATTTTAACAATATTAATTCTTCCAATCCATAAGCATGGAATATCTTTACATTTGTTTGTGTAGTCTTTAATTTATTTCATCAATGTTTTATAGTTTTCAGAACACAGATCTTTCACCTCCTTGGTTAAGTTTATTTCTAGATATTTTATTCTTTTTGGTGTAATTGCAAATGAGGTTGTTTTCTTAATTTCTCTTTCTGCTATTTTATTAAAGATTATATTCTTTAAGGAATTTATTATCAGTTTCTTCCAGGTTCTCCAATTTGTTGGCATGTATTTTTTCATAGTATTCCCTTATAATCCTTTGTATTTCTATGATGTCAGTTGTTAAATCTCATTTTTATTTCTGAGTTTATTTATTTGTATCCTTTCTCTTTTTTTCTTGATGAGTCTGGCTAAGGAGTTACACATTTTGTTTATATTTGCAAAGAACCAGCTTTTGGTTACATTGATTTTTTTTTCTTTTCTTTTCTTTTTTTTTTTTTTTTACTCTATGTCAATTATTTTTCCTTATATGGAACCACGAAAGACTTTGAAGAGCCAAAACAACTTTGGGAAAGAAAAACAAAGCTGGAGGGATCCCATTTCCTGATTTCAAAATATTACAAAGTTGTAGAAAGATTTAATTTTGTAAATATGTCAGCTCTCCCTAAATTGATCTCTAGATTCACTACAGTCTTAATGAAAATTCTCACTAAATATGCATGTATGTGTATTTGAATAGATTATTCTAAAATATATATGAAAGTTCAAAGGAGCAAGAATATTCAAGATAGTCCTTGAAAAAAAGAAAATGTAGACATCTTCTCTACCATATATGAAGACATCATAAATTCTCATTAATTAGAATAGTATATTGTTTGTGCCAAGAGAGACAAATTGAGCAATGGAACAGAGTAGATAGCCTAGGGTATACCCTAGATTTATGACAAAAGAGCACTGTAAATCATTGAGAAAAGTTTTTTTTTTTTCAAGAAAGGTTGTTGGGTCAATTAGCTATATTATATGGTAAAAACAAATTTAAGGATAAATTTGTCCCCAGTTTCATGAAAATCAATACTAGGTAGAGATTTACAATCTAAATTTGACAGGCAAAATAATAAAACTTTTGGAAGATACAGAAAGCATTTTGAAGAAAATATTCAGAGAATATCTTTATGAACTTTAGGTGAGAAAGGAACACAAAAAACCCAAATTAAAACAAAGTTTGATGAATTGGACTGTTGACATTAAAAATTTCTTTTTATAAAATGATATCATAAAGGAGGTAAGAGGGCAAGCCATTGGGCAGAAGATGGTTTTAAGACATGTAATAAAGCATTTGCATGCAGAATTTATATTAAAACCCTACAGATTGCTGAGAAAATAACAACCCAATGGGATAATGGACAAAATAATTAAAAGATATTTGGGAATTGATATTAAAGTGGCCAAGAAAACAAATGAAAATATCTTCAATCTTACTACTAATATATGAATTTCAATGTGAGGCACATTTGGTTACTACCATACATCTGCTGAATGACTATAAATTAATACCTTGATTATTTAAACTGTTAGTGGGGATGTGGACCGAAAAGAGCTGTTCTTCACAGCTGAAGATATTGTAAATTAGTTCAACAGCTTGGGAAACTCTTTGGCATTATTTCCTAAAGTTGAAGATATACATGTTCTATGAAAAAACTTTAATGCCTGGGAATATACATGATAAGTATGTGTTCACATATACAACAAGAATCTTTTAGCAAAAATTTACAGCAGTAACAGTATTTATAGCAGCAAAATCCTAGAAACAATCTAAATGTTCAATGGTAAAATGAATAAATGTACTGTGGCATATTACTATGAAGGAACACTATAGAGGAATTAAAACTAATGAACTACAGCTGTATACAATAACATAGTTGAATTTCATGCATGTTGTATGGCATATAGTAAGCCAGATACAAAATGTACATACTATATCATTTCACTTATATGAATTTTAAAGCAAGGTGACAAAACTAAACAACAGTGTATAGATATATTGCTTTGGAGTCAGAATCTTAGTATGTGTTCTTGTAGCCAGAATACTAATGTTTGGTTGTCTACCATTCTTCTAGTTATCCTAGGCAAAAATCTGTATTAGCTTAAGCCAATGATAGTGCTCTCCATTTCTCTGCCAGTGATTAGTTTGAGGGTATGTATGCAATTCATTTCTGGGGAACTTCTGAGAAAATATTCCTTGTCAATATAAGAAGGAATGTACTCTGTTTATTCTGGTGTAATTTGGTGGATCTGGATATGATGTCCAAAGCAGTGACAGGTATCTTGTGACCATAGGAAAAGCTAGTCAAGAATAAATCTGACTCTCTTCCAACATTTGATGGTATGGTTGATCTGTTGGATTAACCAGTTCAGAACTCTCTGACCTTTGGACTTCTTATGTGCAATAATATATATTTTTTAATTGTTTAAGTCAGTTGAATCTGAGTTGTTTGTAGCTTGAACCTGAAAACATACTCACTGGTACAGCAAACATTTACAGTAAAATATTAAAAAAAAAACTCTCACAGAATGCGAGAGAATATTGGCAAACCTATGTCTGATAAAGGTTTCCCATCCAGAATAATAAAGAACTGGTAACTCAATAATAAAAGACAACCTAATTAAAAAATGAATAAAGGATTTGAATAGACATTTCTACAAAGAAGATACAAAAATGGCCAATAAAACACGAAAAGATGATCAGCATCATTAAGTTGCAAGTTAAATGCAAATTAAAACTACAATGAGATATTGCTACAGCAACTAGGATAATGATAATAACAAAGACAGACAATAGCAAATGTTGGTGAAGATGTAGAGAAATTGGACTTTCATGCACAGCTGGTAGGATTATAAGATGAAACATACAACTGTAGAAAATTGTTTGACAATTACTCAGAAAGTTAAATGTACATTTTTTTAAAGATTTTATTTATTTATTTGACAGACAGAGATCACAAGTAGGCAGAGAGGCAGGCAGAGAGAGGGGGAAGCAGGCTCCCTGATGAGCAGAGAGCCCCATGCGGGGCTCGATCCCAGGACCCTGGGTTCAGGACCTGAGCTGAAGGCAGAGGCTTTAACCCACTGAGCCACCAAGGTGCCCCAAATGTACATTTTTAAAAAAGATTTATTTATTTATTTGAGAGAGTGAGCAAGGGGAGGGGCAAAGGGAGAGGGAGACAAGGAGATTTTCCACTGAGTGAGGAGCCTGATTTAGGGCTCGATCCCAGGACCCTGAGATCATGACTTGTGCCAAAATCAATAGTCAGATGCTTAATCAACTGAGCCATGCAGGTGCCCCTGAACATAGTTATTGTATAACACAACAATTCTATCCCAAGTTTTATACTCAAAAGAATTGAAAATATGTCCACAAAAAAACCTGGATATAAATGTTCATAGCACACCATCCATAATAGCTCCAAAGTAGAAACTATCTAAGTGTCCATTAACTGAGGAATGGATGAGTAAAAGGTAGTATATCCATTCAATAGAATACCATTCCTCAGTTGAAAGAAATTGAGCACTGATGGATGCTACAACATGGATGAACTTTGAAAAATATGCCAAGTAAAAGAAAACAGACTCTAAGGGTCACATAGTGTTTGATTATATTAAATACCCAGAATAGGTAAATTGGTAGAGACAGAAAGTAGATTAGAGACTGCCAGAGTCTGAAGGGCGGGGAGAATTGGGGATGACTACTAACGAACATAGAGTTTCTTTATGGAATTGATGAAATGTTCTGAAATTAGATAGTAGTGATGGTTGCACAACTTTATGAATATATAGAAAACCACTGAAATGGTATAATTTAAAAGAGCTAATTTTATCTCATCAAAAATACATAAAAAATAAGAACAAAGAGAGGACTCTTAAATTGCCAGCTATTAAAATGTACTCTAAGGTAATGGGTGCATCAGAAAAGAGAGGTAAATCCATAGATAATAATATAAATTCCTGTCATAAATCCAATGATGAATATATTTTTATTAAATAGTATTGGTGGATTTAAAAATTAACTTGGGATGGTTAGATTAATCATTCAATAATATGCCTGTATAATTGGTCATTTGGATAGTGTTAAGATGGAATCTTAGTTCCCATCATACACAAAGTCATTTCCACTGATGTCCTTACTGATATTGGTGATCAGAGTTCTGTGAACCACAGATTATGATGGGGAAGCCTCCTTTTCACCCTTGGCCATTCTAATCACCACTTACTTCCCATTATTTCAATTCCCCAAGTTTCCTGTGTTCTGTGAACATCCTCTCACCATCTTTGGATCAAACAACAGTCCTCAAGTTAGAGTTCAAAATAAGTGAAATCACTGAAGGGGACCACCTTAAGAATTTGTCCTGAGCATGAACTCTTCCTGTGAGGGCCAATTCACTCCTCTCACCTTCTTCATTAATCTGCACCTGTCTAATCTATTTTCAAACTCTTGGAAGACCTTGTATTTTCTTTCATGTATATTTTCATATCTCTGGAATGAAAGATTTCTGTCTTACCTTGAGGAACTATGGACAGCAAAGCAAGGACTCCAAGGATGGAATGCAAGACCCTCATGGTTGAATAACTGGAGAGAATCAGTAGATTGGATGAAGAGAATGTCTTTGTATATTTAGGACTCAAGAGATGGGTTGTTGTATGATTATTGAACCTTTGAGTAGCAAGAACATTTCTGTGTTCCAATGAGCCTTCATATCAGGAAACAGCATGCAATGGACATAACTATCAGTCATTCACTTGATCTTAGCCCAAAGGCCGAGAAGTGATGATTATCAGTCATTCAAAGTACATTTGTCAAATGGTTGATTGGGTGTAGGCAAGGACAATAGGATGCACAACACTTACAGAGGAGGAAAACCATAGTGAAGGAAGAAGAGAGTCTGTGAAAAATCATTGTCTTATGGGTCCTGGAAGAACTGTAAAGGTTAAGGCATTTCCAGAGTTAAACTATTCAATTTATTTCCTCACTAACAGGAGGAGAATGGGACACATAGTTTCATTATTGGAGAAGGTCCTCCCTGGCTATTGAGACTTTGAAAATGACTTCTTGAGCTAATTCAAGATATGAGATTGGTGGAGGCACGTGGTGCTATTACTGTAGGTCTTGAAAGATATAAACCTCCAAAGTCTTAGTCTAAGCCAGTGGGGTTGCTGAAAGCTCTGGGGATGACTTTCCCTAAGTCTGGGTTCATGTTTTTTCTCCTCTGAAATTACTGGGACAGTAGTGCCTGGGAATAAGCATCTCCCTTAACCCTAAAAACTCACAGTGAAATTTTAGGGTCTTTGGGGGTGTGTGCTGGTTATTGAGGACTGTTCCATTTACTTTAACTTTTCTGACCTGGATTCTTTAGTACCTCTGATTATAAATTCAGAAGTTACTGATTTTTCTTGTGTGTCTTGGAATTCTTGCCTTCTTGATCATGAGGAAAAGCTTTGGAAGTATAGCTTACATTGCAAAGAAATCAAATTTATGAACACACATCATCAAGTTCCCTTATGGGACACTGAGGGCAGAATTTTCAGTGATACTTTGACATCTTCTATAAATATTTATGTCCCATCCAGGTAAATCTGGAGCCAAGAGGTGGGCTTGATAGGCTGCCCAGGAGGCCCAAGAACATTGTGTGATCCATGGGCTGGCAATCAGGGACATCAAAGAAAGAATTAGAAGAAGTTCACTGTGTTCTGGGGGTGGGTTGGTGTGCATCAGGTGAATGTTGAAAGGTAGCTTATCACCAAATTGTTTAGGGCCTCCGGGTGGGGGAAAAGGCACATTGAGAAATGCCTTTCCTTAGAAGAACACAGAGAAGAAAATCAGATAGCTATCAAGTTATCAAAGTACAAACTGTCACAGCAGAAGGAGATAGGAGTTAATTTACCATGAGATAGTAAATTAGAACTAGGAAAATTACCGGGTTTTATTGGACATAGCTCTCCAGAAAGGCACTAAATACTCAATAAATAATTTATAATCAAGTGTTTATTGTCTGCCTTCCCTCCCTGTATTCAGTAGTATTGAAAGCTTTGCAGTCCTTAAGGCATCAATTATTTCTTTTTCTTCTTGTTGCAATCTTCCTAAATTAAATGTTTCCTTACCTTTGGCCTGTAAATAGCCTCAAGTTCTTGTACTTTAAAAACAAAATATAAAATTACTTTTCTTGTCTTTAGTTTACTTTTTATGTAAGACTCTACCATTTTCACCTTTCTCTCAGGAAAATAGTAGTATATGCTCTGTTTAAACCCAATTCTTTCCACTCACTTCCTACCTTGTAGGTTTCTGACATTTTCCTTCATTTTTCTACTGAAAATACTTGTGCTAAGTCACTTATAACTTTTCTCTCTATATATACAAATACATGTTCACATATACACCCATAGATGCTTATAAACTCTGTTATATTTTCATTTTTTTCAAATTTTGATTCCTCAATAGACTTTTTATTTTAAAATTGGAAAACCCATAAAAATATTAAAATAACAACAAATATAATGCATTATTCTACCACTTAAAGTTCACTACTATTTTGGTTTATTTCTTTTCCATTGAAATAACAGGTAGAGAAGAATTTAAAGATTATAACACGATACTACAAACTTCCTATATCAAATATCTGAATTAAATGGACACTTTAAGGGAAATACAGTTGTCAACAAAGTTGGCTAATAAAATAAAATTGCAAGTAGTCAAAGTTCTGTCTTTTCACATTCAAGCTAGAATTTATGTACAACTTTCAAGGAATGGATAATTTCTGTTTTTTAAAAATTATTTTTATTAACATATAATGTATTATTTACCCCAGGGGTACAGGTCTGTGAATCATCAGGCTTACACATTTCACAGCACTCACCATAGCACATACCCTCCCCAATGTCCATAACCCAACCACCCTCTCCCTATCCCCCCACCCCCCAGCAACCCTCAGTTTGTTTTGTGAGATTAAGTCTCTTATGGTTTGTCTCCCTCCTGATCCCATCTTGTTTCATTTTTTCCTTCCCTAACCCCCACAACCCGCTGCCCTGCCTCTTAAATTCCTCATATCAGAGAGATCATATGATAATTGTCTTTCTCTGATTGACTTATTTCATTCAGCATAATACTCTTTAGTTCCATTCATGTCATTGCAAATGGCAAGATTTCATTTCTTTTGATGGCTGCATAGTATTCAGTGTGTGTGTGTGTGTGTGTGTGTGTGTGTGTGTGTGTGTGTATACACTACATCTTCTTTGGATAATTTCTATTTTATGAGAATAATTCACATGATAGAATAAAATAGCTTATCACCATTTTATGAAATAGAATGACTACTATATAGAAATGTCACAAGGACAATGTATTATGTATTAATTGCATAACAAAATACCCTGAAATGTAGTGGCTTAAAATAACAAACATTTATTACCTTATGGTGCCTGTGGGTCAAGAATCTGGGTGTGGCTTAGCTGGGTGACTATTTTATGTTTATAGCAACTTACCTTCAATAGCTGACAAAAGCTCTATACTTTTACTCCTACCTTCTACATTTATGATGTCCCAATTTATGTCATTATATATTGTGCATTTATTAACCAATTAAAGTCACTAGAGTTACTTTTAGTACTTTTTCCCCCCTTTAACCTTTATACTATAGTTAAGTGGTTAACTCACTATGTTATTATAGACCTAAAGTTTTCTGAACTTGACAATATATTTTTCACTTTTACCAGTTTGTTGTATACTTTCATATGTTTTCATGTTGCTGACTAACATCTTTTTATTTGAGCTTGAAGGACTAAGTTTATTTATTTTTTTTGTGAAGTACTGATCTAGGGGTGATCAGCTTCCTCATTTTTGTTTATATGGGAATGTCTTTACTTCTCCTTCATATCTGAAGCAGAATTTGCCATTGACTATTCTTGGATGCCAGTTACTATCTTCAACACTTTGGGTACATTATTACACTCTCCTGGCCTGTAGAGTTTCCACTGAGGT
Organism: Enhydra lutris kenyoni; assembly: GCF_002288905.1. Classification (NCBI taxonomy): domain Eukaryota; kingdom Metazoa; phylum Chordata; class Mammalia; order Carnivora; family Mustelidae; genus Enhydra; species Enhydra lutris. Next base: position 75,805,238 of record NW_019154087.1, read on the forward strand.
AGTCCCTGACAGACTAATAGTGGTTCCTTTGTGAGTTATGCAGTTTTTCCCTCAGAATTTCTTTAGGATTCTTTCTTTATTTTTGATTTTTAATAGTTTTGTTATAAAGGTTCTTGGAGAACATCTTTTCACATTGAGATAATAGGGCACAGATAATAATCTATTAGCTTTGAAAACTTGAATGTCCAAGTCTCTCCCTTGGTTTGGGAGATTAATTAACTATTACATTTTTAAATAAACTTTCTGTCCCATAATTCCTCTTTCTCTTTCTGGAATCCAGATTCTTTTCTATTCTTTTCTTTGTTAAAGATTTATTTATTTATTTTGGAGAGAGAGAGAGAGAGAGAGAGAGTAGCAGAGAGGGAGAGAGAGAATCTCAGGCAGACTCCCTGCTGAGCCCAGAGCCTGGCAGGTGGCTATATCCCAGGGCCCCAAGTTCATGATCTGAGCTGACACCAAGAGTCAGATGCCCAACCGGCTGAACTACCCAGACACCCCTGGAATCCAGTTTATTCTAACATCTTTTGTTTGAATGCCATAGATCCTTCAGGCTTGTTTTGCTTTTTAAAATTCTTTTGTTTTGGTTCTTCCAACTGTGTTATTTCAAAATTCCTGTCCTCTAACTTATTTACTATTCCATCTGTTCTACTCTACTGCAGGCATTCTCTATTCATTCTTCATTTCATTCATTGAATCCTTTTTTAAAATCAACTATAACTGACATACAATATTGTATTAGTTTCAGATGCATAACATAGTGATTTGGTATTTATATATTGCAAACTTATCTGTCATCATACAAAGTTGTTATAATTATTGACCATATTTTCTATGATATATATTATATCTTCCTGTCTTATTTATTTAATAACTGGAAGAATATACCTCTTAATCCCCTTCACCTATTTTGTCCATTCCTCCACTACCTCCCCTCTGGTAACTACCAGTTTGTTCTCTGTATCAATGAGTCTTTTTTTGTTTTGTTTTGTTTGTTTGTTTCTTGTTTTTTAGATTCCATATACAGGTGAAATCACATAGTATTTTGTCTTTCTCTGTCTAACTTATTTCATTTAACATAATACCCCTTAGATCTATCTATGTTGCCTCAAATAGTAAGATTTCATTCTTTGTTATGGCTGAGTAATATTACTTCACACACACACCACATCTTTATCCATTTGTCTATTGATGGACATTTAGTTTGCTTCCACATCTTGGTGATTGTAAATAATACTGCAGTAAACATAGGCATGCATATGTTTTTTTGAATTCATGTTTTCATTTCTTTGGACAAATACTCAGAAGTGAAATTCCTGGATTGTTTGATAGTTCTTTTTAAAATTTTTTGAAGAACCTCTATTTTGGTTTTCATAGTGACTATACCAGTTTACATTCCCATCAGCAGTGCATGAGAGTTCTTTTTCCACATCTTTGTCAACCCTGGTTATTTCTTGTCTTTTTGCTAATACCCGTCCTGACAGGCATGAGGTGATAGCTTACTGTGATTTTGGTTTGCATTTCTTTTTTTTTTTTAAAGATTTTATTTATTTATTTGATAGAGATCACAAGTAGGCAGAGAGGAAGGCAAAGAGAGAAGGAGAAGCAGACTTGCCGCTGAGCAGAAAGCCCGATGTGGGGCTCGATCCCAGGACCCTGGGATCATGACCTGAGCTGAAGGCAGAGGCTTTAACCCACTGAGCCACCCAGGCACCCCTTGGTTTGCATTTCTTTGATGGTTAGTGATATTGAGCATTTTTTACATATGTCTGTTGGCCATCTGTATGTCTTCTTTGGACAAAATGCCATCTTCCCATTTTTCAGATGGTTTGATTTTTTTGATATTGAGTTTTATGTTTTTAAGGTATATTTTGGATGTCAACCCCTTATTTGATATATTACTTGTGAATATCTTCTCCCATTCAGCAGGTTGTCTTTTTATTTTGTTGGTGGTATTTTTAACTGTGCAAAATCTTTTTGGTTTGATGTAGTCTCATTTGTTTATTTTTGTTTTTGTTGTCCTTGCCTGAGGAGATGGAGCCAAAAAAATACCGCTAAGACTAATGTCAAAGAGCTTACTGCCCAAGTTTTCTTCTAGGAATTTTATGGTTTCAGAGCTTATATTTAAATCTTTAATTCATTATGCATGTATTTTTGTATGTGGTGTAAGAAAGTTGTCCAGTTCCATTCTTTTGCATGTAGCTGCCCAGTTTCCCAACACCAATTACTGAAAAGACTGTCTTTTCCCTATTGTATATTCTTGCCTCCTTTATCACAGATTAATTGGCCATTTAAGCCATAGATTTAATTCTGAGCTTCTATTCTTTTCCATTGATCAATGTGTCTATTTTTGTGTCATTACCATACTGTTTAGATTACTAATAGCTTTGTAGTATGATTTGAAACCTGGGACCATTATACCTCCAGCTTTTTTCTTTCTCAAGATTGCTTTGGCTATTCAGGGTCTTCTGGGCTTCCATACAAGTTTTAGGATTATTTGTTTTAGTTCTGTGAAAAGTGCCATTGGTATTTTGATAGATATTGCATTGAATCTGAAGATTGTTTTGTGTAGTATGGACATTTTAACAATATTACATTTTCTAATCCATGAGCATAGTATACCTTTCCATTTATCTGTGTTATCTTTAGTTTCTTTTATCAGTGTCTTATAGCTTTAAGAATATATGTGTTTTACCTCCTTGGTTAAATTTATTCCTTGGCATTTTATTCTATTTTTTTGATATAATTGTAAATGGCATTGTTTTCTAAATTTCTCATTCTGATAGTTCATTATTAGTGTTTAGAAATTAGTATATGACAACAGATTTCCAAATATTGATTTTGTATCCTGCAAATTTGTTGAATTTATTTATTCTAATAGTTTTTGGTGGCTGCCTTAAAGTATATATATGTGTGTGTGTATATATATATGGCATTATGCCACCGGAATGTAGTTGACAATTTAACTTCTTCCTTTCCAATTTGGATGGTTTAGGTATTACTGTAATGCTGGCCTCATAAAATGAGCTTGGAAGAATTCCTTCCGTTTCAACTTTTTGGAATAATTTGAGAAAGATAATAACTGTTCTTTAAGTATTTGGTAAAATGCGACTGTGAAGCCATCTGGGCTTGGATTTTTGTTTGTCAGGATTTTTGATAACTGATTCATTTTCATTACTAGTAATCAATCTGCTCAGATTTTTGTGTCTTCCTGGTTCAGTCTTGGAATATTGTTTGTTTCTAGGGGTTTATCCATTTCTTCTAGGTTTTCTAATTTATTTGTGTATAACTGCTTTTAGTAGTCTTTAATGATTCTTTGTGTTTCTGTGGTATCAGTTGTAATGTCTCCTTTTTCATTTCTGATTTTATTTATTTGGGCCCTCTCTCTTATTTTCTTGATGAGTCTTGCTAAAGGTTTATCAATTTTGTTTATCTTTTTGAAGAAAATATTTATTTTTTTAGTCTCTGTTTATTTCTGCTCTCAGTTTTATCATTTTCTTTTTTTAACTAATTTTGTCCTTTTTTTTTTTTCTAGTTTCCTTAGGAGTAAGATTAGATTGCTTACATTTGAAATTTTTCTTGTTTCCAGAGGTGGGCCTATTTAATTTTTTTTAAATATTTTATTTATTTATTTGACAGACAGAGATCACAAGTAGGCAGAGAGGCAGGCAGAGAGAGAGGGGGAAGCAGGGTCCCTGCTGAGCAGAGAGCCGGATGTGGGGCTCAATCCCTTGACCTGAGCTGAAGGCAGAGGCTTTAACCCACTGAGCCACCCAGGCGCCCCCTATTTCATTTTTTTAAAAGATAAAATACGAGTCAAATTTATCAGATTTGTCCAGTCAGCAATGGTGATCTTCTTTCTGGTCTTGGCATTCCTGGACCCAAAGCACTTCATGGTTTCCATAATATTCATGCCCTCTTTCACCTTGCAAGGACCATGTGCTTGTCATGCAATCACTCAATTTTGGCAGTGCAGATGAAATCCTGGGAACCATTTGTATTGGGTCTAGCACTTGCCATGAGCAAGATGCCAGGACCCGTATGCTTCAGGATGAAATTCTCATTATCAAATTCTCCCCAGAGATGGACTTGCTGCCAGTGCCATTATAGGATGTGAAATAACTACTCTGGCAAATAAATCCTAGAATAATTCTGTGAAAACAGGAACTTTTATAACCAAATCCATTTTCCCTGGTGTTCATGAAAGTTCTCTGCTGTCTTTGGAAATTTGTTTGCAAACAGCTCAAAAGAAATGTGACCTAAAGGCTTGCCGTCCATGGAGATGTGGAAGAACACAGTGGGGTTGTCCTCGGCTGGGTGATATGGGTGGTTCTAGGGCAGCTGTGTCTGCAAGGCCTGTGTCTTCATTTTCATTTGTCTCTAGGTAGTTTTCGATTTTTTTTTTTCTTGACCCATTGATTGTTTAGTGGCATGTTGGTTTCCATGTGTATGTTTGTTTGTTCCATTTTTATTGTAATTGATTTCTAGTTTCATATCATTGTGGTTGGAAAAGATGCTTGATATGATTTCAATCTTCTTAACTTTATTGAGACATGTTTTGTGGCCTCATGTGCAATCTATCCTGAAGAATGTTCCATGTGTACTTAAGAAGAATATGTATTCTGCTGATTTGGGTTTGAATGTTCTATATATATATGTCTATTAGTTCCATTTGGCCTAATGTATCATTTAAGACCAACATTGCCATATTAATTTTTTGTCTGGGTGATCTATCCATTGATGTAAGTGAGCTATTAAAGTCCCCTACTACTATTGTGTTATTGTTAATTTCTCCCCTTTTGTCTTTTAATATTTTTTTTGTATGTTTAGGTGCTCCTATCTATGTAATGACCTTCTTTGTCTTGTTACACTTTGTTTTAAAATCTCTTTTGCCTGATATTTATAGTAGCATTATCTACAATAGCCAAATTATAGAAACAGCCCAAGTGTCTGTCAATTGATGAATGGATAAAGAAGATATAGTATATATACACCATAGTATATTACTCAGTCATATAAAAGAATGAAAGCTAGCCATGGATGGAGCTAGAAAGTATAATGCTAAGTGAAATAAGTCAGTCGGGGAAAGACAAATACCTTATGATTTCACTCATATGTGGAGTTTAAAAAACAAAACAAAGGGGAAAGAAAGAGAGAGAAACAAACCAAAAAACAGACTCAACCTTTGAGAATAAACTGATGGTTACCAGAGGGGACGTAGGGGTGGGGGAAGATAGGTGAAATAGGTAATGGGGATTAAATAGTGCACTTGTTGTGATGAGCACTGGGTGTTGTATGGAGTGTTGAATCACTATATTGTACACTTGATACTGTTTACACTGTAAGCAGACTCCTGCCCAGCAGGGAGGCCAATGCAAGACTCAATCCCAGAACCTTGAGATCATGACCTGAGTTGAAGGCAGATACTTAACCAACTAAGCCACCCAGGTGTCCCTGCATGAAATATCTTTTTGTATCTTTTCACTTTCAGTGTGTGTGTCTTCAGGTTTGAAGTGAATCTCTTGTAGGCAGCATGTAAATGGATCTTGGTTTTTTTGTTTTGTTTTGTTTTTTTAAAATCCATTCAGTTATCCTATATTTTTTGATTGGTACATTTAGTCCATTTACATTTAAAATAACAATTGATGTGTATGTATTTATTGCCATTTTGTTGACTGCTTTTGTGGTTCTCTGTTCTTTAACTTCTCTTGCTCTCTTTTCTTATGATTTGATGAGTTTCTTTAGTGTGATGTTTGGATTCCGCTGTCTTTACTTTTTGTGTATCTATTATAGTTTTTTGTTTGTGGTTACTAGGAGGTTCATGTATAAAAACCTATATATATAAAACAGTCTATTTTAAATTGGTGGTCATTTAAATTGGAATGCATTATAAAAGCTCTACATTTCTCTCCCCTACATGTTTTATATTTTTGTTATCTTTTAAGTCTTTTTATTTTGTGTATTCCTTAACTAATATTGCAGTTATACTTGATTTTATAAGTTTTGTCTTTCAACAACTTCATACTAACTTTATAAGTGATTGATCCTTTACCTATATTATATGTTTGCCTTTACCAGTGAGATTTTTTTCTTTCATATATTTTCTTATTTCTAGTAATAGCCTTTTCCTTTTCACTTAAAGAAGTCCTTTTAGTATTTCTAATGCAATCTTCCTATTGTGGTGGGGCCGTGCCTGCTGGAGATGTACTGATTTGTAGGACTATCCCATGTCTGGCTGGCTACATGGTTCATCCATAACTCCTAAGATGATGCGGGTAGATGAGAGTGGCCCACCAACCAGGTTGGTTATGAAGACTGGTTGTGACTGCTGTGGGTTTGTTATTGGGTGAAGATATTATTGTGTCACCTATAGTTCTGGCCAACGTGAATGGTTGTGCATGGCTGGCAATGTGGTAGGACACCTGGTGTTAGTAGTCTAAAGGGAGGATTTTAAAATGTTGCCTGCCAGATCCAGGATCAGTGGAGCAGAGCAAGATAGCAAAATGGCTGCTACCAGTGTCTCAATCCTCAGGGAGAGTCCTGGCTGTCTCCTCCCTCTCCTGTAGGCACTCCAAGATTAGTCAGTGGGTCTCCATCACCTATGGTCTATATGCTTTTCAGTCTGGTGTTTTTGTGCTGGTTTCCAGGTTGAGTGAGTTTGTGAATGAGTCCTTTAAGAGTGGGTTTTCCTTTCCCTTCATTTCGATAGTTTTCCTGGAGATATTCCCTGTTGGTTTTCAAATCCATGTGTTTTGGAGACTTTTCTCTCCTATGCAGGATCTGAGAGCTGTGGAACGTCTTTTATCTCTCTGGGTGTCTACTGTCCCTTGTTGTAGAGGCTCTATAGATTTAGTTCCTAGGTCCCCTTCAGAGGGAATTATTACATATGTAGTTGTGGATTTGTTGGGTCTACGAGAGGAGGTGAGCTCAGGATTTTCCTACACTGCCATCTTGAACCCTGTCCTCATTTGATGAATTCTTAACTTTGGAATTTGTTGATATTGATAAGGGAAATCTGTGTTCTAAGTTGGCCAATCAATCCAGCAGGGGAATCCCAGTACAGGTCCTAGGGCCATTACAGGTTTTCCCCCCTAAACACCCCCCCTGCCCTGGCCACAGGCACAAGAGTGGCACAGATATGGAAGTAAAAGTGTATAAACTACCCCTTTGTTTGTGCTTGGGTCTCAGATCTTGGGAGATTACTCTCCTCTGAGCCTGCTAGTGTTAAATAAACCTCCCATCCTCCAAGGTCTCTGAGTGCTGAGTGGTTCTTTGGCCAGGATCTAGTCCAAGTTCTGTAACAGTATCTTTGGTAACAAGCTCATTTTGGTTGTGTATTTTTTACCCTTATATCATTGAGATATTTGAGTTTTCTTGTAGCTCACTGTTTTTTTTTTTCCTTTAAAACAGCTATTTTAAAATTTTTTCCAGTTTTATCAAAATATAATTTATATACATCATTGTATAAGTTTAAGGGGTACAGAGTAATGGCTTTACTTACATATATTGTGAGATGATTACAACAAGTTTAGTTAGCATCCATCATCTCCATCCATCCACAATAAAAAGAGAAAGTAAATAAATAAAAAAATTTTTTTTCCTTTTAATGAGAACTCAGGATTTTTTTTTCTTACCTTTCCTGTATATAATATAACAGCATTAACTATAGTCATGCTGTATATTATATCTCTTATACTAATTTACCTAACTGGAATTTTTTATCTTTTGACCTCCTTCCTCCATTCCCTCCCCTCCTACCCTCCTGCTTCTGGTAACCACAAATCATATCTTTGCCTGAGTTTGGTGTGTTTTTTGTGTGCTTGTTTGTTTTAGATTCCACATACAAGTCAGGTCATATAGTGTTTGCTTTTCTCTGTCTCTCTACTTCATTTAGCATAATGCCCTCAAAGTTCATCCATGTTGTTGCAAATGGCAGGATTTCCTCGCATTTTTAAATTTTAATTTTACTTTTTTGAAGATTTATTTATTTGAGAGAGTGAGAGAGAGACAATACAAGCAGGAAGAGGGGCGGAGGGAGAGGGGGGCAAAATCCTCAAGCACACTCAGGATCCTGAGATCATGACCTGAGCCAAAATCAAGAGCTGGCTGCCTAACCAACTGAGGCACCCATGTGCCCCCTTTGTGTATGTGTGTGTGTGTGTTATAGTTAAATAATGCTCCATTGTATTTTTCATTTTTTCAAATAATGTTCCATTGTACCACAACTTCTTTATCCGTTCATCTGTTGATGGACACCTGGGTTGTTTACATGTCTATGCCTATTGTAAACAATGCTGGTATGAACATGAGGATACAGATATCTTTCTGAATTAGTGTTTTTTCAAAGCAGCTATTTTGAGTTCTTCATCACCTCGGTCACAATATTTCATGGATTTGAATGCAGTTGTTGGGAATTATTATTTTCCTTTTGGTGGTGACATATTTCCTTGATTAGTCTTATTCAGAGGTGACACTCTTCATTGTTGTTGCTTTATCTGGGGTTGTTCAGGATTTGTGCGGTGGACCTGCTCCACTCCTCTCTCCCTCTTGTGGAAGAATTCTAAATTCTTTATGCTTTCCTGTGTTACAACTCACCAAGCTGGCTGCTGGAAACTTTTTTTATTTTCCAGAAGGTGGCACTAAAGCACCAGTTTGTAGTTCTTCCCTTGCCGGCCCTGGTTTGTTTTTTCTGAGAGCATTCTTCTGACCAGACCTGTCTACCACAGCACTTGGGAGCAAGTCTGAGGGTCTGGCAGGGAGGTGGGGGTGGGTGGGGTGGGGTGGGGAGGGGGGTTGGGCTTAGCATTGGGGAGGGGGGTGTTGAGGGTGCCCCTGTGGAGTGATCCTCCAGTGGGTTACTCCCAAAAGCTTGCATGCAGGATTCTGAAGCAGTCAGCAGGAGCTGTGTCCCTTTGAAATTCTTATTTGCTCCCATTTTTTCCTCCTCCCTCCCCTCAGACTTGGAGGTTATGCGTCACAACTCTGAGTGCTGCCTGAGAGAAACAAGACTTCTCTGGCCATGACCAGCACCGCTGGGAAGACAAGCTCAGTTATTGAAAAATTATTATTTTCTTTTGTGATGACATGTTTCCTTGATTTTTCATGTTTCTTACAGTTTATGTTGCTGTCTTTACATTTGAAGCAACAGACACCTACTGAAATCTTTGCTGGTTAGCTTTGGACAGGGTATTCTGTTTGATGGTGTTATTAACTGAGGCTTTCTCTTTGTATCAGCACACCTCCACTTTTTTTGCTCTCCCCTTTGGCAGAATTCTTAAGTTTTTATGTTTTTTTGGTTCTTGCGGCTCACCAGGTTGGCAACTGGAATCCTCTCTTGTTGTACAGAAGGTGGTAGTAGAGCTCAAGGGTATGGCTTCTTGCTTTCCCATGCAATTCCTGTTTTCTGAACACACACCCTGCCTGTACTTCTGCGTTTCATACGTGCATGGGGGAAAAATGTACACTGAACAAGAAAATGCACATACTTTTCTAAATATGGGGGCCAGTTAAAGAATTATTGGGGAAGAAGGAATAAAAAATAGGTAAAATTAAGGCACATAGTTTTCCCAACTCAAATTTAGTTGCAATAAATATCCAAGAAATGCCACAAACAAAGCAGTGACCTTGAAATTATATGTGATTCCCATCAGAGTTTTAAAATGCCATTGTGTTTAATTCTAGAAACTACAAGACTGAATCATCTTCTGGAGCCATTGTTTCCTCTTTTGTTTCTTAAAACAGAACACGATTACTAAACAGAACCTACAGTAAACATTAAGGTTCCTCACAGGGATCAAGCCCCAGGCATCAGACAGGTCAATAGAGAGACACTTGGGTGGTGATAATGCCAGGAACTCCCTGGCTGCTGCTCCAGGGGCTTATGCCACGTATGCCTTCAGCAACTTAAAAGAGGTTTCTTTCTCTCTCTACCTGATTAGGATTTTTTTAAAGCAGCAATGTTGCATTCTGTCAGTTGCAATTTCAGTATCTATTGAGATGATGAGAGGTTGCTCTCCTTTCGTCTGCCGACACTCATTCCTTAGTAGTTTTTCTAATAAATTGCAGTCTTCTTGGATTTCTAAGACAAAATCTTTCTTAGTCACAATACCTTAGGCTTTCAGTACAGTGCATGGCTCACTTTGCTAGTATTTATTTAGGAGTTTTGCACATACTTGAAATGCCAGATTAACAATTTCTTTCTTCTTTGTGTGCTATCCTTTGTTTTTTTTTTCCTTTCTTCTTTTCGGTTGGGCTAAAATGCACATAACTCGAACTTACCCTCTGAACCATTTTTAAGTGTACAGTTCAGTGGTACCAAACACATTCATACTGTTGCGCAACCACACACCATCCATGCCCCTAACTCTTTTCATCTTGTGAAGTTGAAATAAAGCTCAAACTCTGTACCTTTTCCTCCCCTTCTTTATCCCTGGCAACTACCACTTTTTGTTTTTATGATTTTGACAACTCTAGGTACTCATATAGTATTGGTATATAAGATATCCCCATCTCCCTGTTGACGCTGTGTGAAAAACATTTTCTTCTTTATTTGACTCATTCTCTAAAATGTTCTATTATTCAGCATAACAAGATGGGATTGCTAATAAAATATGTTCTTTCTCCTATAAATTCTGTGTACATGAATCAGCAATAAAACTTAATCTGAAAAATATATGTTCCACAAAATATAAACACTATACACTAAATGCAGTTTAGTTTTGGCTATGTTTTCTCTTCCAATATGAAGCTACATTTACTTAATCCAAATAAATAACACTCAATATTTACTTTCTTAAGTGTTTAATTTTCCTCAAATGTGACAAAAATATGAGATTAAGGAAGATTGAAATTCTAACTACTTTTATATCCTACATTATTTAACTTGAGTTTTTTTTTTTTTTTGCCTAATACCCTGCTTATATTATAAATGTCTTAAAAACATTTTTTCCATATGGATGCTTCTATTTAATCTTACTCTGTCTAGTAAGGGTTTGGGACTTGCCAATATGTTTATAGAAGATATTGTTAACCATTTAACAAGTTACCATTGGATCCTGTTTGGGGCTCATAATTAAATTATATATCCAAGACTCCAGAGCAGGTAAGTAAGGCCATGCTGCTGAATTCTAGCCAGAGAGTGTGAGCAGACGTGGCGGGTATCCCTTCCAGGCTTGGCCAGAAGAAAGTTCTATTTATATTCCTCCATGTTCTTTCTTCTCTCTTCCTGTTGAATGGGGTAAAAATGATGTCTGTTACATTGAAGGCCACGTACTAGAGATGGCAAAGTCACTGTTAGCTGGGTTCTGGAGTGACCACCTAGAGGTAGCCTCAGCCTGCTTGAGACAGCTTTCTTGGACTGCACGTGTCCATAGATTGTGTGCGTGGGAGAGATTCTGCAGCATATTTGTTACTCTTTATTATAACTAGTGTTACCAATTTTTTAAAAAAAGATTTTATTTATTTATTTGAGAGAGAGAGCAAACGAGCAGTGGCGAGGAGCAGGGGAAGGGGGAGAGAGGGAGAAACAGACTCCCTGATGAACAGGAAGCCCTAGGTGGGGCTCCATCCTGGGACCAGATGCAGATCATGACCTGAGCTGAAGGTGGATGAGCCACTCAGGCATCCCTAGTGTTACCAGTTAATACTGGAATTCCTGATTTAAGGTAGGACAAAAGGAGAAAATAGAACAGGGTGGGGACAATAGATTAGGAATTTGGCAAACAAAACAAACCCCACACTATTATAACCTCTATACTGATTTGGCTCTAAGACAAAGGAGACTAAGGAATTCTGATTAATAAGCAAATTACCATATAAGAACACAAACGCGAGCAATTTCACAAGATGAAGTATGACAATATAAGGATTTCTCTTGCCATTCAACCAGAAGTAGCAATTATGTAAACGTGTTTCCACAAACTTTGGGGCAATATTCTTACAGTGTTTCAAGGATGGTTTTAATGATCCACAATATATGTTGATGTCATTACACTGGAGCTTCTTTTTTTTTTTTTTTTTTTTTTGAAGAGTTTATTTATTTATTTGACAGTGCATGAGAGAGCTCAAGTAGGGGAAACAGAGGGAGGGGGAGAAGCAGGCTCTCCACTGAGCAGGGAGCCCAATGAGGGGCTCGATCTTGTGACCCCAGAATCATGACCTGAGCCACAAAGGCATCCCTACACTGGAGCTTCTTTTAGTAAAAATAATTTGGTTGGGGCAAAAATGAACTGGTTTAAATAAACATCTCTTGACTGATCTAGATTGATAGAGTAGGTATAATACTATTCAGTCCAGTGGGCTAGTCTCTGAAAACTAACTTCATGTAGCTTTCCGTTGAATTTACAAGCATATGTAATATATGATGTGTGAGTAGGGTTAGCATTCTTTTATGACAGCTGAGAATCTCAGCAATCCTGGGTCCCATATGAGGTCTTCCCGGTTCTGCTCAGTAGACAGTCAAAAGAAGAACACATTTTATGTTTTAAGGTTTTTATAAAAAGTTCAACTCTCTCAACATTTATTTATTGAGCATCTACTTTTGCTCCGCAGTGGACGCAGCTTTAATCAGACAGCAGTTTTTCTTGTTTAGAATTTATAATCTAGATCAGATGTTATGGGGTTTCTTAAGAGAGGACTCTGAATCGGATTGTTAACTAAGAAAATCTCCCTGAAGGAGGCTACAACTCAAGTTGAGTCCTGAAAAGAACCTCAGCAAAGGTCATTTCAGGCGGAGAGAAAAGCACAAAAAAAGGCACAGGTAGGAAGGAAATAAGACCTGTCACCTCTTGACGGAACTGTAAATGTCTCCTTAGAACCCAAAGGTTAAGTGAGAAGTGGGTTGAAGTGGTGACAGAGGTAAGAAAGGGATCAGATTATCAAGTACCAAATATACTATTCTCAATCGTTGATTCTTTTTTTTTTTTTTTAAAGATTTTATTTATTTGACAGAGATCACAAGTAGGCAGAGAGGCAGACAGGGCGGGGAGGGGGGAAGCAGACTCCCTGCTGAGCAGAGAGCCCAATGCGGGGCTCGATCCCAGGACCCTGGGACCATGACCTGAGCCGAAGGCAGAGGCTTTAACCCACTGAGCCACCCAGGTGCCCCTCAATTGTTGATTCTATCTGAATGGGGAGCTACTGAAGGTTTTCAGCAGGACAGAGCTGTGAAATTTGTACCTGAGAAAGAGCAATTTGAAGAGTGCAGAGGACAGGAAGACCAGTAGCTGGGAGATAAGTCCCAAGGTTTAATACAACTGTCTATGGAAAGTGGTAGGAATTATAGTAGTGGTGATAAGAACAGTGAACGTTTTTTTTTTTTTTTTTAAAGATTTTATTTATTTATTTGACAGACAGAGATTACAAGTAGACAGAGAAGCAGGCAGAGAGAGGAAGGGAAGCAGTCTCCCTGCTGAGCAGAGAGCCCAATGCTGGGCTCGATCCCAGGACCCTGGGATCATGACCTGAGCCGAAGGCAGAGGCTTTAACCCACTGAGCCACGGAGGCACCCCAAGAACAGTGAATGTTTATTAGACTGAAAGCTGTTATGGATTATTTCCTTCTATCTTGCAACAACCCATTGAGATCAGTGATATTAGCTCATGTTTATCTTACAAGTGAGGAAAGTGAACACTAGGAAATTCACACTCATAACAAAGGGCACTGTGGGTATTTGGACCCAAAGCCTTTCACCAAAGTCCACATTGTCTACTGAGCATTTGAGCCAATCCATCAAATAGGTTCTATTAGCTCAACTTCAAAATGTATCTCACAACCGGCTACTTCACACTCCCTCCAAGCTGCCACCCTGGCCCAGCCCCCATTATTGTCAGCCTGAATCATCACAGGTGCCTCTACAGTGGGCTTCCTTGCTGTCACCTGTCTATGTATTTTCCATTGTCACAGAACCAGCTGAGTAATCTTTCAGGTCTTAAACTACATCAGTCTCCTGCTTACTGTTCCAATGGCTTCCCATCACAAGGTCCCAAGTGAGCTGGCCTCCACTTACCTTTAAATTTGAGTCTCATGGGAGCAAGGCCAACTTACTTTCTACCCACAGTTTTCCACTGGCTCTTTCCTCTTTCAGGAATGCCCCTTCCCTTTGTCTTTCTCTGGCAGGTTTCCTGTCATCCTTGAGCCCTCTGCTCAAATAACCATGCTCACTTGACTAATTTCGTACATGACACTCACTCTAGGAGGGAGGGGGATGTGCGTGTATTTATATATGTGAAAAAACACCTTACTTTTAAATCTTCTCGATTTACCCTTTCTTACCTTATATGGTATATTTTATTCTTCCTTAGGAATGGTCATTTTTTTTTTAAAGATTTTATTTATTTATTTCAGAGAGAGAGAGAGAATACAAGCAGGGGGAGTGACAGGGAGAGAAAGAGGGAGAAGCAGATTCCCCACTCAGCAGGGAACCTGACGCAGGGCTCAATCTTAGGACCCTGAGATCATGACCTGAGCTGAAGGCAGACGCTCAACAGACTGAGCCACCCAGGTGCCCCAGGACTAGTCATTTCTGATTTCACCCATTATTTTAGAATTTTTTGTAAGTTCAGTCTCTGAACAAAGCTTCAGAGCCTCACAGCAAGCAGTTTCCTTCATGTACTGATCACCATAATTTCTCCACTTTGATAATGAAGCTGAAGTTAAAAGAAATGAAGCAAACTGGCCTATCAGTGAGTAACAGGACTAGACTAACCCATTTCCAGTGTTTTTTCCCCATAGATCTGGATATAGTTTTCCTGAAGAGCAAATCCATAGTTGTTGGTAAGCAGTTCAGCAGGGCACAAGTTATGTGTTAACTTCAAGCTCAGATTTACTGATACTTATATTTATGAGCGCTATTCAAAATAACCTTTTAAAAGCAATTTTATTTCTATTTTCCCATTTTTTCCTTAAAACTGTCAAAGGAAGCAAGAGGTCAAATTACCCCAATTTTATAGATGAAGGAGACACAGAAATGTAGGTGACTGCCTAAATTGGCAGTCTTGTGTTCCAGGGGTAATACTTTTTCCACAAAACTGATGTCACCTTAACTAAATAATAGTATTTAATTAAACTATTGGCATGCAAAGGACCTCTGATCAAATTAAGGACAGTGAAGAGTAACTACATTTTCCAATGAGTTAAGGTTTGTTATAAGGGCTTTCATAGAGAAGTCACATTTATGGGGACCCCTCTGTCTAAAAAGACCAAGGTATAGAATTAACATGGCACAAAGACAGAATTACAGAAACATGGCTAAAGAAAAACCTGGATCAATGAAACACTGAAAATTTGAGCATAGTATTTTTTGTAAAGCACATAATATATTTATAAAACAGCATTTGAGGATGGGAGTAGAAAGGTGGTTTTTTTTTGTTTGTTTATTTGTTTTTTTACAAATGGGCATAGATAAATTTTCAAATGCCAGAGACACATAAATATTAATAAAAATATTAATAATTAGAATAGATCTAATCTTTAAAATGAATGTTAAGGAGGCCACCACAACTTTCCATAATGATGGAATCCTGAAATAGATTGAGTATAGGTGTGGAACTATCAATTTCTAATCCTAAAATCAAGGCAAAAGTTTGAGACATTTATCCAGTAATTCAGTGTAAAATAATCCCTTTTATTTTTATATCCTGAAAGAATTTTTTACCTTAATAAATGATTACATCTAGTAAACTGTGCCTTCCTTACTAACCTGCTTTATCCACTTTCCTTGGGATTGACTTTGCTTTACAGAAAACAACCATTAAAATTTCTTTCCTTTGGAAGTGTTGAATCACTATACATATACCTGAAACTAATATAACACTGTATGTTAACCAACTGAATTAAAATAAAGGTTTAAATAGTCAAGCATTATATACAGATATAGAAAGGCCTATACAAGTAACAAATGAAAATATAACTCCAAATCATGTGTGGACACTGACAGTAAGTGCATTGGTATATTCTATTCTGTATGATGCTAGAGTTAACAGTTGGTGATGTCAAATAGTGGTTTCCAAGGAGCTTACCTAATCAGAACTTTAGAGGGCTCTAGAAACCTTCTTTTTTAACAATAGCCCCAGATGATTCCAGGTTTTGATTGAAAGTATTGTTTGGGGAAGCACTTTCAACCTCCATTGTGTGTCAGATTACATACACATTAATTGAGCCAAAAATAAGTTTTTATTTTTCAAGAGTAGTTGAACAAAAAGTATTTTTCTTATAAAAACTATTGATAGATACCTAAATGCAATGCGGTTGAAATATGAAATCATGCGTATTTGGTATTTGTATTTATTTCATAAAGGTAAGTATACCAATGAAAAGCCATACAACGAGAAACAAAACAACAAATACAAATGAAGGCATTTCTCTGAATTCTGTGTTTCGTCAAGTATCAAAAGCCACCAATCTTTTAATTCTTTTCTTGTATGTTGTTCTGTATGTGCATTCTCTGCTTCTGACTGGATCTTCTGACTGGATCTTCTGTCCTTTTCCATGTGGCATTTCCCACAGACATGTGTCATTGGCTGCTGCTTTGGGGGTTGAATGTCCTTCTGAGCGTCTATTGTTCATCCCCATGTAGCAGGGAAAGACTTCTCACTCTGCACCTACAAACAAATTCTGACTTATCACAGTGTCACCAAGATATATATTTTTTTTACCACTATCGCAAAATTATCTTCCCACCATGTTTCTCATATAAATGAAAATCTAGATATTTTCACCATGACATTTGTCATACTCATGCAATTCCACACAGTAAAGACAACAAAGGTAGATCAGGTATTTCAATATGATATTAAAAACTCAGTGAAATTCTCTGGTTTTGTTTATGTTTCTCATAGTTTTGTTCCAAGTAAAGGATAGAAAAACAGTGTTATTTAAATGACCTTTACATGTTGACAAAATCCTAGGACTTTTGGACATGGAGGTAATGAAAAAAAAACCTACATCAGATACTCCTCTGTATAGAATCTATAATAAGCAAATTATGTGGCAGCATACAGTTCAAAGCAGACAGAACATATCCTACTCTTTTTTGTGTCAATTGGTTAGTTGCTAAGGAAACTGGTTTAATATTATTTATTTATTTTTCTTTTTAATCTCCCTTTTTGTGATGTTCTGCAGTTAGGTTATCACTGTCAATTCATTGTGTTTCCTGAAGACAGCCTACCTTTTTATATCCACACATTAGTCAACTCAGATCAGTTATTTGTGTACTTGGTTAAAGTAGAGTATACTTAAGTTGAGTAAACATTTGCATTGTGACAATTTCTGTTTTTTTTTTTTTTTTTCCTCTTGACGCTGAACAGTTTTGATTGCTTTGAAAGGGCACACAGCTTTAGCTGTCCTTGTTTCAGCTGTGTCAAAATCATCACTGTCAGGGTCATCAGTGTATTTTATGTGCTGGAATGGTTTGTTTGCAAATTTGGTGCTATGTTGAACACAGACTTGGAGTTCTAATTCTGTTGAAAACAACGTGCTCTGAATGTCCAAACCCCAAAAGACAAAATGTGACTTGGAGTCTGGCCACATGCTGAAACCATAGCATTCACATATTTATTGCTGATATCAAAACATTCATTGATACAAGATTTAGAATGATTGAAATTCAAAATATGGTATTTAATCTTACAAGTAGTTAAAAAATTTCTTCTTTAAATTCAGAGTGATGGCCTCCAGGTAAGATGGTAACTTTTAATGTTTGAAATTGCCATTTGACACATGTCACATTTATATAATCCAATCCTTTTCCACAGGAAATAGAATATTAAGCATGAGTTTTAGCTGTCAGAGAAAATTTCACTGTGATAACCTGTATCTCTAGAAGTAAAAAGAGATGTGGGAATAAGAAGTCAAGAATGTCTTTATGAGGGGTGCCTGGGTGGCTCAGTGGGTTAAAGCCTCTGCCTTCGGCTCAGGTCATGATCTCAGAGTCCTGGGATCGAGCCCCACATGGGGCTCTCTGCTCAGCAGGGAGCCTGCTTCCCCCCCCTCTCTCTGCCAGCCTCTCTGCCTACTTGTAATCTCTGTCTGTCAAATAAATAAATAAAATCTTAAAAAAAAAAAGGAACGTCTTTATGACTTCCAATTCTAAAAAATGTGACAAGATGAATTTAAAAATAACCTTTATATTTTTTAAATGTGTTGATATATTATTTGAAAAAAAAATGCATGCAATGAGGGCAGTTAAACCAACAGAGGCAAAATTTGCCTTTTCTTGCCTCTATACCTAGTATTGATTGGCCTAATAGGCTCATGTTAGTTGAAGGAAGAGAGGGCCTTTTATGATAACAAGTGATAAGTCACTTATATAATGTTATAACTTTTAAAAATGAATAACTCTAAATACACTTATTCTATAAAAAATCAAACTGAATTTATGAAGGATAAAGTCATTTCGCATGGGGGTACATCCTGGTATGAACTGGGTGACTGGGGCAGTTTCACATCTCCTTCTTTCTCAGTGGATGTCTCTGCACCCCAGAAACTGTTGATCTGTTTCCTGGTGAGTGTCAGGTTTGGCAAGAACATCACAGAAGTTAAAAAAAAAAAAAGGTTATCAGAGGGAAGTTCACTTTTATTATACTTGAAGAGAATGCTGACTGTTGAGCTCCGGTTTGAAGTTCTTTTTTAGGGGAGGGATTGAAGTTCTTGATCAAAGTTTATATGATTATGTGATTTTGGGGGGCTGGTGGTGTTTGGAAGGTTTTGCTTATTGTTTATACCCATATAATGTTTCAGAAATTCTTGGAATCATAGTAAGCACTATTTTACAATACGTTCCTTATTCTTTTGTTGTATGTAAAGAAGAATGACCTCAATGTGAGTTTCATTTCATATTTACCTGTAAGGACTATAGTCATATTTTCTTTATAAATACCTCTGTTTTATTAATTAAATATAACACCAAATTAAAAAAAAATTACGGGGGCTGATAATGTTCATATATATATCTATCAAATTCTAATTACCATATAATGGCCCAGAAATGCAACTAAAAGGGAGCTAAAGATAAGTTAGTTATTCTTAATAATAATGTAATAGAGCAATTTATTTATCACAGAGCTTCTTGGAATTTAAGGCAAAACAGTAAGTAAATATTAATCTATACTACTTATTTTGTCTAAACCATCTATATGTTGTTATTTTTCTACATTTCATGAGTTAGTGGTAAACCTTCGTGGTAAAAGCATTTTATCAACCCAGAGTTTAAACATGAAGTGAAAAGCTTAAAGCCAGTACAGCATGCACCAGAGCTGTCTAAAGCAGAGATCTTGCTGGCTAGAAAAAAGCACACAGAAATTTCAGCCTGACTCAAGAGTTTCAGCAAAAATATGTTAGAAAATACACTTTTCAGATATCTCCCATTTCCCATTTTTTTTTTAAAGTTTTTTTTTTTTTAAGATTTTATTTATTTATTTGACAGAGAGAGATCACAAGCAGGCAGAGAGGCAGGTAGAGAGAGAGGAGGAATCAGGCTCCCTGCTGAGCAGAGAGCCCGATGCGGGGCTTGATCCCAGGACCCCGAGATCATGACCTGAGCCGAAGGCAGCGGCTTAACCCACTGAGCCACCCAGGCGCCCCTCCCATTTTTTTGAATAGGAAATTCAGACCGAGATCATTTTACCCTTCTTTTAAGGTTAAAAAAAAAAAGTTATAGTTAGTTGTGGGGGATCCCAAACTCCAGCCATTATTTTTCAGATTAAAAAAAAAAACAAACCAAAAAACCAGAATTGCCGCTAGGTGTGCATGAGAAAGAAAGAAAGAAAGAAAGACCTAACAGACTTATCAAAGGAGTTGACAAGATAAAGGAGATAGGAATAGGATAAAGAGATAATTTGAAAAAGAACTCTATAGAAAAGAAACAAACTAGACATACTTACTTAATATCTGTTTTTAATTCTCATGAAAATCACAGTATAAATTCTGAAAACTGCTGTAACTTCAAAGACAAGAAATTTGGAAAATTTTAAGGGAAATTTTACAGAAATAATGATTCTGTAGTAGCTTAATCAGAAAAAATGATAACCGACATTACAAAAATGTAGCTACTTTGTGGATAATGTAATATTAAGGGCAGTGACAAAGGTACCTGTAGGTCCTTTGTGCTATAGGAAAGAGATTCACTAAGGTCACACAAATAATTGTAGGGATAATCTTATTATCAAGGTATTTGTGAAAAAGTAAGTCAGGCTTCTCAGGAAAAGAATAGACTCATATCAGTCCATTGAGTGAAAGAGGACCTCAATGCAAGTAGACTTTACAAAAATTAGGCCATAATTTTGTCATCTGGTCAACAAAATTTAATTTGTATTTACTATATGTCAGGAGACCCAGGAAGAGCCAATGTTTCAATCTGAGTTTGAAGGCAGATAGAAAGCTGATCTTCCAGTTTGAAAGCAGTCAGGTGGGAGTCTCTTACTTGGGAGAGAGTCATCTTTTTGTTCTATATAGGGTTTCAACTGATTAGATGAGACCCACCCACAGGAGGGAGGGCAGTGTGCTTTACTTGGTCTTCTGATTTAAATGCTAATTTTGCCAAAACACACTCTCAGAGAAACACCCAGAATAATGTTTGATCAAATAGCTGTGCATCTTGTGGTCCTGTCAAGTTGATACATAAAATTACTGTATAATGAATTTTTTTACTTAAATAAAAAAAGGGAAAATGTATACAAGACAAAAATATTTTTCAAATGGACTTTCAGTATCTCACTTCTTAGAAGCCAATTACACAATAATATTTCCCAGTATTTGCTAACCATTTTAGTTATAGGAAGTAGTCATGGCTCATTGCAGTGCTGCTAAGTGCCAAGCCCTATACCATGTGTTTTCTTTTTCATATATTAGATTTCTGATAATTAATGAAATAACATTGATACATTAGTAACTGAAGTCTATGGTTTATATTAGGATTCACTCTTCATGTTGCATAGTACTGTTGGTTTTGAAAAATAGATAATCATATATTCATCATTACAGTACCACTCAGAATAGTTTCAGTGCCCTAAAAATCCACTGTACTCCACCTATTCATCCCTCCTTGCCTCTCAGAAACCCTTGAAAACCACTGATCTTTTTTGCTGTCTCCATAGTTTTGCCTTTTCCAAGATGTCACATAGTTGGAATCATACAGTATGTCGCTCTTTCACACCGGCTTCTTCCACTTAGCAATATGTTTAAGATTCTTACATGCCTTTGTATGGATTGACAGTTCATTTCTTTTTATCAATGAATACTATTCTCATGCATAGATACACCACATTAATCAATTCACATATTAAGTGATATTTTGTTTTATTCCAGATTTTGGCAATTATGAATAAAGCTGATTTTTGCAGGCTTTTGTGTGGACATATTTTCGACTCATTTGGGTAAATACCAAGGAGCACAAATGCTGGGTGCTATGATAAGTCTATGTTTAGCTTTGTAAAATGTAACACTATGTTTGAAGGTGTCTGTACTCCTTTGCATTCCCATCAGCAATGAATGGGAGTTCATGTTGTTGCAGCGTCTCACAAGCATTTGGTGTTGTCAATATTCTGGTTATTGGCCTAGGTGTACAGTGGTACCTCATTGTTTGAATTTACGTTTCCCTAATGACCTGTTATAGTGAGCATCTTTTCATGTACTTATTTGCCATCTGTATATCTTCTTTGGTGTGGTATCTCTTTAGATCTTTTGTCTACATTTTAGTGCTGCTGTTTGTTTTCTTATTGTTAAATTTAAGTTTTTTTTGGGTATATTTTGGATAATAGTCCTTTCTCAGATATTCCAACAGTCTCTGGCTTGCATTTTTATTCTCTTAACAGTGTCTTTCATAGGCAGTTTTCAATTTTAATAAATCTAATTTATCAAATTTTTTAATGGATTGTACTTCTGTGTTGTACACTAAATCTAAAGTCATCTATCTAGATTTTCAATGTTTTCTACTAGAATTTTTATAGTTTGGCATCTTACATTTAGGTCTGTGTCAATTTTGAGGTAATTCTAGGGATAGATATAATATTCATATCTAGACTTAGTTGTGTGTGTCTGTCTGTGTGTGTGTATCTTTAATTTTTCCAGGACCATTTGTTGAAAAGGCTGTCCTTTCTCCATTGGGTTGCTTCTACTCTTTTGTCAAGTTAGTTGACTCTGTTTATGTAATTTTATTACTGGGCTCTCTCTTCTGCTCCATTCATTTGTTTGTTCCTTTACCAATACCACACTATTTTCATCACTGTAGCATTATAGTAAATCTTGAAGTCAGGTAATGTAAGTTCTCTGACTTTGCTATTCTGAAATATTGCATTGGCTATTCTGGGTCCTTTGCCATTCCATAAAAACTGTAGAATCAGTTTGTTGGTATTCACAAAACAACTTCCTGGGATTTTGTGGCATCTATAGATCAAATTGGGGAGAACTGACATCTTAACAATATTGAATCTTCCTCTCCATGAATATGGATTACTTCTTCTTTTTTAAAAAAGTCATCTTTGTTGTGTTTTTTTTTTTTAAGATTTTATTTATTTGAGAGAGGGAGACAGAGCATGAGCAGAGAGAGGAGCAGAGGCAGAGGGAGAAGCAGACTCCCTGCTGAGCAGAGAGCCCAATGTGGGGCTCGATCCCAGGACCCTGAGATCATTACTGGAGCTGAAGGCAGTTGCTTAACCAACTGAGCTACCCAGGCACCCCTTTGTTGTGTTTTTAATTTCAAATTCCAATAGTTCATTGCTGGTATATAGGAAAGCAATTAATTTTAGTATAATAATCTTATATTCTGTAACCTTGTTATACTTGAATATTAGTTCTAGAGTTGGGTTTTTTTTTAAATCCACTTGGAACCATATTAAATTACTATACAAATGTTAACAGATATTCCTATCATTTTAAAATAGGGATTAAAAAATCTGTCATGCTAACTTTCCAGATTTGTAATGAATATACCAGGAGACCATATTAAATTAGATATTTATTTAATATATACACTTTGTAAGGCACTATGCTAAGTATTGTTCAACAAAGTGAAAACACATTGAATCAATTTAAAGTGTTTTCAATCCAGTGGAAAAGAAAAATACACTATTTCAGTTATCTGTCAGTGCATAATAATCCACCTGAAATCTTACTGACTTAAAACAATGACATTATTTTGCATGATGTTTTGAGTTGAGTAGGTCATTCTTTTGCCTATGTGGTAGGAAACTGGTGAATGGGCTGGGCTAAAAGTTGAAGATCTCTCCCATGTCTTTGGGTCTTGGTGATGACCACAATTTAGAGCACTTCACTTGTTTTTCCAAGTGGTCCCTTTCTACATCTGTGTACAATCTTCCAGTATTTTACTACATGAGCTCTCTTTAAGCAGGATAGTCTAGAATTTTTTTTTAGTATAACAACTTCTTGAATTCTAAGAGGAATTTTCCCAAGGAGATAAGGACCAATGTTCAAAAACTTATCAAGTCTCTGCTTGTATCACATCTGCTAATGTCCCATTTTATAAACAGTAATGTTGCCAAGTCCAGGGTCATTGTAGGAGAATATAAATATAACATAAGATATGAAGACTATGAATACTAAGGGCAGCATTCATTGGACTGTCAATGTAACAGTTAACTATACACCTGAAATAAAAAGGGAGAGTAGATTGTTGTTTTCCATTGGGATTAAAAAGTCAGGAGTGATTATCTTGAAATGAGGAATAACGTAGGCCAAGGATGAACATGAGATTTGAGATTGATAAGATTTCAAATTATAGGCTTGATAAAGTTTTCCAAGTGTCGAAAGCACTTCTTTTTTTTTGCTATTTTTTTAATTTAAATTCAATTAATTAACATATAGTGTATTATTAGTTTCAGAGGTGGAGTTTCAGTGGTGAAGTTCAGTGATTCATCAGTCTTATATAATACCCAGTGTTTATTACATCACATGCCCTCCTTAATGTCTATCACCCTCTTAACCCATTCCCCTACATCCTCCCCTCCAGCAACCGTTAGTTTATTTCCTATGATTAAGAGTCTCTTATGATTTGTCTCCCTCTCTGATTTCATCTTGTTTTATTTGTCCCTCCTTTCTCCTATGATCCTCTGTTTGTCTCTAAGTGTCGATAGCATTTCAAGTGGAAAAAGCATTCAAAAAAAGCATGAAAATCCAGCATGAAAAAAAGCATGCAAATGAAAATGGATTTGCTAATGTCTGATTTGAACGCAATATAAGCAATGAGAAAAAAACAGTAAAAGTTAAGATCTGGAAGTGGATTGAGACCATATGACTGAGAACCATGAGTGTAATCTTGAGGAGTTTGAATTTTATTGCATAATATTTTTTGGGCAGAAGAGAAACAGGATCAGACTTAAGAATTAAGAAGACTATTTTTTTTTTCTTAACATATAATGTATTATTTGTTTCGAGAGTATGGGTCAGTTTTTTTTTTTTTTAGAATTATTTATTTATTTGATGGAGAGAGAGAGAGCACATGCAGGGGGAGTGGCAGGCAGAGGGAGAAGGAGAAGCAGACTCCCCACAGAGCAGGAGGAGCTGATGCGGGACTTGAACCCAGGACTCTGGGATCATGACCTGAGCTGCAGGCAGGTGCTTAAGTAACTGAGCCACCCAGGTGCCCATGAGTCTTACACAATACACAGTGCTCACCTCAATACAGACCCTCCCCAATGTCCATCACCCAGCCACCCCATCCTTCCCACCCCCCTCCACTCCAGGAAGCCTCAGTTTGTTTCCTGAGATTAAGAGTCTCTTATGGTTTGTCTCCTCTCTGGTTTTATCTTGTTTCATTTTTTCCTCTCTTCCCCTATGATCCGCTGCCTTGTTTCTCAAATTCCACATATCAGTGAGATTATATAACAATTGTCTTTCTCTGACTGACTTATTTTGCTTAGCATAATACCCTCTAGTTCAATCCACATCATTGCAAATGACAAGATTTCATTTTCTGATGGCTGTGTAATATTCCATTGTGTGTGTGTGTGTGTGTGTGTGTGTGTGTGTGTTTATGTGTACTCTCCACATCTTCTTTATCCATTCATCTGTTGATGGACATCTAGGCTCTTTCTATAGTTTGGTTATTGTGGGCATTGCTGCTATAAACATTGGGGTGCATGTGTCCCTTTGGATCAGTACATTTGTACCTTTGGGGTAAATAACCAGTAGTGCAATTGCTGGGTTGTAGGGTAGCTAGGGAGACTATTCTGACAGTAGAGTAAATAGTTAACTGAATGATGTTAGTTGGTTGTGGTGGAGTTGGAGGAAGAAGGAGTCAGAATTTACTGAGAGGAAGTAAGAAGTATTATACTACCTATGTTGTATCCATCCCTGATAAAAATTTGGCAGATCTGGTGTGTGAAAAGTAAGATGCAACATATTCAAGGAGGCATGGATTTGAAAAGAAGGGAAGTCATGACAGGTGGAACTCCAGTTCCAATCAAGGCTCCTAAGTACTTAACATAATTTAGGGACGGTTTCTCTCTCTCTTTATTTATGTATTTAACAGACAGAGATCATAAGCAGGCAGAGAATCAGGCAGAAAGAGAAAGAAGCAGGCTCCCCACTGAGCAGAGAGCCCGATATGGGGCTCGATCCTAGGACCCTGGAGATCATGACCTGAGCTGAAGGCAGAGGCTTAACCCGCTGAGCCTTCCAGGTGCCCCAGGGACAGTTTCTCTTAATTTGCTTCTAGTGTGATCACATGGATAAATGGAAGGTTATACCCAAGGCTTAATGAGGAAGAAATGACTTTACCTTTTTTGGGGGGGGTAAAACAAGGAGGGACAAAGGACATGTTATGTGGACTATATCCATGTGGGGGGAAAGATCCTATATAAATGTGGAGTTCTTTTCCTTTTGTTGTGATACAGAGGCTCTAGAGAATCTCTAGAGGGAGAGATTAATTTTTTAAGACAAATATCCAAGATTATTTTTCCGTAAGAAATAGGAGGATGGGCAGTAGAGGTATGGCGAGATGCTAACAGAGGTTACTGACTCACCAGCCTGATTTCCTTTCAGATCTAAGACAGATATTTATATTTCCAAGATAGTTAAAAATCTAGTTCCCAGGTGTTTGTGATGACAATTCAGCTTAAGTGGACAAAAACACCCTAAAGCCTTCAGCGTTGAGTTAAACCTGACTGTATAGGGAAAGAGAATAGGGGAAAGGATTTGGCCAT
This sequence comes from Enhydra lutris kenyoni, assembly GCF_002288905.1. Lineage (NCBI taxonomy): Eukaryota > Metazoa > Chordata > Mammalia > Carnivora > Mustelidae > Enhydra > Enhydra lutris. The sequence continues at coordinate 75,831,388 of NW_019154087.1, forward strand.
GAGCCTCAAAATGATAGAGAAGCCACAACATAGATTGTGCTGCTTTCTTTGTATATGATCATCACTTATTTTCCTGGTAGAAGAAAGTTACAGATCAATAATGATAAGCATAGACAATTGACCCTTGAACAATAAGGGCATTAGGGACACCAATATTGACACAGTAAAAAAAAAGCCATATAAATTTTGACTGCCCCATAACTTAACTACTGATAGCTTATTGTTGACATGAACAGTCAACACACATTTTGTATGTTATGAAATATATTTTTACACTAAAGTAAGCTAGAGAAAGTAAAATGTTATTAAGAAAATTAAAAGAAAGAGAAAATACATTCGTAGCCCTGTACTGTAAAAAATCCATGGGTCAGTGGACCTGTGCCATTCAACTGTGTGTTGTTCAATGGCCAACTGTATATGCACCTGCTAATTCTTCAGAGGAGAGTTAACTCTTTCAAACGATTTGATTTGCTAACTGTGGTGATGAGTGGGAATTGTAGAAAGTGAGAGAGGGAATACTTCTCTTAAATAATTGAGAAGGACTGACCAACAGTAGCTTTATGGTTATTGGGGAGGTCATAGAAACAAGTATAAATGGGGAAGACAGAAGGGAAGGAAGTGAGAGAGAAGAGATGGGAGGAGGGTTGAGAGGATGAAGACTTGAGAAAAGACAAAGGAACAAGGCAAGATATTTTACTTGAGAGAGAAAAAGGAGAAAAGTCACAATTGGCACAGAGTACAATTATGGGATAAAAAGGTGCATGTAGAGTATTTATAGAAATATTCTGGTGTTATGTGTCCTGGAAACTTTTAAAAAATTACATTTGAATGAGTAGGTATTCCTACTTTTATTTTCCTTTTATTTTAGTGAAGTCACAGAAAAATCTGGTGGTTTAACAATGGCAAAAATTGGATGTGCTGATCTTGTCTCACATCACATAAAGTCAATATATACTATCCCAGTCTTGATATAGATAATGAAATAAAATGAGTTCTATTCAGATTTAAAAAGACTTGAATATAAAAATATTTTAAGTCACAACAAGAGTCCATACTTAGAAAACAAGAGAGAAAAAGTAGAAACATCAAAGGAAAGTAGGCCATATAGCAAAATTAAAAAAGAACAAGATTTAAAACAGTGAATAAACTATACGATAGAATTAAAACATAAAACACTTACTAAGCTAGATAGAAAAGTTAAAATCATTGGTAGAAAAATGGAAACTCCAAGGTTTTTCAAATATAATGTAATATAAAAAATAAAAATCATGTCAATATAAAATGGATATGTTCCCCATCTTCCTAAAAACTTGAAAAATAAAAGACCTGATAAAAGTAAAGTAAGAAAATGCAAACAAAAGACAAAAACAAAAGCATGGATCCCAATATTAATATGGGAAACAGGAAAATTTTAGTTAAAAAACATGAAGAGAAAAATCATGATAGCGATAAATCATACATTCTACAATAAAATATTTATTTATTTATTTAAAAAATATTTATTCATTTTAGAGAGCATGAGTGGGAGGGGCAGAGGGAGAGGGAGAGAGAATTTCAAGCAGACTCCATGTTGAGCACGCTGAGTCCAATACAGGGTTTGTTCTCACAGTCCTAACATCAGGGCCCTGAGATCACCATCTGAGCTGAAATCAAGAATTAGGCACTTAACCAACTATGCCTCCCAGGTGCTCCTACAATAAAGATTTGAAAGACAGAGCTTGTCACATGATTTTTTGGTCTCCAAAAGTAGATCAGAAAAAATTATAAAGTTTCATTAAAGTGTAAGAATTAATCGATAAAAAACCAATAATAATGTTGGAATTTCTCTCATGTAAATTAGAAAGAAAAAATACCAGCATAACCATTCTGACTCCTGTATTTTATAATTTTTTCCTTGAAAAATTATATAACACAATAGGAAATATTAGAAAGCAAAAGCAAAATGTAATAGATATATAAAAAATAAAATATTTCAATAAATGAAAAATTCATGAGAATCAATTATATATTAATAAACCACATTAAAGTTATATAATTTAATATCAAAACCAAAATACATTTTAAAAAGGCATGTCTGACTTTTATAAAACAGCTATTTGTAAGAAATATAAAAGAAGCCTGGAGGAATATTTTCCTTGTTACAGTGACTTTCATAAAGATATTTATTTCCTGCCAAATTTCTCCAGATTTAAATAATATAATGTTATTTTAATTAACTAAGCAGTTTTAAAAAATAGAAAACACCTAAGATACATTTGGAAAAAGTGTTTTTTAAGTTTTATTTTATTAATGTACCATCCTTGCCCAGAACTCAAATCCTTAGAAATGACAGAGAATGAATATTTATTAAAAAAGATAAGCAAAATGCATAATTACCATGACAATCAGAACAAATTTCAAATTGAAAGGGGGCAGCAACTTGGAAAAACCACCTGAAGCAGAAAAGTCATTGGGATGAATTTGAAAAAGATAACCCCAAATGTACCCAGTACTCAGGGCAGTAGCTCTGAGGGTATTTCAAGGTTGGATGTGGGGGACACTGCAGAGGTATAGGAGTCTGAATATTAACTAGTTGATGTCTGGGACAGCAAGAAATTAACTTTCTCGCTTTGTAATACTGACACTGACCAAGTCTTTGGGTCTAAACAAAATACTTTGTACTATACTCTGTTGCCTCAGAGAGAAGCTGTAAGCATATGCACCTTAGTTGGAGACACAGGGCAATTTGCATGCAATCCAATGACATGAAGGAGGAACAGGGCACTCAGTACTCAGCTCAAGATGGCTCACCTTTCCCCACAGCCCATCGTGTTCCTTCTCATCATCACTAGAAAGACACAGATTTTACAAAAACATAAACAGTTAAACATGACAGTTAAAATTTATAGGTAAGAATACCATTAGCAGTTATATTCCTCCAAATAAAATAGATAGCACAAAACTTAACAAATTGAAAATTTTCACATCTACATATAGTAACATTGTTGATAGAACAAATTTAAAAGATATTAGAATACTCTGAGAGTTGAGAATAAAATGGAACCCATATTTGATTACCTATCAGATCTATGAGTTATTTGATCAAATTGAAGATATTTGGAGATCATGGCTAATATGTAATCCTTCATGGTACAATCAAAGGAACAGAATGGCTTTTTGGCATTTTTTATTTTTTTTAATGATCACAAGTAGGCAGAGGCAGGCAGAGAGAGAGATGGTAAAGCAGGTTCCTTGCTGAGCAGAGAGCCTTATGCAGGGCTTGATCCCAGGACCCTGAGATCATGACCTGAGCCAAAGGCAGAGGCTTAACGCACTGAGCCACCCAGGCGCCCCACTTTTTGGCATTTCTGTTTATGAGATATTTTTGGTCTGAGTGTGAGCTAACCCAGCATGGTAAATTCTAAATCATGACAGGAAGCTACTAAGGACTCAAGAGTTCTTACGGAAAACTTAGTTTCTCTTGGAAAAACAAGCAGAAATTCGAAAGTCACACTTTTAAGATCCTGAAATCTAAATAATTATTCATCAGCGTTTTTATAAATGTTCTTCAAGGATCTTTTTTCATTTTATTGAAGACAAATTCACAGTCTCAAAAATGATGTATAAATTAGGATATGGATTTGGTTGCTGTATCAAAGACTCAAATAACAAAGCTGTTAACATGGATAACATAGAAAACTGAAAGAAGGTAAATAAAAATCATATATCAAATTCTTCTCCCAAGGAGAATCACTGTTTTCGTTCTAGTGCATTTTCTTCTATGCATTTTTCTATGTATGCATGTGTGTGTATTAAGTGTAAATTAGGAAATTTATACCATTTATATAAAAAGATTATACTGCCTTACAATTTTGTATCACAAATTTTCAGTAAACCTTAAACACCACCATGGAATTAATGTTTTTAGGAAAATTTATTTTGAACTCCATATAATTTTTTCCTTTATATATATCTAGTTTACAAGGCTATTTTCACACAGTTGGACATTTAAATTTCTTCCAGGTTTTCACTATTATAATTAATGGCACAATATTTTAATTCCTATGTAACATCTGAATTTGAGATTATTTATTAGCATTGATTCTTGGAAGTAGAGTTATTGATGAGGAAAATTGTATGGCTTCTGATTTCTATTGTAATTTTGCTGTTCTGAATGTTTGTAGCAGTTTAGACATCTACCAGTGCCTCACTTCTTATATACTTTGCCAGCCATGAGTTTCACAGTATTTTAAGAATTATTGCTTGAAAATTTTAAGTAGCTCCCTTGATCCTTGACTATTTTATGTTTTCCAGTCCTTTATGAGCCAACTGGAAAACTTGTCTTGTTTCAGAAAATGGTACAGTTGTAGATGAGTTTTCTATTTTTAACTATCCTTGGATTTAATCTCATCTTTTTTATCAAGATGGATTGATGACTTAAATATAAAAATAAAATCTCTGATATGATAACACAATAAAGACAAGATTTTCCTGACAAAATTAGATGAGGAGGGAAATTATAACTGAGTAAATAAAATAAATCACAAAGGAAAATCCACATATGTAATTAAAAAATTGAAAACTATAAAACAAATCATAATTGGAGAAATATGTCTTTAATATGGTTGTATATTAATGTATACGTATGAATATGTAATTAGTAAGATGTGTATACACACCCATACACTCTGATGCTAGGATGTATTTGACATTCCATAGTTTAGTATTTTCTAATTTTTTAATTTTGTTTTTATTATCTTAATTATTTCATTGTTTCTACTTATTTAATCTTTCATATAATATTAGATGGTATATTTCCCTTTTATTTGGGTAGATGTTTTTATGCTTATCACCAATTTTATACTTATTATCAGTATTTGTCCTAAAACTTTAGGGTAGCCTAAAAGATATAAGTAATTCTTAGCATTCTTTTTTTTTTTAAAGATTTTATTTATTTATTTGACAGAGAGAGAGAGAGAGAGATATCACAAGTAGGCAGAGAGGCAGGTAGAGAGAGAGTGGGAAGCAGGCTCGCCGGCCAGCAGAGAGCCTGATGCAGGTCTTGATCTCAGAACCCTGAGATTGTGACCTGAGCCGAAGGCAGAGGCTTAACCCACTGAGCCACCAGGGCAGCCTTGGCATTCATTTTTGAAGACAATGTGTTATGACTTTAATATGATGAGTGATGAATTCTCAACAGCTATTACTAAATCTCTGGTTGCTCAATAACAGGCAAGAGGAGAAAAGAAAACCCAAGCCCTTAATGAAGCTTTAAAAATTGCTTATTGAATTATGTGGTGGTTTTTTTTTTTTTTCTGACAGTGTTCTATTGAGTAATTCTATGGCAAAAACTCATGTTCTGTTAAAAAATATTTAACATTTTAAGTTCCATACTGAAAGACTAAATCCTAGCAGTGATATTTTGCTTATTCTTATCTCCTTAGCCTACTAAAGTATTTTGGATGTTAATGAGGAATTTAATGTTAATTGAGAGGGATATGGGTTATAACACAACTGACCTTGAAATATCACAATGATAGACTTGAAAGATATTTTGGACATAATCTAGATCAGCATGCAGGAAAAAGATCGCAGGTGATTGGTACCCAGTTCTAACCTAGGACACCTGGGGAAAAATGACCTGATCAAATCACCTTGTAAACATGCCTCCTGAAACTATTCCTTGATGGAAAGATAAAACTCCTATTTATAGAATGATTTTAGCAGGGTATACATGGTCTGTTTGGGTTGTTTATGGATTGATGAGTTGTGATTTACTGGAAAATGTCAGTGTGAACTGTGTAGTTAGGAAGTATAAAATAGAGATGTTTCATGATTAAAAGAGCTTTCATTATACAATGAGGCCCTTTTCGGTTTACTTAGAGACCTCATGTATTAGCTCTGGGCCAGGGTATATTCTTATACATCAAGAAAAGACCCAGACAGCTAGTTCAGGAATTCCAGAACTTTCCATATTTATCTGTTTCCCAGCCACCCCTATCCACTGAATTATCAATGAAAAATGACACTGGGTAAGAGATGTGACTCATGGCAGTGATGATTTAAAAATCCTACCTTCTGTGATATCTTCAACCTTTTTATTCACAATTGAGAACAGAGGCCCTGATGGGGTAAATAACTTTCCCAGAGGTGCTATATCTGTGTAGATGACACTCATTAGATGTGTGACCCTAAGAAGTTGCTTAATATTTTTATGCTCAATTTTTTCATTTGTTAACTGGAAATAATAATAATGATACTTGCCTCAAAGTTATTGTTCAGATTAAATGAGCTAGTTTATATTGACATAATTAAAATATTTCTTGGAATGATAGTACAAATGATGTGTCCGTTGTATTATTTAGCACACTGGAGTTGTATGCTTTGAGTTTAACTTTTGGTTTCCGGTCCCGCACTCTGCATCTTCTAGGGTTCATGAATTTCTTTTTTACTGAAGAAGAAAGTCTTAATAAAATAAGTAATTTCAAAATGTGCTCTTAGTTTTATAAAACAATAGGTAATTAGAATTCTTCTCTTTCCAGACTGTATAAACAATGTTTTGAAGATCAAATTATTCATGCATAGAAAAAGGATTCGTAAATTCTATAAATTAGAATAGAAATCATCACTCTAACCATATTCAGATTCACTTTTGGTTCCAAACAAGTACAATGTAAATTAATAATAGGTGAGGGAGGGTTATCGCTATTATAGATGATTTGTAACTTTAGAAATTTATATTAAATGAGTGATATGTTTGGGGGAGGTCCTGTGTCTAACTATTAAGCTTTATTTGTTATATGACAAATAATCTGAGAAGTGTGTTCACATAAACTCATCTCACTTAATAAGCATAATAATTTAATGAGATAGATATTTTGATTGTCCTTATTGTACAGAGGATGAAATTGGGCAAGAAGTGTTTAATAAGTTACTCAACTTCCAATACCTGACAGTGGTTGCCCAACTATTAAAGACCAACAGTCTATGTCCTCTAGTCTCAGACTTCTTCCCTACCGTACCATATTAGGCAAATGAGTGCTCTGAGTCTTAGTTTTCTTCTCAGTAAAATAGTATAAAGATGAGATAAAGTATTCAAAGCACTTAATGGAATGCCTGGTGTATCCTCATAGCCTACTAAATTCATAAAAAAAATTGGTGGTCACATAGATAATGACAACAGGATTAGAGTCAATCCTGATCTATCAAAGATCATCATTGCTTACAGAATTGGAGGGAATACTTACAAAGATGGTAATTATTTGGCTAATTATTTGTTCATTTGATGGATTTATTTTGCTTTAGCTCTTGTTGAACATAGTTCTTAAAAACAAAAACTTTTGCCGTCACAATGTTAATGATTTTCTCTTAAGAGCTGAGTGTTGGCGTTGGAGAAAGGTAGGGTAGGCGCACTGGGTGGCTCATTCTGTTGAGTGGCTGACTCTTGATTTCGCCTCAGGTCATGGTATCAGCGTCCTGAGATGGAGCCCTGAGTTTGGCTCCATACTGGGTGTGAAGTCTGCTTGAGATTCTCTTTATCTGTCCCTCCCCCAACTCGTGTGCACACTTTCTTTCTCTCTTAAAAATAAAAGGGTAAGTAAAAAAGGAAATGGAGAAAGGGGGCAGAGAAATTTAAAAGGCTCTCTAGTTAATTTGTTTCCATTTATTTTTACAATGAAAGATAACCTCATTGAAAACAATAAGATAATATACTCTCCTACAAAAGAAGATGGATTTTACTCCTTTTTTTTTTCTTTTAAAGTAATCTCTTTACCCAACATATGGCTCAAATTCATGACCCCACGATCAAGAGTCAGATGTTCTACTGATGGAGTAGTCAGGCACCCAAGAAGATGTTGTTTTAATAGATTGTACCTATGTACCTTTTTATATAAATGGGATAACAAAATATAACACTACAGATATTAGTGTTTTATTAAGAATATGTATTTCTACATGAGCCAGGAAGAAAATGGATTGGCAAAATCAATAACCTGAGACAGAAATATAATTTGTAAAACAATTTATTTCACCAGAACAAGTAACTTTCAATAGTCAAGAGCAGTTTATTTTTCCTGTTGGTGTTGTATGATTCATCACTCACTGCTTTGAACATTTCATTTTGTTGTCATATCTGTTAAATAAGAAAATACATCTTTAATTATAGTTCAAGAGAGCACAACTTTGAGAAGAACGGTATTTGTATTTCAAATACACACTACTCTCCAGTGCTTTCAATTTAAACAAGAAGTGTCAGTTCCTGTCAAGTATATATCAATAAGTATCTTAGATTAGGTGTTATACACAGTTGATAACATCTATCTTCACAGAATTTATGGTTTAGGGAAGTAGAATAGCCATACTCAGGCTGCATATCTCACAGTACATTTTGTTGTGACTTATTTCCTTGGGTATTAAGAAAATATTTTTAATTCATAGGTAAAAATATGAAGACTTACAGAGTTTGATTCAAGTGAGCAATATATATTGCTAGTAAATGTCAGTGAAAACTTAAAATCTGATCTTCAAATAACAAATTTTGCCTTCTTTCCATAGATGATAGGTTTTTTTTTGCCAATAGATACTCTTAGAAATAATATAAACAATATACAAAAATATTTCCTTAGATCACTTTAAAAATCTTTTATGCAATTTCAATTCAGTCTAATTTAATTTAAATTCCAGTGTTATGTTTGTTTCAGGTGTATAATATAGTGATTCAACAGTTATAAGTTTTTTTTTTTACATTATTTGGCATATTTAAACAATTTGATAGATTTGATTTATATCACAAGTGGAATAGTAGTTACATATTACTTATGGAGGAGTTTATGAGTTCATGAATAAAACCAAGTTAAATGATTTTGAAAAAGATCTATTTATTTATTTTTAGAAAGAGAGAGAATGCAGGTGTGTGTGAGCTGGGGGAGGGGCAGAGGAAGAGGGACGGAGAGAATCCTAAGCAGACTCCACACTGAGTGTGGAGCACAACTCAGGGCTCGATCCCAGGACCCTGGGATCATGACATGAGCTGAAATCAAGATTCAGATGCTCAACCGACTTACCCACCCAGGCACCCCACCCCCAACTTAAATGATCTTTAAAAATTTCTACATGAAAGTGATTAACCAGGATCAAGTAAAAAATACTGAATTTCACTCAGTTCATCTGTCTGTTCTTGGATTCCAGTGGTTGTTATTCTTTTTATTCTTAGATTTGGATTTGAATGCTAGAATTTCGGGGTGCACTTTGAAAATTAAAAGTATCTAAAGGATATAAAGCCTAGGAAAAATTATAGTATTCACTGTCACAGTATATAAGTATCTCTAAGCTATATAAATTCAGTTATAGCATTATTTACTTGGTTGCTTGATTTTTTTTTCTTACCACTTTCAAGATTTTCTCTTTGTTGTTGGTTTATGGCATTTTTTTATGATAATATTTGGTGTGATATCTTTCCATTTATCCTTTTAGAGTTTGTTGGGCTTCTTGGATGTGTAGATTAATGTTTTTCAAAAAATTTTGGAACTTTTTATTATTTATTTATTTGTCTTTTTTCTCCTCTTTTTCTCTCTTCTGGGACTCCTATTTGTGCATATCTTGGTATACTTGTTGGTGCTTACATTACTTTGAAGTCCTTTTTTTAAAATATATTTCCTTTCTGCCTTTCAGATTACATAATCTATATCAATTCTATTTTCAAGTTCACTGACTTTTTTTTAGCTATTGTACTTTTCAACTCTGGAAATTCTATTTGATTCTTTTTTATAATTTCCATTTCCTTATTGATAGTCTCTGGTGGATCAGACATTGTCATCATGCCTTCCTTTGTCTCTTCTAAACTCCTTCAGTTCTCTGAACACATTTATAATGGATGCTTTGATATCTTTGTTAAGTTTGGCATCTCGGTCCTGACACAGTTTCTGTTGCTTTTTTTCCTGTATATGGGTCACATTTTCCTGTTTCTTGTCATGATGCAGTTTTTATTCAAAATTAGACATTTTAGATGATGTATTGAACCTGGGTCCTGATTCTCTCATGAAAGTTCTTGTTATTTTTTACCTTCATCTCTTGTCTCTGTGTGGGCATGAGAACTCAAGCCCCAGTACCTGCTTCAGTATGCCCTCTGCTCTCAGGGCAGCTGGAGTGTCAGCAAGAATGTTTACTGATTGGTTTGTTGCTTATATCCTTGTGCATTGTGTATCTTTAAAATTGTTTGATTCTTTACATTACTTATTTATTTTTAAAAAGATTTTATTTATTTATTTGTCAGAGAGAGAGCAAGCACAAGAGTAGGGGGAGTGGCAGTCAGAGGGAGAAGTAGGGAGAAATGGGAGGGAAGAAGAGGGAGAAGCAGGCTCTCTGTGGAACAAAGACCTGGACCTTGGGATCATGACCTGAGCCTAAGGCAGATGTTTAACCAACTGAGCCACCCAGGCATCCCTATAAATTATTTAAATATGAAAGTATCACAAGATTTCTTCCTCCAGAAATACAGGCATGCCTTGTTTTCCTTTACTGTGCTTTGCAGGTGTTGCATTTTTTAGAGATTGAAAGTCTGTGGCAACCCTTCATCAAGCAAGTCCATCAGCACTATTTTTTCAATAGCATTTTTTCAATTGCTGCCTCTGCCACCTTTTGGTAATTCTTGCATTATTTCAAAATATGTCACTATTATTCTATTTGTTATGGTGATCTGTGAGCAGTGATCTTTGATGTTACTACTATAATTGTTTTGGAATGCCACAAACTGCACCTATATAAGACAACAAGCTTAATCAATAAATGTTGTGTGTGTTCTGACTGCTCCACTGACTAACTATTTCTCTATCTCTCTCTCCTTTTCTTGGAACTCCTAGTCCCTGAGGCACAATAATATTGAAATTAGGCCAATTAATAATCCTACAATGGCTTTTAAGAGTTCAAGTGAAAGGAAGATTCACACATCTTTTGCTTTAAATCAAAAGCTAGGAATGATTAAGCTTAGTGAGGAAGGCATGTCAAAAGCTCTGGTATGCTGAAAGCCTCTTGCACCAGTAAGACAAGTTGTGAGTGCAAAGGAAAAATTCTCAAAGGAAATGGTATAGTGCTACTCCAGTGAATACATGAATGAATAAGTTTAACAGCTTTACTGTTGATATAGAGAAAGTTTTAGTGGTCTGGATAGAAAATCAAATCAGCCACATTACCTTAGTCCAGAGCATCATCCAAGGCAAGACCTTAACTCTCATCAATTTAACGAAGGCTGGGAGATGTGAGGAAGCTGCAGAAGAAGAGCTGGAAGCTAGGAGAGGTCGGGCCATGAGGTTTAAGGAAAGAAACCATCTCCATACCATAAAAATGCAAAGTGCAGCAACAAATGCTGATGTAGAAGCTTCAGAAAGTTATTCAAAAGATCTAGCTCAGATAATTCATGAAGGTGGTGACACTAAACCACATATTTTCAATGCAGATGAAACAGCCTTCTTTTGAAAGAAGATGCTATCTAGGATTTTCATAGCTAGAGAAGATAAGTCAATAACTAGCTTCAAGACTTCAAAACTTCAAAGGATAGTTTGACTTCCCTTTTTGGGGCTAAAGCAACTTAGTGACTTGAAATTGAGGCCAATCCTCACTTATGATTCTGCAAATTCTGGGGCCTTTAAGAATTATGCTAAATCTACTCTGCCTATGCTCTATAGATGAAACAACAAAGCCTTGATGACAGACATCTGTTCACAACATGGCTTATTGAATATTCTGTGCCCACTGGGGAGACCTACTGCTCAGATAAAAGATTTCTTTCAAAAAATTACAACTCGCTGACAGTGCAGTTGATCCCTAAAAGCTCTCATGGAGATGCAAAACAATATTGTTGTTTTCATGCCTACCAACACAATACAACATCCATTCTGCAGCCCATGGATCAAGCAGCAATTTCAACTTTCAAATTTTATTATTTAAGAAATACATTCCAGGCTTTTAGCTGCCATAGTGATTCCTCTGATGGGTCTGGGTAGAGTTAATTGAAAATCTTCTGGAAAGAATTCACTTAGATGCCACTAAGAACATTCATGAGTCATGGGAAGAGATCAAAATAACAACATGAACAGGAGTTTGGAAGAAGTGGATTCCAACCATCATGGATGATTTTGAGGGATTCAAGATGTCAGTGAAGGCTGTAACTGCAGATGTGGTGTAAAGAGCATGAAAATTGGAATTAGAAGTGGAGTCTGAAAATGTGACTGAATTGCAGCAATCTCATGATAAAACATTTACAGATGAAGAGTTGTTTCTTATAGATGAACAAAAAAAAATTTTTTTTGAGATGGAATCTGCTCCTGGTGAAGATACAGTGAAGATTGTTGAAATGTTATGACAGGATTTAGAGTGTTTCATAAACTTCGTTGATAAATGTGGGGCAGGGTTTGAGAAGATGGACTATAATTTTGAAAGAACTTCTGCTGTGGGTAAAATGCTATCAAACAGGATCACATGTTACAGAGAAATCATTTATGAAAGGAAGAGTCAATCAATGGAGCAAACTTCATTGCTATCTAATTTTAAGAAAATGCCACTGCCACCCCAGTCTTCAGCAACCACCACCTTGATCAGTCTTTAACTACCAACAATGAGGTAAGACTCTCCATCAGCAAAAAGATTACCACTGGCTGAAAGCACAGATGATGGTTAGCATTTTTTAGCAATAAAGTGTTTTTAAATTAGGGTGTATATATATATATATTTTGGACATAGTGCTATTGTACACCTAATAGACTACACTACAGTCTATTATGCACTAGGAAACCAAAAAAATTGTTTGACTTGCCTTATTAGAGTATTTACTTTATTGTGATGGTCTGGAACTAAATGCACAATATCTCCAAGGTATGCCTATATAATAAACATGTTCAGACCAGCAAAGGTATGTTTTCTCCCACTAAACATTCTTTAAAGCTAGGTGGTTAGAATAAATTACTTACATGGAATATTAAGCAAATAATAAGGAAATGACACTTGATAAGAAGAATTACATCACGTTTAATCTTATCGTATAATTCCACTATCCAAGGATTTAGTTTCAAGGAGAAGGTACTGGAAGGATGAATCAGTTCTTACCCTATCAACCTCAGAATCACACTTCCTAGTCAAAGTGATGGCAGATGCAACAGAGAGCCTGTTCTCCTTCTGTCCTACCAGTTTATTTGTATGAAAGATTTATCAGTTTTGTGACATTGGCAAGGTTGTGAAGATTGGGGAGAATTTTGCAATATGGTAGATATTGCCATTGATTTGATTTTTAGAATATATTTACCAACTTGTTGAATATTAAAAATTTGAATATTTGTCATAAAACTTTATTGCATATTTTTAGTGAGGATTACATATTTATGTTATGGATAACAAAGGGGATTTTGGTACATTACATTTACATTATTTTACATTTTGTATTATATTTGTAAGAGAGAAGAAGCAAAAGTCAGATCACAGCAAACCCTTCATGGTTTTGAATCTGCATACTGACTAAAAGTATCAATAGGGATGTCATGGATATTTCAAAAAGGAAAATGTACTTGCTATTAAAAACAGCATGGGTTTGAATGTTGATATTCAAATTAAAAAAATATAATTGTTGTAAACACGGAATGTATTTCCCAATATAATTACTATAAAGTTCTATTTCATTTTCAAGTCTGCATATCTCTTCCTTCTTTTTATTTTTATCCTTCTACTAAATCTTTTCTGCTCCTCATTAGTAGATATAAAACTAACTTTATAGTTTTGTAAATATTACCAACATTACAAATGAATATACATATTACTCATAATTACAAAATTTCCTAAACCCAGAAAACTATGTATTTTCAGGAAACCCAAGATAAATATCAGGAAAATGTGGATACTAAACTTAGTTAACATCTCTGATATTAAATTCCATTAATTTACAAAGTTCAGAACTATAAGGGAGGCATACCCAGATTTGACCTTACAAACTTGACTCTGGTGCTATTAAACTCTATTAAAGTCCTTACAATAAGACTATGTGAAGGCAGAGTATGGAGAGTTTGGCCAAAGTACTCCATGGTATTGCTGCTTCAGCATTCATTGTATATGTCTAGGTGGCCTCCAGAGACCTCAAACTGACTTCAGCACCTTCTGCCAGCTCAGACCAGAGTCGCAAGGAGATTTCAGTTTCTGATAAGACTTGCCCAGCAGCCCATGTAAACAACAGTCTCCCCCCAGTTCCCAGGGCCCTCCTTTTCTGTATCTCTTAGATAAGACTCTCCTGAAGCTTACCAAGGGTCACTCTTTTCAATTTGAACTGACCAATCCAGCCTTAGCTGGGGAACCCAAAGCACTTTACCTGCAGACCCTAATAAAGGCATGTGCCCCGGTCCGGACTGTCTGCTGGCATTCTGCCTTGACCTCCCACAGTGGCCCCTCAAGGCATCCTGCATACTTCTTCCAGGACCTGTGATTAATAAATTTATCTGTTTCACTTTCTCTTACCATCTCTTGACATCTTTTGGTCTTTTGTTGAACCTTGGCTAGCCATCCAATATCTGGGGCTCTGCTTCACAAGTGTGAATTTAACAAAGTGTCAGCACAGAGAGAAGATAACCAGGTGAAGACGGAGGCAGAGATCTGAGTGATGCTGCCACCAGCCAGGGTACACCTGGGGCCACCACAAGTTGGAAGAGGCAAGGAAGGATCCTTCTCCTGAGGCTTCAGAAGGAGCATGATCTGTGAGCACTTTGATTCCAGTCTTAGAGCGTCTAGAAGATGAGAGAATAAATTTCTCTTGGTCTAAGACTCAGTCTGTGATACCTTGTTTTCAGCCTTGGGAAATGAATATAGGTAGGTGACTTCTTTTGGTTTTGACAAGCCTGGGAATCACTGCTTCATCTTATGCTTTTATTTTTGCCACCCTATGCGATATTGAGAAAGTGACATTGCTAGGAAAATAGATTTATAGAATTTACAGAATGTAAGTACTTAAAAGGAACTTCGGACCTTAATATCAAACCATTCACAGAGCAGAGGTAGAAAAACGTTTTCATAAACCTGTTTCTGTTTCACTTCAGGAAAATTGAGACAAATGTTGCTTTGTTGTCTCAAGTTAGAAGAGATGTTTTCAGTTTCTAGACATGGGACAGTGAAACCTATTAGTCATGTGAAATATGCTGTGTGTCTCTGAACAGTCTCTGTAGATGAAAAAAAGTATCTATAAAACATAACCTTGCTTTGCCAAGAAATGACAAATAAGTTTACTTGCTCTAATTCTGATCTAAAATATTAATTTTTACATATTTGCTTCTCTATTATGTTTTAAAAAATATTTAGCATTCCAAAACTATTACTCAAAATATAAATATCATTTGAAGAGCAATAAATATTTATTCAGATTAATGATTTCTTGAATCATATGTTTAATAAAAAATCCTTTATACGTCTAATTAAATTAGATTAACCAAAACAGACTGAAATAACAAACACCCCTCCATCCTTCACTAGCCAGCTAAGATAGATCAAGGCAGAGAAGAAAGGGCCCAGTCATGATACATAAGAGCAAATAACATCCCTGAAACACATCCTTCCTCCTTCCTGAAGACCTTAAAATCACAAATCTCTGACACAAATTAGCTTAGGAGCTCACAGGATCTAGAAAAAAATCCTCTGGCTGTTATTTTCTTTTTGCACTGAAATGTGGGGTCACCTAGCAAAACATTCATTTCTACACTACCCTTCTTTTACTTTCCTATTATTTTCTATCCACAGTGACAATTTATCCTGAGCAGACTCACCTGCCCCTTTAGATCAGAAGATGTGAATTTTATGTAAATATCATGTAAAAGAAGTTGTGACTTAGGGAAGGACTTGTCAACAATATTTCTTATGTTACCGTTTCATCGTTTGGCTCTATGATATTCTTACCTACTTCTTCAAGCATTGGAATTTCAGTAAGATTTTCTGGTGAGCATCTCAAAGCGTGGTCCAGTGTTATATACAGTACTTGTTAAAATCAATTGAGTTAAGCAAGGTATTCAGGATTCATTCTCCTTTAAATATAGAAACCATTGGGATTACCCATCTGCAAGAGGTAGTTTTCATTTCCTTTGGTTCCAAAACCCTAAAATGAATTGTTTATTAAATGTTATATAAAAAATAATGGACTTTGCAGCACTGTAATTTTCTGCCATAAAAAAGCAATCAAACTGGTATAGCTAACACTGGTGCCTGAACAATGCAAGCTATTACGTAAAATTGGAAGGAAATGTGCAATAAATTATGCACTATGCACTTGTGCTTGCTAGAGGCAAATCTCTCTTACTCTCTCTTTTTGAAGTAAGTTCTTGCGTGACTATAGTTTTCCTTTATGCCCTTTGCTTTCTGTGTGTATCATCTTGAATACTCTGTGTGTGCGTGCGTGTGTGTATGTAGACAGTAGATAGCTAGATAGATGGCAGATAGATAGATGATAGATAGATAGATAGATAGGTAGATAGGAAAACACCTAATATAGGAAGGAAGCTTAGAAATCATGCTTCACTACTACATTCTATACCAAATTAAAAGAAAATTCTTTTTTTAAAAAGATTTTATTTATTTATTTGTTTGACAGAGAGAGAGATCACAAGTAGTCAGAGAGGCAGACAGAGAGAGAGGAGGAAGCAGGCTCCCTGCTGAGCAGAGAGCCCGATGTGGGGCTTGATGCGGGGCTTGATTCCAGGACTCTGAGATCATGACCTGATCCAAAGGCAGAGGCTTAATCCACTGAGCCACCCAGGCACCCCTTAAAAGAAAAGAAAAGAAACGAAAAGAAGAAAAGAAAAAAAGAGAAAAAAGGAAAGAAAATTCTTAACACAGAATTCTTCGAAAGTGCTCGTGAATGCTTTAGTACATTAATTTATTTCTATCAAATTACATTTTGTGAAGGTTGTACCAATTTATATGACCACCAACAATGCACAAAGGTACCTGATTCATGGAGCTATTTTCAAAAGTTTTTTTAAAAAGTTCGACAGTTTGATAACATGCAAATAGTACTCTATTGTTGTTTTATTGTATCTTTGGTAAAAAATTTCATTATTTTACTACATATTCAATAGTCATTTATATTCTCTATTTCAGAGGGTAACTTTGTTGGAATTACCTTTTATGTTTTACAATTGGGATTTTTATTTTTTTTTAACTTATTTGGTAGAATACTCTAGTAAATTTTTTTGTGTGTGTATATTTAAAATATACTTTAGTTTTCAGACTATTTTTTAATTTTGTGATTTTTGTCATATTGTCTCATAACTTTTTATATTTAAATCTATCAATTTATACATTTCTCATTTTTTGTAGTTAGACAATACCCAGCTGAAGGTCAGCTAAATATCCATTATGTATTTTACAGTTCGCTCATTTAAACCATGATTAACCATTAAATCATTCTGTAATTCATTGTATACATAGGAATATTTTCTAATAAATGTCTGTCCATTTATGAATTAATCCTCTTACCACTGATTTAAATCTCATCACTGCACATATTTCATTCTAGTAAGCTTAGTTTTGTCACTTTCTGGTATGTTATGGTGATTTATCTAGTCTAATTACAGAACAATATTACTGATTATGTGTTCCATAATAACTGGTGGTAAAATCAATCTCTATTATTCTTCTAAATCAAAACATTCTTGAAGATTCTTAAAATATAATTTACAATTAGTTTTTCAAGTCCAAAAATATACCTTGGGTATTTGTTTTAAATTATGTTTATTGATGCATTTTAGAAGCATGGTTTCTACAGCATTATGTTGAGTCCAAAGTCAGGAGCCAGGAGATGGATTGCTCTAGTTCAAATCCTGGTTTTACTGCCTCCTCTCTGTGATCTGTGCCCTGGTTAGGCTAGGCACAGAATCCAACTTAACTTACTTTCTCCATGCCTCAGTTTTTTTCATATATGAAAAGCAGAATAATGAAATTAGCTACCTCCTTGGGCAGTGGTCAGAATTAAATAATACCATATTGACATAGATTATTGTCTAGTACAGAATAAGTGTCATTTACAAATTTCTTACTCAAAACTACTTTTGTATCTTTCTATACAACATTTTTACCAGATTCAGAGAATTATTGCCCCTTTCTTGTTTACACTGAGTTCTAATTTCACCCCCTACCCTTCTAGCTCTTGGTAACTTTATTTCCTTCCTTCTATTTCCTTGGTTTAGCTTTATTTTTCATTTATTTATTTATTTGAAAATTAGGTCAAGTTCTTATCATTGTTCCCTTTTACGTGAACTATTAGGAATGTGAATTTCTCTGCCTACAGCTTTGGCTATATTGGTTAAATGTTACCTGTAGTAGCACATTCTTATTTTCTTCACTATAACTTTGTTGGCCAGTCTAGTTTTTAAGTTCAGAGTCACTCAAATTTAAATATGTGCAAAGGTTTTAAAAAATTTCAATGGTGATTTGAACTCCGCGATGACAACATAATTGCTTTATCATGTCCCCGTTTTGTATCTAGTTTCTTTTTTATTCTTTTTGTATATTATTTCTTTTGCCCTTTGCAGCATTTGCTTACCACTTCACCTTTCGTTTTGTGAGAGCAGGCAGTTAGTTAGGTGCTAACAGCATGTCTGCAGGGCAGGAAAGAAGTCATGGCCAACCACAAGGAGGTCAGAGGCCTGTCCTGGCAGCAGTCCAACACAAAACAATAAGAAAACAGATCAAACCAGAGGGCTGAGAAAGTAGGTCAAAGTTCATGTTATTCCTTCATTTTACCCTGTTAGCACACTGAAATCTCCTACCTGAGGGGCCATGGCAGGAAACCCCTGACCAAATAAGGAAGAAAGCTGTGGAGATCAAGAGCCTCTGGCGACATCTTTTGGATGGGCTGTCAAGGCCTTAGAACCCAAGGTCTCTCCAGTCCACCTGGCACCAGTTTCTTTTTTCACAAAGGATAAAATTTTTGAATTTTATGGTAATATAAATTTATTTCTAATGGATATTTTCTTTCAAATGTGTGCATTTCTTCTAAAAGTTGAATTATAGATGTTCTTTTTCAAAAAAATTCATTTTTATAGGGCTTTAGTCTTTGAATTCATCAGATTAATAAGAGCTCTATCTATTACTACTTTTGTATTGAAAACAGGATGGGCAGAGTCACCTCAATTTCTCTTAGTTGTCAGCTTTTGACACTAACATCATCTTCGAGGCATTAAAGCTAAACCCAGGTTGATATGCACAGGCCCTAACCAACTTCTTGACATTTTTTTTTTTTAAGATTTTATTTATTTATTTGACAGCCAGAGATCACAAGTAGGCAGAGAGGCAGGCAGAGAGAGGGGGAAGCAGGCTCCCCGCCGAGCAGAGAGCCCGATGTGGGGCTCGATCCCAGGACCCTGAGATCATGACCTGAGCCAAAGGCAGAGGCTTAACCCACTGAGCCACCCAGGTGCCCCTCAACTTCTTGACATTTTATCGCCATTTAGTACTATTGGTGTGAAACTATATCAGCCAGTTCTAGTAACTGATTGTCTTGCTATGAATTATAAAATTCATTTCTAGAATTTGAAGTGGTTTGTACCATTTCCTTCACTAGAAAGAATAATCGACATATAAAATTTCCATGATGATTTTCCCAGGTACTGCTTCTTCTACTGCCTGCATTTTTTTCCTACAACAAAGCATAACTCCTGTCTTTGATACAAAGATTGTTGGAAGTGTAGCCTTACACTGAATATACAAATGTGAGGTATCATGGGAAATCCGCTCCCAGATGGGGGACCACTCTCTTTTCTCTGGTCTGAGAAAGGACTGGCCACACGATGCGTAGGTTTGGTACATAGAGCTGGGTGGTACACTATGGAATATATTGACTGCCCAATATTTATTTCCCATCTCTCTAATAACAGAAGCCAGCCTCTGGTCATGCATCATGATTTGCCTGAGCCATTCATAACTATCCTGTTGTCCTTGCCAGGTTGTCTGCAACCTCTCCAATGACATTTCAGTGTAAGTGCAATGGAGTGGTTTCTGAGAGAGTCTGTGTTGTGTACATGGAGGTCTTGGTCCTTGGATTCCCTACAAGAAGATTTATGTGAGAATACACACTCAAGTAAAGATAATCAGTAGGAAAGGGACAAGCACAAAGTGGTTTATTAAAGGAAAAGTACACTCTCAAGGTGGGAGAGTGGGCAGGTCCCACAAGGTGGAACCAATCCTAGGTTCTTTTGCAATTGGATATTATTGACTCTCTGTGGGCTAGGAGGAACTGCAACATACAGTGGAGTGGTCTCTGATGGAGGCTGCTTCCAGTCATTTGGGAAACTCCCATAGGTTGGGAGGGGAAGACTTTGACCCTACAAGGTTTGTGCCAGAACCATCATGGCAGTCTTTCTCCATCTGTTGGGGCTGGTCCCTCAATGCAAATGCATTATGATGAGTCTAGAGGTTACCTTGGGGCAGAAATGGAAGAAGAGAGCACATGTTCTGCACCAGTGGTTCTTGCTCTCAGGCCCAACATCTTGGAAGCCACAAGGTCAGGATGTTGAGCTCTTGGATTTATACTGTGTAGCTTATTTGTCACCGTCCTTGCTTTCAGCTCCTGTTTCTGTTCTTCCCCTTCAAGAACTCGGCACTCTGCCTCTGGTATTCCTTCCACTGCTCGTCTGGCTTCTACCTAACAGGAATACTTTTGCTTGACTGATAAAACAAAAGAGTGGCTGACACTTCTCTTCCTTTGCTTTTTCTTTCTTTTTTCTTTTTTTTTTCACCTTGAATTCAGTCCTGATACTGTGTTGCAGCACTTTTCTTATGACCACAAGGCAACCAATATGATTATGAATGGAAAATGTAGGCAAAAATGTAAAAATCTCCTAGCACAGGGTCTGTATGACACTTTACAGCACTGAACTACAGCAACAGCCAACTCAGACTTCATTTCATATATAAAAACTAAGCATTTATTTAAACCACTGACAGTTGGACTTCTTTATAATTTTTTTAAGATTTTATTTATTTATTTGACAGAGAGGAAGAGATCACAAGTAGGCAGAAAGGCAGGCAGAGGGGGAGGGGGAAGCAGGCTCCCCGCTGAGCAGAGAGCCTGATGCGGGGCTCTATCCCAGGACCCTGAGATCATGACCTGAGCCGAAGGCAGAGGCTTAATCCACTAAGCCACCCAGGTGCCCCAACAGTTGGACTTCCTACTTGAATTTGAAAGCATTCCTTCTCAAATATACCTGCTACGTTTACTCTCTTATTTTACCTCTAGGTTACATTAGTATTTGAGTAATATGAATTCATTATAAATTCTTGTAAATGATTGAATAACATTATAATATCCAGTATTGATAAAACTCTATATTATTTTCCAAATATGTTTATACATTTTTTAACCAAAATTAAAGAAAGGAAAATTAATTGTGAATAGATTATGCATGTAACTCCAAGTCAGATTATAAACAAATTACTCATGTCACTACAGTTTCCTTTCTGCAAGGGTATCACAGTTTAGGATTTTACTCTGGAGCACAGGCAAATAATTTGATATCCCCACATCCCATTGCTTCTTCTGTATGGATCGAAAGCTCTACAAACAATGTATAAAACTGTGCTGTTGACCTACACGTTCCACTCCACATTTAACCATCAGATGTGATATTGTAATATTTTTCCTTTTATGGAGAGGGATAGTGTCAGAGAACTGCTGCAGAAATAGAGCAAATCTCTTTCAGGATCTGACCACATAACTTTTGACATTTGTGGTTGTGAATTTTAGAGACTGTTTTCTGTAGAATATCTTAGATTTTTTTAATATTATAATAGCTGCCATATTTCATCCAGTTTATTGTTTTTTCCCTATTTTATAATTCTTCAAAGGCAGAGGTCACTGTATCTGACATATGGTAGGTACTCCTTAAAGGCTCCCATGCAGAATAAATGAATAAACTAGACAGTTCTCGGGTTTTTTTTTTTTTTTTTTTTGTGAGAGAGGGAGAGAGCAAGCAGAGAGGAGGGGCAGAGGGAGACAAAGAGAAAATCTCAAGCAGGCTTCACACACAGCATGAAGCCCTATGAGGGGCTCCATCTCAGGACCGTGAGATCATGATGTGAACTGCAATCAAGAGATAGATGCTTAGTTCACCGAGCCACCCAGAAGCCCCTCTCAGATATTATTTTTAAAGTGGACTTTATATTTTAGGGCATTTTTAGGTTCACAGCAAAATTGAATGGAAGGTTCAGAGATTTCCTTTCTACTCCCTGTCCCCACACAGACACAACCTCCCCCCACTATCAGCATCCCCCATCAGAACAGTACATTTATTATAACTGATGAAGTTACATCATTATCACCCAAGGTCCTTAGTTTATACTACAGTTCACTCTTGATGTTGTCTATCCTAGGGTTTTGAGAAATGTATAATGACATGTATGTACCACTGTGTTATCATAAAAATAGTTTTACTGCCTTAAAAGTTCTCTGTACACTGCTGATTCATCCCTTCCTCCCTCAACCCCTGACAATAATGTATCCTTTTACTGTCTTCATAGCTTTTCATTCATTTAGTTGGAATCATACACTATGTAGATTTTCAGTTTGGCTTCTTTCATTCAGTGATATGCATTTAAGTTTCCCCATGTCTTTTCACGTCTAGGTGGTTCATTTCTTTTCAGCACTGAGTAATAGTCTATTGTCTGGATGTACCACAATTTGATTGATCTAATTACCTATTGTAGGACATTTTGGATGCTTCCAAGTTTTGTCAGTTATCAATAAAGCTACTATAAGCAACCATATGCAATTTTTGTATAGAGAGACCTTTTTTTAACTTCTTTGGGTAAATATTAAGTAGTGCAGTTGTTGGATGGAATGGTAAGAGTATGTTTCATTTCGTAAGAAACCATCAAACTGTCTTCCAACGTATCTATACCATTTTGCACTTCCACCAAGCAATAAATGAGCTTTGCTGTTAGTCCACGTCCTTGCTAGTGTTTGATGCTGTCAGCATTTTGGACATTCTGATAGCTGTAAGATAATGGTTTTAATCTGTGGACTCCTACTAATGACTACCAGCAAAGATTTTCTTTCTTCACTTTTCTGTAGAACTGGAAAATGGAAGATGCAATTTTTAAAATTTTCTTTGTGATTTTCAACCTTGAGGCTTGTTTCAAAAACATGAAGAGGGTGTTGATCTTTGCATGTGAATTTTCTTATTTTGAATATTCTTTTTTATCATATTTACTCCTCTTAAAAAATCAACTGATATTTAACATATTTGGTTCAATATGAATCATAAATTGAAAGATAACTTTCATAGGTCTGATGAGTTTTTAGCAACCACATTAATTGATATTACCCTGAAGGCAAACATAAGGTTTTCAGAGTATAAGACTTGTCATTACTTAAAGCAACGAGCACAGGGACCTGGAAAAGAGGAAAAGAGAAACCTTGAAATGATGAATCTGCTAATTCATACAGGCTACATGCTGCCTGCTTTCCCCCTCAGACCTTTGCTTCTAATCTTTTGATATGTGAATGACTAACTCATTGATCAAAGTTTCATTTCCCACCTGCAATGTGAACCAGTAGACTCTAAATCTCTCCCATTGTCTGCGGCTGTTCAATCACCCTTGAAATTTCAAGGCTCGTCTTCTAGCCAACATCCCAGTGTTCTTTCCCCAGAAACACTCATGAGGCAGGAACAGGAAAATATTTTCTCTAGAGTAACATAAAGTCAATAGCCAAAATAATGTTACGCTTCATGAAAGTGTTCTTTTGTTCCTTAAGAAAAGATAATTGATATAAGAATAGTTAGAATTCAGATGCTCTGCCCAAGTTTTCAGAATTGAGCAATCTGAAGTTGAGTCCATCTGACAGGCAACAGCTAGGAACTAGATTTATGTAGACTGACAGAACTGGTGGGAAGCAGAGGAGAAAATCACTGAAACCAAACTGTAATGGACCTGACCTTTACCTTGAACTTCTGACCTGTTATGTCACCTATTTGGCCGTGACCTAAGAGTCCAGTCTTCGGTCTGGACTCTTAGGTCATGAAAGCATCAGAGCTCTAAGTTTATGTAACTTCTAAAAACAAAAATCAGGTGGATCAAATCATTCTCTTGTGAAGCCAGGATGACGGAATAGAAGTGTTGGGTCAGGTATGCCATTTTTTTTTTTTTTTTTAAAGATTCTACTTATTTATTTGTCGGAGGAAGAGAGAGAGAGATTGAGAACACAAGCAGGGGGAGCAGCAGGCAGAGGGAGAAGCAGGCTCCCCACTGAGCAAGGTCTTTGATTCCCAGGACCCTGGGCCACAGACACTTAACTGACTGAGCCACCTAGCCGTCTGAGATATACCCTTTTGTCTTTTCACCTTTTAGTGCTAACACCCAGGAAATGGCCTTTATGAATTTAAAAATATTTTCTCTTTGAGAGTGCTAATTGAGTGCAATCTTATTCGTAGGTTATGAAGATATAAAATAGTCTGCTACAAAACTACTGACATGGGGCGCCTGGGTGGCTCAGGGGGTTAAGCCTCTGCCTTCGGCTCAGGTCATGATCTCAGGGTCCTGGGATGGAACCCCGCATCGGGCTCTCTGCTCTGCAGGGAGCCTGCTTCCTCCTCTCTCTCTCTCTACCTGCCTCTCTACTTACTTGTGATCTCTCTCTGCCAAATAAATAAATAAAATCTTTAAAAACAAACAAACAAACAACAAAAAAACTACTGACATGAATTCAGAAGCCATCTGTATTAGGAAGCTCACTCTTTTATATGACATTTTATGATTCATTTCATCAGCCTCATAGTGGCCCTCAGACGACACTCCAAAAATACTAGTCCTGTGAAATGAGCTCTGAGAATGCTGCCTTAGGGAATAAGCGAGATTGTGGGCTTTTTTTTTTTTTTTTTAAGGCAGATTTGTAATAAAAAAAAAATGAGCGAAGTTTCCTCCCAAAAGAATTTCAGAAGTTGAGCAAACATGGTTAAACACAACTGGTTAATCTAGGGATGAGTGGAAGTAAAAATGTGAGTGTGAAATAGAAAGACAGTGAAAATGAACAAAGACTAAAAGGGAATGCTGAGTATAAAGTACACTGCTGTATTTTCCCTATTCTGACCTTCCCACATGCAGGAAACATAAAATAAATATGGGAGTAAAACAGGAAACATAAGAAAATAAAATTCAGAAGCACATTTCTTAGGAGGAAATGTCAAAGAAAGAAAAGATCAGGGTGGGCTAATAAAGTGTAATGGAATGTCCCTGTTGTCAGTTTATTTTAAGAAATTCTAGATGACAAAGTGTGTAAGTCAAGCTTCTCCCCGAAGTTGATTCATTTTTGCAACTTGTAGCAACCTTATGGTTACCAGGCCTCTCATTACACCAAGGGGGTGCCTAAAGCAGTAGGGCCTGGGGCTACTAATGAGCAGCTCTGACTTCAAATCTGCCAGGAAAGTCAGGGTCTGAGTAGTGTTGCCTTGGGCTATGATTTTACACAGCTTCTTGCTCCCACAGTCAACATATGAGCATCAGAAGACAAATCGGGCAGGGTCCTAATAATGCCAGAGTGCCAGGTGAAAATCAGAAAGGAGATTATTAGGCAATTTTCCTTCAACTTCATTAAAGACATTTAAAAAATCTATATTTTTGTAGCCCCTTTTATTTCCTTCACAGTCATTTGTTAAGGTCGGAGATGCTGAGAAATGCTTTTGGCATCCTGGAAGAGCAAGGGCAAGAGAAGCAAGAAAAACATATGGAAGAGGAATAGAACAGTTTGTTTTTCAATCTTCAAGCTGTTTAGTAGCTACTGTTGAAGAAATTTAAGAGAAATGAGTTCTTAGTCATCCATGTCCCCGTATAGGAAGAACTCTAGAAATCTCCTCTTAGAGCTTGAGAGTAATCAGGAATACTACTCATTGAAGGGTTCCAGGAAGCAGAAGACTGTTGAATGATTGTACTGTAAATGAATAGACACAGTTATGAACAAGGGAATTATTTCTCTTTTTATTCTATCTGTTCAGATTGCTTATAGTGCCAGATATAGCAGATCTGTTTTGAGATGATCTTTTCTAAAACGTTTGGTTAAGGACATGGTAAGTTAGCTTTTGAAATTATATAACCTGACACTTGAATTTCTTTTTTACGGTTGATATGATTTAAAAGAGAACACGAATGAGGAGTGCCTGTGTGGCACCGTTGGTTAAGTGTCCAACTCCCAGTTTTGGCTGGCTCAGGTGGTGATCTCAGGGTCCTGGCATTGAGTCACATGCTCAGCTTGGAGTCTGCTCAAGATTTTCTCCCTCTTCCTTTGCCCCTCCCACCATGCACGCTCTTTCTCTCATATAAATAAATAAATAAATAAATAAAATGAGGATAGCTATTTTTATTTTTATTGCGATGATCTGTCAGTTATTCTTCCCCAAATAAAATAGGGCAGAGGGAGGGTGAAATAACATTTGGGCTTGCTGTCATGTTCCACTACTTTTCAAAAATGTGAAATGTTCGAAGATTCTTTAAAAGCCCATTTTTGATCAGTATTTAAATAAATACTCAGATCCTTTTCAAAAGTTAAAAAGCCTTCACAGAATAAATCTTGGTATTAGGATCTTTCAGGTTAAGAAGAAAGGTATTTGAATGACCCTCAATTTCTAAAGAAGTTAGTAAACTTGTGTAAAATATGGAGCCAGTTTGGACTGATAGTTAATATAGTGATTGCTATTTTAAGTTTTCTTGCAATAATCACCAATTGGAAAAGGAAATTAACATCTCCTTTTTTTTTTTTAAAGATTTTATTTAATTATTTGTCAGAGAGAGAGGGAGAGAGAGCAAGCACAGGCAGGCAGAGGCAGAGGGAGAAGCAGGCTCCCTGATGAGCAAGGAGCCCGATGTGGGACTCGATCCCAAGATGCTGGGATCATGACCTGAGCCGAAGGCAGCTGCTTAACCAACTGAGCCACCCAGGCGTCCCATCTCCTTTTTTTTTCTTAAGGCAAATTAAACTGTTACATTAGAAATATTGGCATTATTAAACTTTTCTGTCAGTGAATTATTTAAGACTCTAAAACATCTCTGGCCTCTGGACCTCTTCCCTGCATCTGAAAGACAATACTACTTTGGAATAATCCAAGCTGGATTTACAATGAATGATCTGTTACTGGTATCATTTGTCAATGGAGACAATGATGGACCTGGTATGTTTTGAGGAATTTAAGAGATAACTGATGCACTTGGTAGAGGAAGAATGGGCTTTGAAGTCAGGGGAAAAAAGAAAAAAAACAGCAAAAATGGGACAGAAATGTTTACTATTTTATGACTTCAGGTAAAATACTGCAGATTCCTGAGGCTTGTTTTTCTCCTATCTTAAACAGGAATAAATAGAATTTTAATATAAGTATGAATTATGTGCCTTCTTATGATAGCACATATAAAAAAGGACCTTGTACAAGGTAGCTGTCCTGTAAATATTATTACCATACTCTCCAGATTGCCTCTCCTAAATGCATAGTGTTGCACAATTCTAACTCTGATAAAATACAGAACCTTCCCAGGAATGTCATTTTAAATCACCAGATCCATATTATGAACTCATAAATAGTATTTATTGTTTAGTGACATAAAGGCATTTAGAGTAGTTAAGCACCTTTCAAATTCTACTCCTATCATCCAAAAATATGATTTGCATGTTTCCTTTTATCTGTGGCTTACCTGCTTCTTCTCCAGGAAAGTTATCTTCCACTAATGTGGATTTAATCTGTCCTCACTCTCTCCCTAATTGTCAAATCCCAAAGACTGGAACCCCTCTGCTAGGAACTCATCCTCTCATTCTTAACACATTAATATCCTCCAGTTTCTGCATCTAAATCATAATCCCTTCTAGTTATTCTATAATTTCTTTCTTTTCCTTCCACAAAGCTTTTTAAGGCAATCTATCATTTAAGTTTTCTCTACTTCCTCATTGGCAGTTCCTTCCCAGATTGGCTTCTATTTCCATGTTCTACCAAATTATTCTTTGTAAAATCAGCTTTCACAGCCAAACTCAAAAGTCTCTTTCTTTTTTATCTTAAATCTCTCTGTAGATTATGATGCCCTTGACCATTTTCTTTTCCTTCAAATCTTTCCTTCCTATCTCTGGTGTACATAAAAGCACACTTTTGGTTTTCCTCTTAACTCTTTGGGATCTTCCCAAACCTGTTCACAAGTCCCCCTGCTCTGCTCAACCTACAAATATTCCTAATGCCTAAGGCTCTATCTTAAGCCTTATGTTCACCTCCTACTCTATGTTCTTCCAGGATAACCTCATTCAAATCTATGGTGACTGCTACCAATCATATCCCAAATATATATTTGCATTTTAAATCTCTCATGCTTCCCCTCTCTAACTGTCTAATTGAAATCTCTGCTTGGCTATCTCATAGTCCCTTAAACCAACTATTAAAAGTAATTTTTCAACATTCCTCTATGGTTTTACACAAATGGGCTTAACTGCCAGTATTTCCACCTTGGCAAATGTTACTATTAACAAACAATTCAGCTTCTTAAGGCAGATCTGGTGATCAGCGTTGAGTGACATTATTCTTGCTCATCCGTGCTCTTCTCTCATCATTTACTTATCCTTTCTGGTGTGTTTTTCTCAAGTTCTTTCTCCAACTCATTTTCTCTATTCTCAGGGCCACTGCCTTAGTTTGGACTGACATTATTATTATTGTCATTATTATCCAGATTAAAGCAAAATAAGATGCTGACTGTCAGACTCTATAGCACTGCTATGGTCAACTTTTTAAATGGCAGCATAGATCATGTCACTTTCTTATTGAAAACTCTTCATACTTTTTCATTTATATCAGATATATTTAAGAGTAATCATGTTTATCATGCAAACTCCTCATGATCTCTTCCTTGCTATTACTTAGGTCTCACTTCCTGTTACTACCACAATTATCTTTGATTTAGCTATGAAGAAATACTAACAGTTCCCCAAAGATATGATGGTTTTTCACCCTCTATCATAATCCATAGTTCCTTTGATTGTAATGCTCTTCTCTTTAACCTCACTTTTATTATAATTCTTTAATTTCAGTTTATGTATTGCTTCTATCAAGGCCATTCTGGATTTTTGCCAAATCTCTTTTGTCTACTTTTATTCTTTCCATCACAATGCATTATGTTTTACTTAAACTGGTCTTTTTGACAATAAATGCTAGTTCTTTGAGGGCAAAACCATATCTTATCTAGGTCTGTGTTTTTAGCTTATGGTATTATGTCATAGTGATTCTTTCGTGCAAATAGCTGTTGAATAGTGATTAAATAAAGGCTCAGCATACTTGTGAGGGAATGCTCTTTGAGTGGGAACAGCTAAGTGGGAAAGCTACAAAAGATGATCTCTTCCTATGATTTTACCAAAATTGCCTTTGTGAGGCCAGATAATCAAGCTATGACAGTTAATCTAATTTGAAAGATGTGTGCCCTCCTATGTTCCTTGCCTCATTATTTACAATAGCCAAGATATGGTAGCTAAGTGTCCATTAGTAGATGAATGAATAAAGAAGATGTGGTATGGAATATTGGAATATTACTTAGCCATAAAAAATGGATATTACAATAGAATATTACCGTAACCACAGAATAGAATGAATAGGTATAAAAAAGGATGAAATTTTGTCATTAGTGACAACATGGATGGGCCTAAGGGTATTGTGCTAAGTGAAATAAGTCAGAAAGGCAATAGAAAGGCAAATAGCATATTATTAAAGAAACTAAAAAACAAAGTAAATGAACAATAGCAAAACACAAATAGACTCATGAATACAGAGAACAAATTGATGGTTGTTAGATGGGGTGGAGGATGTGGGAAGATGGGCAAAATAGGTGAAAGGGATTAAGAGGTACAATTTTCCAGTTATAAAATGAGTAAGTCATAGGGATGTGATGAATAGTATAGGGAATATAGTCAATAATATTATAATAATTTTGATGGTGACAGATGGCAACTAGGCTTATTGTGGTGATCATTTTGTACATAAACGCTGATCACTATGTTGTGCACCTGAAACTAATATAATATTATAGGTCAATAAAACACGCACACACAGACACATACACACGTGCAAAAATTATGAGGTTTCAGGGTTTATGATTGCCAGGTATTGGGAATAACATATCCTAGGATTCAGGATGTGAATTTTCATTGAATAATCTTCTTTCATATTTTCCTGAGTTTCTACTCAAGCAAAATTTCTTTTCTAAGTAGATAGGAGTTTAGGAGTTGCTACAACATTTCTGTCTCTATTTTATAATCTTTACCTCTGTCCTGATTATTTTAACTCATTTATTATTTTGTTCATTGAAAATACATAAAAACTTCAAGGGATGTATGGGCGGTGCAGTCAGTTAGGCGTTCAACTCTAGAGATTGAGCCCTGCATCAGACTCCTTGCTCAGTGAGGAGTCGGCTTGAGACTTTCTCTCTCTCTCTCTCTCTCTCTCTCCAACAATAAATAAAGAAATCTCTAAGAAAAAAGACAATACACAAGATGGCAATCCAAAATGCTATTATAGCATTTATATAATAATTATATTTAAAAATATAATTTTAGACATAAGAGGGAGTGGATATTTCCTAGTCTAATCCATTAATTTTAAAGTCTTAATGGTTAAGTTAGTTATATAAATCACACAGCACACTGGTAATTTAAGGATTAATCTCGGGATCTACTTAATGAATAAATTTTTACTAATCATTAAAAAAATTGTCTGGTATTATGAGAATTAGCTGCAAAGCATTATCACTATAGTGTTTATTTGACAAGTTTTTAAACACTTGAATAATATAAATAACTGGTATTTTTAGTATGGTCTGACATTATGAGTTTCATTTTCTTATTAATCTACCTTGAAGCTTTTTATTTTCTTGTTCTTTGGCTTTTCTTGTTGGCTACAAAAACGAAAATAACCTAATATAGGAGTGACATTTTTATCTTCTGGAAAATAGCAATTAAACAGCCAAGGAATAATACCATATTAATTGGTAATAACATTAATATTTATTAGCACATGTTGCTTTCCTCTTCCTGTGTTAATTATATAGCCTGTATTAACTTATTCATTATTCACAATGGTGCTATATAAAAGACAGTTTTGAATCATTTGTGCTAACACCTGAAAGTAGATCTTGTTTGACTTAAGCAAAAAACAAATGAATTAAAGTGATGATGGAAAACAACAGAATTCCCCAGATGCCTAGAAATCCAGTCTTGGAGAATGTATATGCAGGAATAAAATGTAAGCCAACTTAATTCCTATGATAATAGCA
This sequence comes from Enhydra lutris kenyoni, assembly GCF_002288905.1. Taxonomy (NCBI): domain Eukaryota; kingdom Metazoa; phylum Chordata; class Mammalia; order Carnivora; family Mustelidae; genus Enhydra; species Enhydra lutris. The sequence continues at coordinate 75,862,654 of NW_019154087.1, forward strand.
GATACCTGGTCCAGTGGGAAAATGGCTGCCATTACTGCCACACAGTAGGTACAGCAACTTGTGTGGCTGATGCTCTGGGCACTACTTCCTGAGGAATGGGACTTTGTTGTAATTACCTTCACTCACAGAGATAATTATCTGAGCTCTTCAGACCAGAGCAGGTATCTCATCAAATTAGCCAGAGCAGTATCTAGCATTTTAAGCTTCTATAGTGACAGGAGGGCTCTGTTCCATCAAGATTCATATGGTGGGGAATTTAATGACGCTTAGAAGAAGATTTAGACACTCAACAGCCTGAAAGAACAACTAGTGATCAGTTTGCGGGTAAGAAAATTGAAGCCCAGAATGGTCATATAACTTGCGAAAAGACACAGAGTTAACAACTGGCAGAGCCTTGACTGGAAACTAGGTCTGTATGATTCTCACATTTGTGCTCGTAGCCCTTTGTGCTCTGGCATTATCCTATCCTCCATTTCTGGTTTGGTTCAGCTATTCCCCTAGTTGTCATCTCTGCTTCTTAGAAATCACAAGTGCATACTTTTCATCATTTTCTGTCTGGCTGCTGAGGGGTCTGTATTACTTCATCTCTATTTCACTTTCTGAACCAAAGGGAACACCAGTTTGCATTTGCCTGTGTTACTCTTTCGAATGGCAACTCTTGATATTGCTTTGAGATTCTTTACACAGGAAATTCACACATAGTTCAACCTTAGCCACACAATATTTTCTTTTTAAATGTATATTTTTAATTCATTTTATATACTACCTGTCTTGAGGCTGTATACAGATAAGATGATCTTAAGTCCAAGATTTTAGACATTGATTAATAATTGAATTTTTAAAATAAAATTTTTTTGGGAAAGAGAAATGTAGAAGATGCAAGGGCATTAGAGAGTATACCTGTAGGCTGTAAACATTTTGGAAGCAAAGGGAAGAAGATTTTAGGCATTGTCAGTTGCTAGGAAACCACATCTCGATTAGATAGTTTCAAAATTATTGAGTATCTCATGCCTTGCTCTAGGTCCATGGAGTACTAGTAGGAACAAAAGAAAATTTGATGTAATAAAATGTTGTTCATTTTCAGTGCTTAAAAAAAATGACTGCCAAAACAATTAATTGAAGAAAATGATGTACCAGTGTTAGGACTCAAATCAGATATTATCCATTATTTGGAGACTTGGGCTTAAGCTGTTGTATAATTACGAAATTATATGAGGGCATGAATTAATTACTTAAATTTTTGGAGGATTAGGGTCACTATTTTAAAGTTATAGATATTATTAACTACGTCACGGGGTTTTCATATAAAATCAAAAATAGTTTTTAATAGCATGTTGTACAATATATGACATGCATATAGTATATAGTATCTGAACCAGATGTGCATTTATTTTGCACATATTTGATCCTGATGAGCCCTCATGCAGCTCCCCCCTATCCACTCCATCCACTCTCATTTGGCTTATGGCAATAACCTTTTGACAGGCTTCCTGGTCAATGATCTTTCTCTTAGAGCAAGCTATCTTTCCTAAACAAAAACCTCATCCTCTGGGGAAATACAGTTACATAAAAACAGATCAATAAACTTCCTTCCCTAAAATTCAATAAAGGTAGACTAAAATAAATGGAAGCAGTAGAACACGAACGAAAGAAAGGCTACATGTTCATCCTATAAACTTTGAAAACTGCCATCGATAGAGTTCTCTATGAGTTACTGAGTGATTTCTCTCTGATTTCTTTTGAAACAGTATGGTGGGACAAAGCGGGTGGATACATTTCTGAAAACTCCTGCAGTAACAGATATCTAGAAGGAAGAATTCAGAATAGGCATATGGGGTGGCCGGAAGTGCACAGAGGAAGGACAGATGAAAAACGTAGGCCCTAGTCCACCACTACAGCGGAAGAACGTTTAACTCTGGTCAGAGAATTTCAGGATTCATCAGAGTAGTTTTTCTTGAGAAAAGAAGAGAGTGGGAGACATCTGGTAAGTTCCCAATTTTCTAGATCTCACAACAACCAGAGTCTTCAGAGAATGGAAAAAACAAAGAATAAGAAAATTAAGAACTGGTAGAGATACTGATGACCCTGGGAAAAGATGAAAAGAAATCTCAGTTTAGTTTAGTTCCTCCCTCCTGCTACAAATAAATAACAGTATCTGGAACTATTTCTAAATTTTGCTTTAATTTAGAAAATTAGTTAATATTGTCCTCGAAATACTAGTCAATAAATGCATTTAGAAAAAGAGAATGGAATGAGTGACATACGTAATGGAAGCCCAGAAGAAAAATATAATTACCAGTAATTATGTGACAGAACACTTTGAATTGTAAGAGACTTCACTGAAAATGGAAAAACATGGAAAGATAATTAATTGATATAGTGGATTACATCAATAATATCTCAAAGTCAAAGCATTACTGGTACAAAGCTAGTAAGGAAATATAAGGAAGTAAATATTATATTTACCTTAAGAATATGATCAATAACATGCTTAGTGATGAGTGTAGCAAGAAATATGTAGAACACCTATGTAAATAAAGTTTTCAAAATAAACCAGTACACTTAAAAGAAGATTTGAATAAAGAAACCACCTCATTTTTGAAGTTTCCATATTATGAGTATATGGATTTTCCCTCAAAGGGTCTATAGATGATATGTAGACCCAATAAAAATACCAAGACTTTTTAGAGTGGGGAGTGGAACTTCACAAAATCATTCTGAAGTTCTTCTGAAGAATAAAAAAATAAGTGGCTAGTTATGGAGGGTGAGGGGAGAGGGACTAACAAAGTAGAGAAGAGCAAACACAGTCATATATGTCATGAAGGCCAAAAATAAGAAAGAGAAGGAAGCTGGGTCTATACTTATTCCTTATATCACAATACATTTAAGATGTAATATAAAATTTAAAACATATAAGTCTGAGAAAAATACATGCATTAATATTTTGAATGAGAGAGCATCTTTTTTCCTTATGCCATAAAACCAAGAAGTCCAAAATAAGATGATTCCTGAATTTCCTCTTCATTATGACAAAAATAAAAATAACAAGCCTGAATAATGTCAATGTCAAAATAAGGGAAAATGAAGGCTTTTTGGATAAAATTACTTGTCCCATACAAGAAACCAAAAAATTTTTATATATAACATGCTTATGTATCATTGGGTAAAAACAAACTAATAGAAACAGTGGTCAAATTATATTGTAAGGCATTGTACAAAGTCAGATAAAATGAAAATAGGCAAACAGTATTTTTAAAAGCTTCAATTTCATTTTTAATTTAAAAATACAGTCAAAATAACAATAACCACTTTTCACTTATGAGATTAACAGTAATGAAAATGAATCAGCTAAATCTCTTTGTGGCAATGTGGAAAGTAAAGATTGCGGGAGAACAAAATGAGCAAAAGTTATGGGCTGCTGTGTGTTCTATAGTGTGGGGTATGCAGGATTCCAGAGGGCCTTCTCAGTACTAACCCTAGCTACCCTCTAGGGCACTTTTGTAGGGGTGTTAACAAAAGCACCTGATACTCAGTTCTCACTACTCTCCCACCCCGAAGTCTGGCCTTAGCAGGTGTACACTTCTGTCCACAAAGTTGTGTTCACAGGAAATGCAACTTTAGTTTTCTATACTCTATTTCACATTTCAAGTTCTTTACGTCAGTTCAGAGTTTTCTCCCCTTTATCTCAGGCTTGCATTTGATTCTAAAACATCTTAGTCAATTTCAGTCCTTGCTGACATTTGCTGACATGTCCATTCTCTCCTTTGGGCGTCGATAAGTGGTTCATGCATGTTGCAGCTGTGCTTTTTCCGTGCTTTCCCATTTTTGTCTTGAGTCATAACATTCTTAGGACCCTACTTGGGGGTGGAGGAGCAGGGGCCGTAGATCCCATTTGCAATCAGATCACACAAAGTTATTTGTATATTCTTTTCACCTTTCTCCTTGGGTTTGACAGCTTTGAGTCTGGTTGTATCAGGTTCTCTTACTTTCCCCCCCTACTTTATCACTCTACTGGCAAAAATGCTTGCTCTGATACAGGAGGTTATATTTCTATCTGTGGAGTCCCTTCAAGGGCACAGATCTGAATTTTGGAACTCATGAGCCTTTTCTCTGCTCTAAATTTCTTTCCTGAGGCAATGAATGACAAATGACCCTCTAGGTATTGGGGAATGCTTAGGGGCAAAAATTGATAATATTTAACAATATCTGCTGATAGCTGTTCTCACTTGTAACTGATGCTACCTGCAAAAGATAAACAAGGACAGAAATGTGTGATGACACAAGGATGGGTTGTAGGAGCAGTTTGGGGAGACAGGCTGGGCAGAAAAAAACCCTAGTAGAGTGGTAGCTGAGCTGCTTCTTCTTCTTCTTCTTCTTCTTCTTCTTCTTCTTCTTAATATATAATGTATTATTAGCCCCAGGGGTACAGGTCTGTGAGCTGAGCTTCTTTTGAAGAATGTGACAGATAGTGATTGGGAGAAGAAGGGAAGAAAATTTATGGAATTACCGATGTGTACATTTTTAGGCAGAGAATGGCTCGAGACAGGCTGAACATATAAGCAGGGACCAGGTGATGAATGTGATGATTAAGGACTCACACTTTATGCTATAGATCACAAGACACCAACAGACATTTTAATTAGGAGAATAACATTTTTTTGCATTTGAAAAGATCAGTTGAGTGGCAATGTTTTGTATGAATTTGATGGGAACAAACCAGATTTAAGCAGACAAATTCATAAGCTCTTTCCATAGTTCAGACAATGGCTTGTCAATGATGGAAGTTAAAAAGACAACCTTGAGAAATACTTAGGTGGTGTCTTGTGAGAAATTAGATGTGAAGGGTGAGGAGAAGAAAGAAATGAGTTATAGCTTTTATTTTTTTGACTTTGTACTTTTGAAGCACAACAAACCAAAAGAGGGAGAAAGAGTAGAAAGAGAAGAGAAGGGCTCTGGAGGGCACTGAACAGTGAAATTGGAACAGAAATTAGTTTATTCTGAACCTGGAACTATCAAATGTTAAGGTGGTCAGAAATTCCATGTTTTCTCTCTTTTGCCATTATTCACTTCTTTTAAAAACTGAATTTACGTGGAATAAGATAAGAAGAAAAAGAAGAATTAATATTTTTGAGACAAAATGTTGATATTGAGGGAATGCTCACTTCTTACAGTTTTAAAGTACCTACTTAAAAATATATTTAGTTGCTTGATTTTTCTCCCAGCCTTAATTAATACACTTAAGAACACTTAAAAACATAAAAAGCTGTATATGAGCTGATCAAATCTAAAGAATCTAAAAATTATGCCATACAAAAAATAATCCACCTGTTTCAATGAATTCACAGCTGTTAACACATTTTACTGACATTGGCCCACATCAGTAAAACAGTTTTCTGCTTACTTCTGATTTTAGAATGTGCATCATCTGGCCTCCTTATAAATTCTATGCTCTTTTTATGTTTCTACTATTAATTAGTGCTGATTTTCCTTTATTTAAACTCCTAAATTGTGAACACAGAAATAGTCTGAGGGTTTTAAGTACTCCAAAGTATAATCAGTAGAATTTAAAAAAAACATCAAGATGGAAACTGTAATCCTACTTGCTTCTACTCAATCCAACTAAAAATGGACAGTGAGGGTCTGTGGTCTGAACTACTGTCTGACTGAAATTAACGACAGGGTTATCACCAAAGTCAGTTGAGAGATACTTCTGTGCAGCCATGGCTAGAATCAGGTGCATGGAACTAAGAGATCTGGAGGGTAAATATATGTTCAGTAATATTAGGTAATACCATACTGTTCCCCCACAAAGGTCAAACAAATCCAGTTGAGAATTAGAGTTCCTATTATTCCAAATCTCGAGACTTGATTTTTCCCCAACATTTAATGTTTTGTTATGAAAATTTGTGTCTCCTTATTTGTAAAAATAAAAGAAAGTCATGTTTTGCCCATTTTATTGAGTATTTTGCAAATATCTTCTCCCAATATGTGGCTTATCTCTTCATTGTCTTTATATCTCCTCATGAACAGAATTTTAATGCCTTTAAATGTATTAATACTTTGTAGTTGGTACTGTTTTATATTTGTTTCCCTTCTCTGCCTTGATGTAATAATCTCCTAGTTTTCTTCTAAAATCATATTCATCTTTCTTTTTTTAGTTATGATCCTGGGAATTTTTTTCATTTATAATCTTCTTGAATTTGTAGAGATTTGTTTTTAACCTAAATATGATCTAGCCTAGAAAATGTTCTGTGTGTGCTTGAGAACAATGTGTATTCTTCTGCTGTTGGATTGAATGTTTGGTATATGTCTGTTAGGACAGTTTGGTCTACAGTTTTGTTCAAATCTGCAATTTCATTATTGATTTTTTTGTCTGGGTGATCATCCATTGTTGAGAGTGGGGAATTCTGACCCTCTTTTAAGAATAAGAAATAAGATCGTGAACACAAATTTAGGCTCTACAGTGAGTTTTTCACTCAAATGAGAATGAAATCAAAACAAATTATAAATTTTGAAATGCATACAGATGTCTCAAACATCATATACTTCTGAAAAATAATGTTCATTAAATTACAAACATTTAAATATTTGATTTATAAGAATTTATATTACATATTTAAATGATGATTTATAACAAAGTAATCTTGCACATTTTGTTAATAGTTGTAGAATTTGGGAAAACAGCTTTCAATTTATTTAATGTATATGAGATGTAAGATTTCAGTACCTTCTACATTTTCTCATGAACTGGAATCTTAGATACTTTTTGAATTGACCACATTCATTAGCCAGTTGGTCACAATGTTAATGTTTTCTAGAAAAGTCTCATTCCTCTTCATTAACTGGATTATTAAAAAATCCAAGAGATTACTCAGCTGTAAAAAGGATGAGATTTTGCCATTTGTGATAACATGGATGGACCTAGAGGGTTTAAGTGAAATAAGTCAGACAGACAAATACCAAATACCATAGGATTTCATTTATATCTGGAATCTGAAAAACAAATAAATTAAATAAAAAGGAGAATCAGATTTACAAATACAGAGAACAAATGTGGGGAGGGGTGGGGGAATGGGCAAAAATGGGTAAGCGGGGGGCACCTGGGTGGCTCAGTGGGTTAGGCCTCTGCCTTCGGCTCAGGTCATGATCTCAGAGTCCTGGGATCAAGCCCCACATCTGGCTCTCTGCTCAGCGGAGAGCCTGCTCCCCCCACCACACCCCCCGCCTACTTGTGATCTGTCTCTCTGTCATATAAATAAATAAAATCTTTAAAAAAAAAATGGGTGAAGGGGAGTGGGAGGTACAGGCTCCCAGTTATGGAATGAGTAAGTCACAGGGATGAAAGGTACTGCTTTGGGAATATAGTCAATGGTATTATAATAGCTTTGTATGGTGACAGATGGTAACTATGCTTATGGTGAGCATAGTATTATATAGAGAGTTGTTGAAGCACCATGTTGTACCCCTGAAACTAATGTAACATTGTGAGTCAACTATACTACAACAGCAACAAAAATTGTAACAATGGCCATCTCAGATTCATGAGGAAGGGAAAAAGACTCCACAAATTGATGAGCAGGGCAAGGTCACATTGCAGAAGAGCACATAGCACAGGAGATTACAGTTGTGGCCATCTTTGGAAAATCCATATGCAATATACCTTTCTTACAACATGTTACAACCAGTTCTTGTATTTTTTAAGCCATACTTTATTCTTCACAATTTCTGAAAATAAAAATATGTGCACATAAATATAAAAAAAAATAAAAATATTCTAAGAATCCAAGAAACTGTTCATTTCTTTTCCTCTAAATATACTTCTTAATGAATAAAATAAAAAACCTTAATGGGTACTTTGCTAAATCAGAATAATTTGTAATTATTCCATTGCTCAAATTTATTACTTTTGTTTTGTATTCCATTAAGTTATACCTGAGTTTTCTTTTGTCCTTTGGTAAGTTAAAGATAGCAAAATAAGAAGATATTCATATGTGTCCTCATCAGAAGCTTATAGTTATCACTTGTTTTATTGAAATTTTCCAACATATTTTTAATACAATTAAAATAGTATATTTGAGCAACTTATTTAATTCAATTCTACATTCTTGTATAATTGGATTTCTTCTCTCAGTTTTCAAATATACATATTAGAGTCCATAAAATGTTGGATGGCTTAATCAGCTTTTTAATGGACAGATCTTAGTTTCTTAATGGTGAAGGTATATATGTGTTTAAAATATTTCAAACCTATATATAGAAGAATGAAACTTGACCATTCTCTTACACTATACACAAAGATAAACTCGAAATGGATAAAAGACCTCAATGTGAGGCAGGAATCTATCAAAATCCTAGAGGAGAACATAGGCAATAACCTCTTCGATATCAGCTATAGCAAATTCTTTCAAGTCATGTCTCCAAAGGCAAAGGAAACAAAAGTGAAAATGAACTTTTGGGACTTCATCATGATCAAAAGCTTCTGCACAGCAAAGGAAACAGTCAACAAAACAAAGAGGCAACCCACCAAATGGGAGAAGATATTCGCAAATGACACTACAGACAAAGGGCTGATATCCAAGATCTAGAAACAACTCCTCTAACTCAACACACACAAAACAGATAATCATGTCAAAAAATGGGCAGAAGACATGAACAGACACTTCTCCAATGAAGACATACAAATGGCTAACATCCATTTGTTCATCATCATTAGCCATCAGGGAGATTCAAATCAAAACCACATTGAGATACCACCTTACACCAGTTAGAATGGCCAAAATTAACAAGACAAGAAACAACAAGTGTTGGAGAGGATGTGGAGAAAGGGGAGCCCTCTTACACTGTTGGTAGGAATGCAAGTTGGTGCAGCCACTTTGGAAAACAGTGTGGAGATTCCTTAAGAAATTAAAAACAGAGCTACCCTATAACCCTGAAATTGCACTACTGGGTATTTACCCCAAAGATACAGACATAGTGAACGGAAGGGCCATCTGTACCCCAATGTTCAAAGCAGCAATGGCCACAATTGTCGAACTGTGGAAAGAGCCAAGATGCCCTTCAACAGATGAATGAATAAAGAAGATATGGTCCATATATATGATGGAATATTTTGCCTCCATCAGAAAGGATGAATACCCGACTTTTTTATCAACATGGACTGGACTGGAGAAGATTATGCTTGTAACTGTCCCTCAGAACAACATACTGCTTAAAATATAACCTATGAGAGATTATATTAGTTACCAAGCATGCTTAGATACAGCCTTAAGAAAAACATGTACTGGCAATAAACCTCTAGGGAAGAGGACGATGTCCTTGAAGCTGAACAGCTGGGAACATCTGGCCTGCTCAGGGCAGAATGCGTCTGCTTCATTTTTCTATTATCTCGCCTTCTCTGGAGAGCATCAGCAGTTAGTCAGACAATCCTTTCTTTTGAGCTTGCTCACTATAGGTCATGTACTACATAACCAGGCATATTTTGCCTTTCTTCTTACGTATCTACAAGACTCAGGGTCAATGTGTAATTTACTCTGGCTTCTTTGTTGGTTATTACTCACTTTCTAATAAATATGAGACTGAGGAGGTGTTCGGTGTGACAGTCTTTTCTCCTGTGGTCCTCTGCTCCCATCCTCTTGCAGGTGACTTGTTTGTGCCTCATTCTTCTTCTGTCAGGAGGCGGCAATGCTGAATGAAATAAGTTAAGCAGAGAGAATCAATTATCATATGGTTTCACTTACTTGTGGAACATAAGGAATAACACAGAGGACATTGGGTGAAGGAGAGGAGAAGTGAGTTGGGGGAAATCAGAGAGGGAGGTGAACCATGAGAGACTGTGGACTCTGAGAAACAAACTGAGGGTTTTGGAGGGGAGAAGAGTGGGTGTTTGGGAGGCCTTGGTGGTGGATATTAAGGACAGCACGTATTGCATGGAGCACTGGGTGTGGTACATGAGCAATGAATCTTGGAACACTGAAAAAATAAAATAATTAAAAAGAAATTTCAAGCCAAGATTAAAAGAAAGCATATGTATTGCATACTGCCTATATATGGATATATTTAGGAAATATTAATTTATTCAGCAACTTCAAATATTGTAGATACACCTTTTTATTTCTCTGAAGGCACATATTCTTTGTACAGATGAATTCATTCAAAGGGATTTGTAGTCCTTAGCTCTCACCTTTCATTGTGACAAAAGACAATGTTGTTCTTCAGCAGGTTATAACCATCCCATGCTTGTGTTGTATAAAGTCATATACTGATGGTTTCTATATGGCAAAACATGTTAAAATAGCTGCAAATACTTTCTATTAAAACAAGTATATATAATTATCTGTAACAGATCAGTGTTGGCCACGTCGTATTTCACATGGTGGTAGGTGGGTAAATGTATATCATTTGAATATTCCTCTTGCCTATTTGACAAGATGTTGACCTAGTTCATTATTATTTGATTTACATACATTCCAAGTAAACATAAATTTCTCATGCTCTCTGAAATCTTTGTGACCTTTAAGGGGTGTCAAAATATTTTGGTCTGAGAATTCACCAAGTTTGAGTAAGAAGTTTCTTATCAAAAATAGTTTGGAACAAAATGATGTTATGCAGGTATTAGTCTTGGAATAGGCTAGCTAGGCTCTCAAAATATTTTCATTATTGGATTAAAAATATATCCATTTGAGAAGCATTAATTATGTTGATTGTTCTACATTATTTTCTGTAAAAATTATTGGGAGTGTGATTTTTGAAGGAAACAACCGGTCTTTCAATAATGGAGTGGAATAGAATTGTGGTTCATTGTAACAAGCCATCATAAAAGAGCACAGTGCATATCAAGTTAATGCATTCACCAAATGAAGCTGCTACTGACCTTCGGGGCTGCCTTATTTTTGCACAAATTGCACATCTTGAAATTGCTATGTTTTACTGAGCTATATATGATTGTGTAATCAGATTACTTTTATTCTGAATACATTGCATTATTGACGAATATGTGTGCATTTTGGACTTTGTTTCCCAAGGCCATTTTGCTGTGTTAGTGAGACATTGCATGCCATTTCATCTAGCGCCTCCAGAGTCATCAGGGCCAATGTGTCACATCTGCTACGATGTGGTCCAATACATGAGTATGAATAAAACGTGAATATTCACACACAGAAATACCTGCTGTTTAATTACTCTCTTAAATTTATGCCCTAAAAATACAAACATTCTGATAAATTCTCTTTCACCCAATTCTTATTAGAAACTGTGGTGCATTTATAACTGCACGTATTGCATTATCATGTATATTTCACTTGCATTCAATTCCTGCTCTAAGAATTCCTTAATTCCTGGCTCAAAGTATTCCTTAATTTCCTGCAGGTTTATTGATTCATTCAAGAACAATCTTTAGATGTCTCTGTTGTTGTTCTTAAACAGCCTTATGGTGAGGTAATTTATATGCAAAAAACTGTACATATTTAATCAAGTTTAAATGTTGATGAATTTTGGAGATAAGCATATGCTCACAAAACCACAATCAAGGCAACAAAAGTATCCATCCCCTCCAAAAGTTTTGTCCTGTCTTCCTTTTTAAAAAAACACTTAACATGAGATCTACCCTCTTAATCAATTTTCGTTTTTAAAGATTTTATTTATTTGAGAGAGAGAGAGAGAAAAAACAAGCAGCGGGAGGGACAGGGAGAAGCAGGCTCCTAGCAGAGTGGGGAGCCCAACAAAGGGCTCCATTTGGGCCCCAGCATCATGACACAAGCCAAAGGCAGACACCCAACAAACTGAGCCACCCAGGTGCCCCTGATTTTTAATAGGAATGGAGGAGTTTCAGTTATGCAAGATGAAAAAGTTCTAGAGACCTGCAGTGCTACACAGTAGTTACTATTAATAATTCAGTATTGTACACTTCAGGTTTTGTTAAGAGGGTAGATTTCACCTTAAGTGTTCTTAACACACACACATCTTACTCCGTGTGTTTGGGTGATTTCAGATATAGGATTTTGGCCTTTATTCCCCAGTGATGCTGGAATTAGAAGTGCTAAATTAGATTATTCTCACATTTATTCCTCCCTGTTTATGAGTTCAGTTTCTTCCCAACTCTATTCTTGATGTCATCTATATATTAACATGGCAACAAACTCAGATTTGCTCTATCAACTAAATATCATGTTTTAGTTATTGTTCATGTAATATTCATTATATTCATTTACTTAGTGCCCCCCCCCTTTTTTCCACTTGGAGCCTTTCATAAGTAAAGTGCTCAGTTAAATTTCTTTCAAAACTTCTTTGGAATTAATAATTATCCCCTTGTAATATTGGTTTTGTTTTTACTACTTCTCTTCTCTCTTGTCCTATATTTAACATTTATGTCATTAATACAAAATACCACAAAACAGCTAGCTTCTGAACAACAGAAATTTATTTCTGTCAGTTCTCGGCTGGGAATTTCAAGATCAAGGTGCCAGCCTGATTGGATGAGGACTCTTTTCCTGGTTTATAGAACCTTCTCCTGTGTCCTCATGTGAAAGGAACATTTTTTATAAGGGCTCTAATCCCATTAATGAGGGCTCTGCCCTTGTGACTTATGCATCTCTCAAAGGTCCCACCTCCTAATATCATCATTTTTGGAGGTTGAGATTTCAAAATAAAAATTTTAATGAGAACAAACATTCAGATCATAGCAATATATAAAGAAATTAAATTGTTATTGTGCTCAATTTAAATCATTAAAATTTTTCATTTGGCTACAAAATTTGTGTCTTATAGACCCAATTTTAACTGTTCAAACAAATTCTTCAATAGGTAAAAACTTCAAGTTTTTCAGTATTTTAATTCTAAAGATCACCACTATCACTGCATGGACTTTCTTACATAGCAAATAAATCATGTTTTTATTAATAATTCATTATTTTATAATGGGGTCTAAAAAAAGACATTAAAAAATTGAAGATGTTCCTCTGTAAAACGTCTGAATGTCTTTTAAAAATCAATTTAAGTATAAGAATTTGAGTAATGAGGCAAAACAGATAGTTCTCAGGAATTAAAAACATTAATTTCCAGGTAGCAATTAAAATATTACTTTCTCTGTGAAAATCTCCTTGACTCCAACTGTAACTTGGTTTACTAAGTTACTTTCTCTTCCTGTTCTCTTCCTTTGTAACACAGTTTATTTCTTCTACTTGTCACAATTTGTGATAGTATCCTTAATTTTGTTTTATGCCTATAATATCTTCTTACCCATTAGATTCTACATGGACAGAGTGGGCCCATTTTTGAGTCACCTATGAACTGGCAGCATCTTGCACTATAGATGAGTAACTGAATTAGTCTATTAAGCAGCCACTACTGCCTGGCCAGGTGCTAAAAGAGCGTGAAAAAATGATTGCGGTAGTACCTGTCATCAAGGAGCCCAAAAACTAGCAAGAAGAAAGGTATGTTAAAAAAGCTCTCAATAGGGCGCCTGGGTGGCTCAGTGGGTTAAAGCCTCTGCCTTCGGCTCAGGTCATGATCCCAGGGTTCTGGGATCGAGCCCCACATCGGGCTCTCTGCTCCGCAGGGAGCCTGCTTCCTCCTCTCTCTCTCTCTCTGCCTGCCTCTCTGCCTGCTTATGATCTCTGTCTGTCAAGTAAATAAATAAAATCTTTAGAAAAAAAAAAGCTCTCAATAACACTAGATTGAGAGTATGCTTATAATTCAGACTTGAATGTAGGCTAAATTAGTAGAAAGGAAGGTCATCTTCACACTAGAAAGTGCTTCAGCTAAGATTCGAAGAATGAGTTCACATGGACTAGAAGGGAGAAAATCATATGCAAAATGGAACAAAGTATAATAAATAGAACTTGCAAAGAGGAAGAAAACAGGAGAGAATTTAACACTTTATTCATTGTTTGTCAGAGAGAGAGAGAGAGAGAACATAAGAGGGCACAAGCAGGGGGAGCAGCAGGAAGAGGAAGAAGCAGGCTCCCCACTGAGCAGGAAGCCCAATGCAGGTCTCAATCCCAGAACCCTGAAATCATGACCTGAGTCATAGACAGATATTTAACCGACTGAGCCACCCAGGTATCCTGAGAACTTTAAAGATGTTGTTGCGTTGCCTTTGACCTCCACTGCCTTTGATGTAATTTATTATTATTTTTTTCATATGGCTACTTTCAAATTTTTCCTGTACATTTTAGTTTCTAGCAGTTTAAATGTGATGTGCCTATGTGTAGTTTTCTTCATGTTTATATTGCTTTGAGTTTGCTGAGCTAATTGTAACTATATGTTTGCAACCATTGGTTGAAATTCTCACCCATTATTTCTCCAGATATTTTCTTCTCTGTCTCAGTCTCACTGGTATTCCAAGTATTTGTAAGCTAGGCTGCTTCTTTGTAGTCCTTTTTATTTCTCTGTCTTTAGATTAGACCATTTCTACCGATTTATCATCAGGTTCCCTGGAATTTTCTTTTGCCATCTGCATTTTGCTACTAAGTCTTTCCAGTTATATTTACAAGAGACAAGACGTGGAAGCAACCTAAGTGTCCATCAATAGATGAATGGATAAAGAGGATGTTGTATATATATATATACACAATGGAATTTTACTCAGCCATAAAAAAGAATGAGATCATTTGTAACAACCTGGATGGGACTAGAAGGTGTTAATGGTAAGTGAAATAAGTCAGAGAAAGACAAATACAAATACTATATATACTATCACTTACAGGTGTATTCTAAAAACCAATACAATGAACAAACAAATAAACACAAAAAAAGTAGAAACAGATCCATAAATATAGAGAACAAACTGGTGGTTGCCAAGGGGAGAAGGTGAGGGGATGGACAAAATGGGTGAAGGGAAGTGGGAAGTACAGACTTCCAATTATGGAATGAATAAGTCACGAGGGTGAAAGGCACAGCATAGAGCATATCATCAGTGGTATTGTAATAGTGTTGTATGATGATGGATGGTAGCTACACTTGTGAACACAGCATAATGTGCAGAGAAGTTGAATCATTATGTTGTACACCTGACACTAATGTAATATTGTATATCAGCTATAATTCACTAAAAAAATTTTTTTAGAACTTTTTTTGTCATGTATTTTACTGTTTCAGTACTAGAATTTGTGCTTCATTCTTTTATACTGTCTCTGTAGCTCTGCTGAGATTCCCCATTTGTTCATTGAATGTGATTTATTTTAAGTCCTAGAGCCATTTTAACATTCTTACCTGCTATCTCCAAGTATGAGCCATCTTATGACTTTTTGTCTATTTTAACCTGGACCATCTTCACATTTTTCTGTTTCTTTGGCTGTCTAGTAATTTTTTATTGTATAATGGACATTGGGATTTATACATTGCAGAAATTCTAAGGTCTGCTTTCTTTTTTTGAAGAGTATAGTTTTTATTTATTTATTTATTTATTTATTTATTTATTTATTTTTTAAGATTTTATTTATTTATTTGACAGAGAGAGATCACAAGTAGAGATGCAGGCAGAGAGAGAGAGGGAAGCAGGCTCCCTGCTGAGCAGAGAACCCGATGCGGGACTCGATCCCAGGACCCTGAGATCATGACCCGAGCCGAAGGCAGCGGCTTAACCCACTGAGCCACCCAGGCGCCCCTATAGTTTTTATTTTAATAGGCAGTTAGCTTTGTTGAACTCAGACTTCCAAGTCTGTCTCTCTTGTTTTGGGCAGCAGCTGAAATCTGTTCACTTCCTCCAGGCTTCTGGCTGTTTTTTCTTAGAACCTATAATCCTATAGTCCTATAGTCATCTCTCTGCAGATATAGTTAAGAGGTCATACATGGCTTTGGGCCAGTATTATACAAAGATTTTAGGGATCCCATTTCTAATATTTTTCCTGATCTCCTACTTTCTAGCTGTCTGACTCCCTTAAAATCCATTCTGTTTCCTAAAGCCAGCAGCACCACAGCACCTTCTGTGAATAGGCCAAGGAATGACCCTAGGTAAATGCTAACCTTATCTAGTGCAGATCCCTGATTCAAGTATCAAATTCCCTCTATCTTCTGCCTGTTTTTGTTCTTCATCTAACACCCTCAAGCTATTTTCTTTTAGTATATAAGCCCTCTAGAATTTTTTTAAAGATTTTATTTATGTATTTGACAGAGATCACAAGTAGGCAGAGAGGCAGGCAGAGATTGAAGGGGAAGCAGGCTCCCTGCTGAGCAGAGAGCCCAATGTGGGGCTCAATCCCGGGACCCTGAGATCATGACCTGAGCTGAAGGCAGAGGCTTAACCCAGTGAGCCACCCAGGTCCCCCATCATTCTGGAATTTAAATTCTTCTAGAATTAAATTTAAATTTAATTCTAGCCTTTCTCCTTAGCTTACATTGGCTCTCCTCTTGCTGCCTTTTCATATTGTTCTCCCTTTGTGGGGATGCACACCTCTGGTGTTTCTTCTTTGTGTCCAAAATTCTTCTTAGAAAGATACCGGTCAGAATATTTTAGGGCTCACCATAATGGCCTCATTTTAACTTAATCATATCTTTAAAGGAGCTACCTCCAAATACAGTCACATACTGAGATACTAGAGGTTAGGATTTCAACATAAGTTTTGGGGGACACAATTCAGCTTTTAACACACAACAGATTTAAATTTCTCAGAAGACATAGATTGTAATTGTTTTTGCTCATCAATATATTCCCAGCAACTAGTATGCAGAATAGAAATTCATTAATAAATATTTATTAAATGAAAGAAGGCATGAATGAGAGAAATATTGAGTATGTATTTTTGAAAAACATAGATTCTTGGGGTCTTTGTATTTTATGTGAATGGTATTGTGTTATATACTTCATTCTGGTTTTGTTTTGTTTTTTTTTTTTAAACTCAATTTTATAAGATAGATCCATGTACATCTACTTGGTCATTCTAACTGCTTCATAGTTTTCTAAATAATTCTTGACCTATAGAAACCAAAACAAACTCCCTCTAAAGAATGAAAAAAATGGAATTTTAGGAACTTTGAGAAAATCTGGTTAGGGCATAAGGAGTAGGTTCAGCTTAGGTTCCCTCATACCTTCTCCTTATGTTCACCCATATCCAGGTTTCCCCACAATGAACTTGTTTCTATCTTTTGTCCTAACAGGACACATTTTCCCCTAGATATATAATTAATTAGCAAAGTGTTATTAGTTCTGGTTGCATAACCATGTCAAACTTATTAGTCCATAGGAGTTGAAACTATTTGAACTATTATTTTATTAAAGAAAAGCTTTTTGTTCTCATCACAAACATCTCATCTTGTCCTCAATTTAGGTTAAGAAATAGAATAAGTATGATTTTAACCCATATATCATGTAACTGTTACATAAAAATTCTTCAATCTTCTCTTTATCCTTCTGACAAAGTGTAACAGAGTATCTGCTACTAAGAGAGTCTTGTGTTTCAGTTTCTTATAAACTTCTGAGGTTGGTCCCTTCTAACTTTAGTTATGTTTTTCTAACTGGGACTGAATTTAAAAAAAATACATGAGCTCACCTTGGCTAATTGAATTTAAATAAGTAAATAAGTAAATAAATAAATATAAGCTTGTAATTGTCTTTTATTATCATCATCATCATTTTCATCATGATCATCACTGTTATCACATGTATTAGAATGTGCAGCAGAGTCTGTTTCTGTCTTGCTTTCTTTTTACTATGTGTTTCTTTAGGTTGACAAAAGAGTCTTATCTTTCTTTGCATCTCTACACTTAGTATCAACTCACCTTGGGGAGCAGAGGGAGAAGCAGACTCCCCACTCAGCTGGGTACCTGATGCAGGGCTCAATCCCAGGATCCTGGGATCACAACCAGAGTGGAAGGCAGACACTTAACTCAATAAGCCACCCAGGTACCCCACTGAAGCCTATTCCTTTTTAAAGGCATTTGTTCTTTTCTTTCCTCTCTTCTTTCCTTGCAACTCCTGAGACAAAGCAGATGCCTGGGACAGAGGAGGCATTCTAACCAGGACTCTTCTGTTTCCTCAGGCAAGTGCCCCCAACTTGGATATTACTGGTACAGTACTTTTGGAGACCTTGTTGACATGCCTTCTAAGAACTGATCACTGTCAGGGAGACAAACTATATTTTCTTTTTCCTGAGATAGCTGTCACTGTTTTGATTTCAGATTTTGTTTTTTCCCATTAATATCTCCTTTTTTCTTATTCTCATTTCTTTCTCCCAAGAGGACTGCTCCTGCCAGTTATGCTTTAACATGTATTACTAATTTTTTTTATACAGTTGAATATTGCATTCATTGGTAAAAGTTTTTGTTAACATATTTTTATACCTTTGGCCTTTAAATAGATAAACTTTTCAAGCAAATACTAGTTATTATAGCCAGAAAGCCAAAATGAATACTGAAATGTAAACCTGGCAGTCAAGCATAAGACAAATCTAGTTAATTTCCTTTGCATATATCAGAACTCATTTCCCCCCCATTTTTTAAAAGACCATTTTGAAAATTGCAATTTCTCTTCACATTATGGTTTGATAAAACATCAGGAAGGCATTGTACCTGAGTTATAATTTAATAGGCACCAGAAAGCATCTTCTTTTCATAATTGTGATGAAAATGCCAGGTTTGTATGTTTGGTAGAATGTTCTTCCCCCCTCATACCTTTCCTTGGGTAGGACAGTCACCTACCCACTCCTCTGGGGTTTTGGCTTATCCTGGAAAACCAATGAGATTAGAAGTGGGAAGGACAGTGCAATGGAAGGTGGAGAAAACAGATACTCTTCACATAACTAACTGAAGTTGGGCTATAAAAGGTGGTACATTAGCAAAAATTGTCTTGTGGTTTTCTCCATCTGAGGCCTGACCGGGTTTTCCCACAAACTCTGAAGGTCCTTCCCTTCCAACCATTGTGGAATCTGAAGACTCTTTTCTTCTCTCCAACTTTTCTGTGGAAGACCAACTGTGACTGATATTCTGAGAGAGTGATTCAGAGACAAGAGTAAGAAGCAGAACTATTTGCAAAGGTTAAGAATGAGGTAAATCATGACTGGGAGAAGCAAAAGATATATTTTAAAGATGGGGAACTATCTCTTCTCCACTCCAGGTGAACCCTATATGAATGCTGGAAACTTCAGTGGAAAAAATGAAGAATGATTGGATTCTTTTTAAAGGCTTGATTATTTAATATCACATTTTCCCCCTGGTTTGACATTACTCATTGAGTATTTGCGAGCTGGTCTGGGGCTGGGTAATGTGGCAATGTGAAAGGCCAAGCATGACCAGGCTAGGTTACATTTACTTTGACTTCAAAACATTTGAGGATTAGGATGGTGCTAAAGTGGGTACAAGCTTTCTCCTGAAAGCTGTGGTAGAGATGATTGTGATTTGAGCTCTGAATTGCTAGGGGCATAATATTCAAGAACGGACATTTTAGCCAAAGAGTAAAGATTATATTGCGTGAGATTATCAAGTGATTGCCTCAGAAAACTTCCCAAAGAACTTCCAGGGGAGGCAGCTTGTGGAACAGAATTTTGTATGTTGTGTCATGTAATGTGGGATTTCAGAAGTATGTTGTTGGAAGGATTTTCTCTAAATATGCAGAGAAGCCAGTGAGAGATGCCTGCATGGTAGAAGTAAGCCATCAGATTGCATCAAGAAGGCCTTGGCTTTGGGTCTCAGGCTCTCAACTGTATGGTGGTGCGTGCAGAACATAAGAACTGGTTACTGAGGTGCTTAGTTAAGAAAAGACACCAAGGATCATGTATTTAGGCTCAGAGAACCCACCAACAATTGTCTTTTCAGCTTTGTGCAAAGAGTGTTGGAAGATACTAAACTGACACAACCACTCCTGCTGTGCCTCATCAGGATATGAGAAGATGGGGGAAGGGGATGAAATCAAATTTTGGGCAAGTACAGTAAATGGAAATTGTGGCATCCTCCACCCCCACTGGGGAGTATAGAGCGGTGCCAAGGGCCTTAAGAGAAATGCTTTTCCAAATTTGGGGTGCCACAATAAATAGGCGCTAGAATTTTGTTTCAGGGGTGGATTTCTGTTTCATTTGTGGTTTACCTCACCTGCTTTGCTGCCATCAGAAAAGAGAAGAATACTGGAAGGAGATGGTATGGGTAAGGAATAGTGGGTAGAATGGACATCAGGATCACCATTCCCTTTCAAGTCCTTGGTTCCCTAGAGGAATTAAAGGTAAATTTTGCAGGTACCAGCAAAGCCAAGAATTGGTATAAAAATGAGATAGTTCGGAGAGCTTATTGAAGACCATGGCAGAAAAAGTCAATTGATTTAAGATAACCAATCGTGTAGGAAGACAGGTTTGGAAAAATTAAATTTATGACATTACTAGAAAAATAAAACTGTTTTATGTTTATACCCACATAAATTTAGGTTCCTAACTAAACCAGTTAATACCAGTTCAAAATTTTCATCAAAAGTTGCATCTAATTCTTCTAATTAGTCAAAACTATAGTAGAACCAAAATAATAATCAATGGTTTTATCCAGAAGTTCTTTTCTTGAGGCTAGAGAAATGTCCTATCTTTCTGTAGGTGAGGAAGGAAAGAGGATAAAAAGTAGAAGGAAGAGCCTGTGACTGGAATAGCCTCAACTATGTATTACATTCTATTGTTGTGTAACAAATTATCCCCAGTTTTAACAGTTTGAAAATGAAAATGCCTATTTTCTCACAGTTTCTGAGGAATCTGGGAACAGATTTACTGAGCAGTTCTGGCTCAGGGTCTCTCAAGAGGTTGTTATCAAGCTGTTGGCCAGAGTCACAGTCATCTCAAGGCTTAACTGGGGCTGGTGAATTGGCTTCAGAGTTTACTCGCAGTGGTTGCCAGGCTTCTATTCCTTACTGGCTGATGGCTGAAAACTAGTTTCTTACACCTAGGTCCCTGCCTACGGCTGCTCACAGAATGGCAATTTGCTTTCCCCAGAGTGAGACCTCCAAAATAGAAAGAGGAGATGCCCATGATGGAAACCTATAGTCTTTTAAAAGCTAAACATAAAAGTGATGTACTGCCATTTTTACTCTGTGTTCTTGGTTACATAGGCCCACTGTGGTTCATTGTGGACTCAATACTCAAGAATGTAAATACCAGGAGGTAGGGATCATAGAGGCTGGCTGTCACAATCAAAGTTTTAGTAACGCTCTGAACTCAGGCAGGAGTGGGGAAGTATTTCTCATTGCCACATGGACGGTGAGTCTCCCTTTGGTAAACCTTAAGACTAGATAATATAAAAGATTTATCTAGAGTGAGTATCGTAGGAATTGTATACTGAAAAGGAATGGGTGTTTGATTGTAGATACCGAACCTGGTATCACAGAATCCAACCACTGTCTATTCTGACCTATAGAAGAGTGAGGTATTTCTGGAGAAATTGGCAACTCTTCTCAGGAAGCTAATGTGCCGTGTACAGCACACATCAATTTCAGTCACAAATGGAGGAGCAAGTGGTCCTGATGAGGGAACAGAAGGCTGGCTGAGGACAAAGCAAAAGGCTGACACCTTGCAGTCTTCCCCCACCCCCACTCCTGGTGGGACAAACATGACAATCTTTAAGAATCTCCCACTATCTTAATGTTAATGGCTTGCTAAAAGGGAAAAACAACCTTTATGCAGGCAAGGCCTCTGGTACGCAGTACCCTGTAGATCCTCTTCAGCATAAGAAAGTTCTATTGAAATCTCCCTTCCCCCTACCTTCCTCCAATTCCCCGGTGCATAACCTACCACCCCTCACAACCCCGGGACAGCATCTTTTCCGCCTATGGGTGCAGTCCCTGTGCTTTAATAAATCACCGTTTTGCACCAGAGATGTCTTTTTTTTTTTTTTTTAAAGATTTTATTTATTTATTTGTCAGAGAGAGAGAGAGGGAGAGAGAGCAAGCACAGGCAGACAGAATGGCAGGCAGAGGCAGAGGGAGAAGCAGGCTCCCTGATGAGCAAGGAGCCCGATGTGGGACTCGATCCCAGGACGCTGGGATCATGACCTGAGCCGAAGGCAGCTGCTTAACCAACTGAGCCACCCAGGCGTCCCTGCACCAGAGATGTCTTAAGAATTCCTCGCCCCACCGAACCCCACCTATATTCTAGAACTTCATCAGTACTACTGTTAACTACCATCTTTGGAGACTCCTCAAGAAGGGGGCATGTGAAGTGTTCTTCCTTTTCACCTCTTAGGGGTTAAATTGTGTCCATCAAAAAAAAAATATGTTGAAGCCCTAATGATGAAGTTCTAGAACCTAGGTGAGGTTCGGTGGGCTGAGGTCCGGAGCTGATGACCAAGAAAGAATTCTTGAGACATCTTGGTGCAAAATGGTGGTTTATTAAAGCACGGGGACAGGACCCATGGGCAGGAAGAGCTGCTGCCCCGGGTTGTGAGGGATGGCAGGTTGTGTACCTTGTGGTTGGGGGAAGGTGAGGGGAAGGGAGGTTTCAAGGGAGCTTTCATATGCTAAAGAGGGCCTACAAGGTGCCGGGAAGGATACCGGAGGCCTTGTGGCTTGATCAATGTTGTCTTTTGGCAAGCCATTCACATTTCTGCTATCAAGCATCTTTGTTAGTGAGATTTGGGTTTAGAAGAAATTTAACTTCATTTAGGGCTTGAGGAACTGAGTTATTAGCCTCTGGAAATTGTGCTATTGATAAGGTAACTCTTTGTTTGTAGATCTCTAGGACATTTGTAAACCAAGGGAGACTCTGTCTTGCAGGATTGTGATCTCTGCAAGTTAACTATTTGTTTCTCCTTTATGGCAGTCAGGGGTGCCTGAGGAATGTCACACACATTACCGAGGGGAGCGGATGGAAAGGGGGTGCAAGGTGCCAACTTTTGCTTTGTCCTCAGCCAGCCTCCTGCTCCCTCATCACTAACACCCTTGTTGGTGAGTGTGACATTATTTAGATATAGGGTCTTTACAGGTATGACAAGTTAAAGTGAGATCCTAGGGGTCGGCCCCATTCCCACATGACTGGTATTTCTATAAGAATAGGAAAATGCCATCTAGAGACAGAAACATATGCAGGGAGGATGCTTTGTAACAAGAGACAGAGATCATAGTGTAACTACAAATTAAGGAACCGAATAATTGCTGGCAAACTGCCAGAAGGGAGGCAGTGAGGAAGGATTCTTCTCTTTAGAGGGATTGTGGTCTTGCTGACCCTTTGATTTCAGTTTCTAGCCTCTAGAACTATGAACAATAAATTTCTGTTGTTTTGGACACCCTGATTGTGATACTGAGTTATAGCAGCTCCGAGAAATTGATAAAAACTTTACTTTGGACTGTAAGGACCTATTTAGCCAGAGCGCTTCCATCCGGTTAAGCAATAACTTTGTTGTTTAAAACTTAAACTGTCTCTGCCCCCCTCCCCCCAGGGGACTTACTTAAAAACAAAGCCCAAATACAAGGGTGTGTCAGGTGGAGACCTCAGATCAGTGGTGGGGGGTGCATACTGTCTCCCTAGTTACCAAGGAGTAAGGGCCCCGCCCTTTGGGGCACCTTTTGGGTGTGAACTCTGACCAAGGTGATAGGCTGGTTCAAATATCTACTAGGGTAAATTGTAATTCAATTGGTCACTTATGTATGACCTAACCTGACTGTGCAGCTTTCTCTGTGTGTTACAATTTCATTGGCCACCTGTGCGTGTCCAGGCCCAACCACATGGCCTTTGCCCTTAAAAGCTAGTCTGTGAAGCAGAGAGAGGTCGCCTTCTCTTAAGAGGTGCGGCCCCGAACATTCGGTTTGATTCTTGATGCTTGGTGTGAAATAAAACTTTGTTTGACTTTCGCTTTGTATCAGTCTCGCTCCTTTAATCACGGACCCATTATTGCGGGACCTAACAGGACCAACACACTTACCAAAAATGTTTTGTGCCTTGTCCCAAAGCAATGAATCTAAGGGAAAAAGGTTAGATGAAAATGGAGAAAAGATAGAGTTTGTAAGCCTAACAATCCACTTGGAGATACGTGAGAAGAGGTCATCAACATCAAACAGGTTCAGAATTGGGCTCAGCTGGGCAAAACTGTAATTTTCTTAATTTTGCTAAAGCTTATATTTTGCACTGGTAAAACTATTCCTGCTGATCTAATGACAGAAAAAATCCCAGAGTATCCAATGGAAATAGGAAGTGTGCTCCCTGTGGTTTCCCACTTCCCCACTTCCCTCTGCCTCTCACTCCACCTGAGCCTAACCCTAGGAGGCCCTGTGTCCCTTCCATCTGGCTCACTTGCTCACCAGACAGCTGCTGAGCCTTCCCTGCTTCCTAGGAGTCAGGGGTCTCTCTAGTGTTATCACCATTGTGTGCTCTGTTTTGTCTCTAAGCTTTGTCCTTGTTATGTAAAAGAAGGTCTCTTTGGAATTTAGAAAATCTCTTTCTCTCTCAACAAAGGCTGGATTTCCACAGCAATATCCCACTAGGAAATTAACAAACCACGTTTGGAAATTCAAAGCAGAGTAGTATTGAATGCCTTTTCAGAGATTTTTCTCCTTCAAATGCGCTCTGCACATTGCTTGTTATTTACCCACTCTGAGAAAGGCTTCCATTTCATTTCTCCTTTTCTGCAACACGCTATACTCCATGGATCTGCCTGTACTGTCTGAAAAACAGTTAAGTGGGGGAAAAGTGATGTAGGAAAGAACAGTAGGGTTCAAAGCCATTGGCCAAGAAAGAATTCTCCAGACATCTTTGGGACAAAAAGGTGGTTTTATTAAAGTATGGGGACAGGACCTGAGAGCAGAAAGAGCTGCACTGGGGTCCTGAGGAGTGGCCCATTGTATACTGTCAAGTTGGGAGGGGATTAGGGTTGGTGGAAGTCTCTAACGAATTTTGGAAGCAAAGTTTCCAGGACCTTGAGGGGGCTAGTTGTTGTTGGGAAAATGTCATTTATTACCATCTTATAAAACCTTAGTCCTGAGACCCTTAAGATGTATATTGGTGCGTCATAATCTTGGGGATGATTGCCAACACATGTCTTGGGGGATTTAGAAATCAAGGAAATTTCTGAAGGAAGTTTTATATGTTAAAGTAGACTTACTGGATCCTGGTTGTGGGGAGGAGGGCAGTCAGGCTAGGATTGCCTTTTGCCCTTAGCAAAGTATTAACATAGAGGCAGCTGAGTGCCTAAAGGAATGTCACTCTGCCTGTTTCAAGGACTTGTCAGTAGGCTCTAGGTAGTAAGGAAATTTAATAATTTTTCTTATGTCCTTGTTTCCTATATCAAGAAGCGCATCTTTTCTTTAGCAAAATGGTAGCTGTGATCAAAGTCCAAGTTAAAAACACCTTCCTCCTTTTAGAAACTTGAATGCCATGATAATTTTTTTTTTTTTTTTTGGGTGGTGGGGTCTTCTGAAAAACATAAATATAGCTATTTATTTATTTTTAAAATATTTTTACTTATTTATTTGACAGAGAGAGAGAGGAAGTACAAGCAGACAGAGACAGAGCCACAGGCAGAGGAAAAGGGAGAAGCAGGCTCTCTCACCCAGCAGGGAGCCCCATGCAGGACTGGGATCATGACTTGAGCTGAAGGCAGATGCTTAACCAACCGAGCCACCCAGGTGATGAAGTTCTAGAACATAGGTGAGGTTCAGTGGGGTGAGGTCCGGAGCCAATGACCAAGAAAGAATTCTTGAGACATCTTTGGTGCAAAATGGTGGTTTATTAAAGCACGGGGACAGGACCCATGGGCTGGAAGGGTTGCTGCCCCAGGGATGTGAGGAGTGGTCTATTATATACTAGTAAGTTGGGGAGGGGATTAGGGATGATGTAAGTCTCTAAGGAATTTTGGAAGCAAGGTTTCTAGGACCTTGAGGGGCTAGCTATTTCTGGGGAAAATGTTATTCATTACCAGTAATAAAACCTTCTTGTGAGACCCTTTAGATGTATATCAGTGGGCCATATGCTTGGGAATGATTATTGACACTATCTTGGAAGTTTAGAGATAAAGTTTCCTAAAGGAATTGTTAAAGTAGACTTACAGGATCCTGGTTGGGGGTAGGGGGGTTGGTCAGGCTAGGATTGTCCTTTGCCCTTAGCAAAGCCTTAAGGTGGAGGTCACTCTGCCTGTTTTAAGGGCTTGTCAGTAGGTAAGGAAATTTAATAATTATTCTTCTGCCTCTGTTTCCCACATCACAGGGACCCAAAACAGAAATTTATTTCTCACAGATCTGGAGGCTGGAAGTCTTGAGATCAGGATGCCAGCATAAACTGGTCCTGATGGGGGCCCCCTTCTGCATGGTTGGCTTGGGACTTCGTATCTCCTCGTTTGACAGGGAGAAGAAGCAACCTCTCCAGTGACTCTTACAAGGATACCCATCCCATTCACTAAGGCTCCTCCCTCATAACCTTCTCTAATCCTAAATCCCTACCTCCTAATATCATCATATTGGGCGATAGAGTTTCAACATATGCATTTCGGAGGGGTGCAAATGTTCAGTCTGTAACCCAAGATCTGATTTTTCTCTTCTAGCTCAGTATTGAATTATACTGCTTCTTTATAATATCAAGTCTCCATAAGGGCGAAAAATTTTTTTCCCACTCGACTAAACAAATTTTTGTAATTTGATTATTAGATTATATGGTATGTAAATGGAGAGTCTCTCGATCAGATGGGGACCCTCAAATGTGGGGCAATGATTGGGTAGAAGCTGGTGGCATGGGAGGTGAGAGCATTCACCTGAGGCAGAACAAAGGAGATGGAAGCTTATTGAATATACCACAAGGGACCAGAGGGCAGGACAGCAGAATAGAGGCTGTCTGAAACAAGGCAGTGGGTAGGGGCTGTTTTTAAAGGGGGAAAGTGAAGAGTTATGGAAACATGTGGAATCTTCTCTTTTTTTGGTATCTATGCTTAGTTGTAAGTCATTGGTCAGGTAGAGTGTATGGATGTTATGAGGCAGGCCACCTATCCTATGGACCTTGCTGTATTCAGCCAGGTGGCCCTTTCTACATTCCATCCCTCAACCCTGTTTGTCTAAAAGTGGCCTCTACAGATTAGAGACATTTGTATAAAATGTTAATATATAATACTTTGAATTGAGTTTTATTCATTCAATAAATATTTATTGAGTGTTATCACCTCTGTGCTAGTTGCTAGAGATACAGTGCTGAAGGAGCCAGTTAAGGTCTCTGTTCTCATGGGATTTACACGCTAGTGGGAAAGACAGACAATGAATGAACCAACAGTCATTCATACATTAGTCAGATCAGCAGGAGAAAAATCAGAAATATCCCTGTGTTTTGACAAATGCATACACCTGTGTAACCCAAGCCCTCATGGGTGTATGGAACTTTACCCAGTTCCAGAGAGTTCCCTCATGCTTGAAGTGTTCTCTAGAATATGACATGACTGGCTCTTTTTGTCATTCAGAATTTAGCTTAAACGTTTCTTCCCTGTACCCTCTCCTCCCCTCCAACCATGCTAATTTTTAATCTAACCTTGTTAAACATTACCTTACGTGCAGCAGGGACGGTATTGTTTAAGAAATCCCTGATTATTAATACGTAACCCATATATTCCCATCAGTATTTTGTAAGAGAATCTCCTCAAATATTTCTAAGATCAAGTTTTGTTTTACTTTTCACTGCTGTCCACATTGCTTTCAGACACTCCACTAACCATTTTTATTATCAAATGTTGAAGTAATGCTATTTATTTGGAGAATTCCTTTGAGCCTAATTAGAATTTTGACATTCACTTAATAGATATTGAAGATCACAGAAAATTGCTATAAGTTATTAAGGATAGGATTCAAGTGTTCTGTTGTAGGATCCAGGTTAATATTTATTTCTCAGAAAATCAGTTTGCCTTATTTTTTCTCAATCATTATTTTGAAGTAGATATGTAGTAAAAATTTCTTTGTAAGAACTTCCATATTGTGCTGTATAGAAACAAGATGTAAGGTCTATCTTTATATCATGTTTATTTTCAAAGAATTCCTTTCTTCTTTTGTTTTTCTGTCTTCCTCTCCCCTCCTCCCTCCCTTCCTCCCTCATTTCCTTCCTTCCTTCCTTCTTTCTTTCCTTCCTTCCTTTTCTTCCTTCTTTCCTTCCTTCCTTTTTGGAAGTACGAAGTATTTTACAGGATGATACACTAACATTCATTTCTCTTTCTGTGTTACATATTTGTTTTCACCTTCAGAGATTTCAACCATGTGAGAGATGACTTCTATTAACTACCACCTATCCTTCCCTCTCTCTGCATTTGCTATTTATACAGGCATAATGTTACCTGAATTGGCTACCTTGTCAGAAATAGCTACAACTGAAGTTCAAATTCTTGGAAAGAAGATTTTGTAGTATGAGTCACAAACAAGATTTTTGCAAAATGAATGACAAATGTTAAGACCAAACATAAATGACAAGTCTCTCTTTGCATCACCCAATACCCAATACTATTCATCCAAGATGAGTAACTCAATTAGTGTTGTGTGTAGCCATATAACCTCAGAGAGTATAGAATCTCAAAATACCCCTAATCCTCCCCAATATTAGACTAGTGGCTATCTGGCAAGTCAGTATGAAAGATAGACTGAAATGGAAAATAAAAGCTGGTGACATTAAAAAAAATAATAAAAGGGTTAAAATGAACACAGTCGTGCCAAGGGATATTTATTGAAATGGAGAAGCCAGTTGCATACTGTTGGCCAGATAAGAATGGAGATTTTCATAAGGTGCTTCCGTGTATTAGTAATAGCAGGTCTTCTTAAAGCAAACCAACCTCTCTCCTGCTTGCAAGGGAATGCCTTTGAATTAGTCCGTAGAAGAGATACCTGGTCTTCTGTGGTACTAGCAGCAGTTGTTCTGATTTGTCATTCTTGAAGGCAAGACTCTGCTTTGCCACTTGACATAGGCCTTTGTTTGCATCTCCAGTAGGTAAATAATTGTAACCTATTGAGCTGCTTCTGGAAAGGGTGAGGAGAGATGAGTGCAGCATAGGGGATTAGCTTCTAGCCAGGTTTTTCTGGATCACTGAACATCACCCTATAAACAAACCTTTGACTGTTAAAAGCTTAAAGTCCATTTACACTTTTATTTCATGAATTTTATTTATGTCATTTCTTTTTATTTATTCTTTTTCATGGTGGAGATGCATTCTGAATTTGATGTGTTGGTTCCAGAGAGTAGCTTTAAAAATACTATTAAAATAATACGTGCTTGCTTCTTTACCTTTGGGTTTTAGTTTTATAAGGCTTTTTAACAATTTTTTATTAACATAATTTTATAAGTCTTTGAACATAGTAAGAATGCATATAGTTTGGCAATATTAGTTACAATTTGCATGTATATGTGAAAAATGCATTTTGGAATACAAAAATATTGAAAGTTCTTAGAAGGAAAGAGAAAAATAGCAATTTTTGCACCACTGTCTCAGTTTAGTATACAGATATTTGCTCCAGTTCCGTGAGTATCTAGAATGAAAATTCAACAGAATTTACACTGGATAGTATAAATTTATTTTAAAAGTTAGTAAGCCTTGTTTCTGATGTCTTTCTTTCATAAGATGAATCTTGAGTTCTCATACCTCATAAAGGCACAAAGTAAATCCAGGATTCATGAATTAATGACTTATGTAGGTGTAAAGAATTCAATGAGAATGAACATATCCATGTTCCTATTCTCTTTTAGAAGTGTACTCCTTTAGTACTAGGTGTTTTCCATTTAGGAGAGGCAGCAAGAGTACAGAAGTAGGTTGAGATTGAGGATGTGGAATAATCAAAAGCCACTTAAATTTGATGTAAGTGGACTGAAATATGGTCCAAATGATAGTTTATCATCTATATGAAACTTCTCTTAGGGAAAAAATCTCCACTGTAAGGATGAACATTGGCAAAGCTTTCTTATATAAAATAAAGGTAATATAGATGCAAGCTTTCCCTTGTTTGACAGAATCCATTTCACCTCTAGGAGTTGTGTTCTGAAGATAGGAATCATAGGAGCTACTTGTCTATATGCCTTCTAGGAACACTATTTTTATTTCATGTCATTTCATTTCATGTTTTATAAAATTCCATGAACGGAAAAGGCTAGCATTATATTTACTTGGAAATAAAACAAATAAATGCAGCTGAAATTCTTTAAAAGTTAAAAAAAAAAAAGGAGGAATGTTGTCAAACTTCCAGTTAGAAGGTAAGTAAGTACTCAGGATGTCATGTATAACATGATGATTAGAGCTGCCACTGCTCTGGGATATATAAGAAAGGTATTAAGAGTAAATTCTGAGATTCTCATCAAAAGGTGATTAAAATTTCCTTTTCTTTTTATTATATCCACATGAGAAGAGGGATGTCTTCTATTGTGATAATCATTTATTTCCATATTATATATATATACATATATATATATATATATATATATATATATATGTATATATATATATAAATTGAACCATGATTCTGTGTGGCCTTAAACTTATACTGTAATGTATATCAATTATTTCTCAATAAAACTGGAAAAAAGTTTTTAAAAACCCTAAGTGTTACAAATATAGCTGCAATTTCTAAAAATGTTAAAAAATTGTTTACTAGATCAATTTTTTTCCAGCAGCAGTGGATCAAGTATATTTATTATTAAATATTTTACATATGGAGTATAATTCTGTCTAATGTAATTATCATTGTATCACAACAGGATTTAGTTTTTCTGATCTTGCTACTGATTAACTTTCTGATCTTGGTTGCCTAAAACAAAAGGATATTTTGGCTTATGATGTGTGGCTGAAAATAAATGTAATAGATGTTGTGTGACCGAAATAAAAACCCATCTAATTGCTTTTGTTCTGGGTCCAGAATTCTGTTTGCCTCAGAGCAAAAAAGCAGCCAAGTAGTGCTGCAGGTATATTTTTCTTAAGAAAATGATTCAGATAAAATATACTGCTCAATGGGAAGAGAGGTTAGGGAACAGAAATATGATCATAAAAATATTTTGCATCCTTCAGAAGGTATAGACTGCCTTAGAGGCAGAAAGTACATACCATTACATCTCAACAGAACCATGTTCTCTGAACTCTGATGCTCGTCCCAACAATTTAAACTACTTGTGAGAGGAAGAAGTGTCCAAGGATGTAGAGATTATCAATCAGTCCTTTTCATAAGGAGTTGCTGATGGAACAAGTTCAGGTTAGGCACTACATATGTCATTCTACATGTCGTCATGCTCTATGTCATGGTGTCCTTCATTACAGTGGTTATTAACAATTGTCTGTGACCTACTGGTGTTCTTTGTTAGGTGGTAAATATAATATTGAGGGAAGTCACAATGTCTGTATTTTCATTCTGATTTCCCCAGTGCCTGGTGGGTAAGAGTAGCTATTGAGTAAATTCAGATCAAAAGGAAGGGAAATATAAATAGGTAGATCCAGAAATTAAAATCAATCGAAAGAATATGGAAGAGCTAAAAAAAAAAAAAAAAAAAGAATATGGAAGAGCTAAGCACACAGGAATTGGAAAAATATTTTCTATGAGAAAAACAGAATACCTTTGGCTGGAGATGGGTGGATACCAGAGTGGAGCATTATTATAATGGTATATACTCTGGGAACACCATATGGGAGTAGAAAATGAACAAAACTCTATGTGCTAAATCTAATCAGATGCCTTCAGGCTGCTCTGATCTGCTTCCACAACTTATGGACCTAATTGAGCTTTGTGAACCCCTGTTGGCCTTTGGTCTCCTAGTTTTCTCTTGATTACTACCTCATTTTTAGACTAAGATGTACCTCCTGCTGAGGGGTTATTTTTATAATGTTGAGTACTAGAAGGGTCAGGCTTGGGTCAGAAGAATTGGTAATTGCAAAACTCAGTGCTGCTGAATTAGAAGGGATAATTATTAGAGTCAGTCATTTTGAGGAACTAGGGAAATTTTATATGCAGTTTCTGACCTCGAATTTATCATTTTCAGAAAGCTTCCCCAGGAATGTTCCAGCCTTTACAGACTTGACTGGGTATATTTGCTGGTCTGTGTCAATCTAGGGATTTAATCAACAGCCCTCCTAGAGGACAGCAGATCACAATGGATGGAGGAGCTTCCTATCTGTCAGTGTACATTCTGAAAAAATGTGTAATGGTCATCGAAAGTTCAAACATGCAAATACAGAGGTCCCACCAGATGGCCAAATTTATGAGTTTAAGGAGCTTCCACAACTGGGGTTCATACTTGAATAAATGAGGCCCTTTGGAAAGTCATACTGTGGGATAGGAAAAGCAGCTTGTGAGGAAGGAAACCAAAGGGGCCATTATGAGCAATGACAAAGGAGAGGGCCACAGAGCTTGAGCTGGTCTGACCAGCATGCTCTGGTTCTTAGAGGGAAGTAAGGTCAGGCTTCTGCTATCCCCCTAGCCAGACACTACCTTTCTTCTCAAATGTTGATGTTCATTGGAAGGAGGAGGTCTGTGGAATAGGTAAGGGGTTTTCAAAAGCTCTGCTGGGAGAAGCTCTTTTGAAAAAAGTTGTTTATCACCAGCTCAAGGATGGGTAAGAATATGATAAAGTCCTTGGGGAGGGCCTGGAGGAGTCTGGCTGCAGGGCTGGCAGTGACTAAAATTAGCTGATTGTTCAACTGGTGATTACACAAGTAAAATGTCAATGGAAAGAAATGAAGAGAAAATTGTTTACTTACATTAACTATTCATTTTTAGTGTTGGCAAATCTAAATGTCAAAGATAGATCTGATCTTTATAGTGAAAGGGTCAGAAACCTCACAAGACCAATTATAAGAAATAAATAAGCGCCGTAGTCATGGAAACGTGTGTTGTATTTTTTTAAACTAAATATGCACATTTGACTCTGACAAGGAACCCAGGGCCCGTGTCAGGTCGTAGCAACAGGAAGGACTTGTCAAAAAATACGATATAATTTTCTTTTTCAGCATCAGCAAGGGCCTATCTTGGAGGGGCGAAGCCTACCAGAGAGGAAGAGCCGTCTCCAGCAGTTATCCTCTGGGATCAGGTCTGCCAAGTTGTTTCTTCATTAATTGTCTTGTTCCTTCTTCCTGCTCTGACTGAACCCATTCCTTAATAGCCCAGATTTTATTCTCAGTAGCTTTCATGAGAGCAACTTGTTGCGGATGGACAATAAAGAGGGGGTGATGTGTGCGGAGAGCCTCTGTTTTACACAGGACTTATGGTAGCTTATTTTGCCACAAAATTCAGAGCTACACACTTGTTAAAAACCTTCCTCTACCCCTAACCACATCCACAGTTAGCATGCTGAAATGAACACGTGACTGTTCACCTGGTGTACAAAATAATTTTCTTTGTGGTGTATTTCCTGCATTTATTATTGCCAGTTCGAAGGCATTAGGGAGATAAAATGAGAATCAAAGTTCCTACAATTAGTTTGGTTTTAATGTAAGTCCAGGGAAGATGTATATCCTAAGCATTTTATTTTCAATTTCATTCGTCTCTAAAATAATTGAATAGCTTTTTGTTTCATGGAGTGTGTATGTGTGTGTGTGTTTCTTTTATGGAGAGGTATCTATCAATAACACAAAAGGCATCTTTAATCTGTGGTAACATTCTCTAGTTCACTGCATTTATTTTATTTGTGGGGAGTCTTTGGGGAAGTCTGTTGTTTCATAGCCAGCTTAGTGATATCTCCTTGGCAGAGTTCATTAAGTTAGTTTTATTGCTCTTTATGACATAGACTGATTTGATTTGATTTCATTTGCTTACTCTTATTTTCCATTATTTCAGCCTCTGAAGAATAGTATCTTTATTAATACTCTGGAACTGTACTCCCACAAAACAAATAAACAATTGAAACGTCTACTTCTGTCAAAATTCTTTTATCTTTAAAGGTCAGCTCAAATTGTACTTCTCTTTTGTGGTTTTTCTAGATTTCTCCTGAGTCAGAAGTATCTTTTTTATTTTGTGTGATCTTTTAGCACATTGTATCCCTTAAAAAAAAAAAAAAAACAAACAAACCCTTTTCTGTAAATGACATTTGACATTCAGGAAAAGTAGATCCTAAGGCTTTAAAAGTCATGAAATGTGTAAACACAATTTAGTTTACATTCTTTCTTTTGCAGCTGTAGTAATTTGAGACACTACTTTATAAATTTTCTTTCTTCTTGTTTCCACATATGTATATATACATACATACATATATATATTTGTAGACAGAGAGAGAGAGTGTTCATGTGAGCAAGTAGGGTGGAGGGTGGGGGTGGAGAGGACAGAGGGAGAGAGAGAATCTTAAGCAGGTTCCACACCCAGCATGGAGCCCAACTGGGGCTTGATCACATGATCCTGATCATGACCTGAGCCAAAATCAAGAGTCCAACACTTAACTGTCTGAGCCACCCAGGTGCCCCAGAGGATATCCATATTCTTAATCAATTTACTGTTTTTCACTTTATTTCAAATTTCTATTTCATGGTAAAGGGTGGGGGTGGGGAAGCTTTGTTAGACATTTCTACTTTTCCTGCCCTTCAATCACAGCACTAGTAGCTTATTTTCTTTGCATTTTTTTTTTTTTTCAAGAGAGCCCCCTCATTGAGATGCATATGCTAGAAGGACACTTAGGTTTCCACACTATCTGAGTGCTTCATACACACAAATTAATGTCAGAGAAGCCAGTTTTAATGTCTGTTAAAATGGAGCCCCAAAACTGGTTACACATCATGAGCTTTTGGAACTCTGAATGAATAATAAAAAATGCAGTTGTCAAGGACTAATGGTCTTATGTGGTTATTTATGTCCCTCACTGGATTAAATGTATATTTAAAGAAAAACTTGATATTAGTTGACTTTCTTTTCTTTTCTTTTTTTTAATTAAACATGCTACTAGATCAATGTCTTATACAAAAATGGTGTTTGTATAAAGTGGACTTGTTTGTGTAGGTTTGTATTTGGTGGACAGGTCATAGCGATGTGCTGTGAGGGGTTTCAGGGGAAGAGTAGAAGGTGATAGTTAAGAAACAGCACTTTAAATCAGAAATGCCATTATTTAGATCACAGAATTTATGTTCTTCTGCTTATTAGATTTCTCATCTTGGAGGAATTATCTACTCTGAAAATTTTGGAAAAGTTCATTACAAAATGGAGTAGAAAATAATGGTATATACTCCCTAAAATTTTCATTAGGATTAAATTAGGTAACACATTTGATTAAACCTGGCACTAAGAAGCATTCAATAGAGACCAGTTGTTGCTATTAATTTTAATTATGATCATTAATCCATTAGTTATATTTATTTTCCATAAATGTGTTCATGGAGGGATATGCTCAGAATATATCAAACAGGCAGAGAACTGAACAACAATGGGAAGCATTCTTTATTGAGGCCAAACCTACTGAGAATGTGGTGTGGGAATCACTTGGAGCATAACAGTGAGTAAAGAAAGGGTTAAGGAATAGGCAGGGGAACCCCCTGACTAGGCTCTGAACCTCTTCCTGGCAGCCAAAAGCGGCTAAGCTAAGGTGAGCAAGAGATGAGGGATTAGATCAGACCACCTGGCCCTGGGAAGTTAGAGAGTATTTTTCTTTGGTGGCTGTGGTGTAATCACAGAAAATGACCAAACTTCAAAGAAATAAGTTATTAAGGATGTTATCAAAAGTTCTTCCTCAAACCAAGACAGCACATGAATCTCAAGGCCACAAGCTCCCTGGTCAAGTTTTCGATAAAAGACTGGCTCTAAAAACCCTCGGTGGCAACCCAGTCAGGACCCCTCTCACTCTAGAGAGCTTTCTCTTTCCTTTGTGCTCTCAACCTCACTTTATAAGCTTTCACTTCACTTCACTCTTTTGTATCCATGAAATTCACTCTTCGACTCTGTGAGACAAGAAACCTGCAATCCTGCAACACTAGGTTTCTTCCTAGTGAAGCATTGCTCTTGTTGATTTTGCTTTTAAACTAGTTGTTTATCTACTGGAAGCCAAATCTCCTTGCATTTGTATCCACTGATCTTGATATGCACTATTATAAAAATTAGAGTATGTTTACTGTGTCATCTGACAACTCTGCTTCATTAACTTTCGTGTAAATAAGATTACATAATAACAGGTGATTTTTAATTGTTGTGACAGTTTTGAACTTCATTCCACTGAAGTCTAATGAATTTTGAAAGGCATTCTCTTGCCTTAGTCTAGTGGCTGAGATCACAGACTCTGGTATTAGATTGTCCAAGTTTGAAAATTGGTTCCCAAGAGCTGGAAACGTGTACTAACCTCTCCTTCCTTCAGTTTCCTTGATGGTAAAAAATAAATGTCAGTAGTACCTACCACTTAGGGTTATTGTGAGAACTAAATATTTTAGTACACTTAATGTGCTTGGAACAATGTTTGGCACAAAGTAATTGCTTAACAAATACTAGTTATAATTTTTACTAAACATTTTTTTAAAGAATGAGAGAGGAAGGGGAGGGGCGGAGGGGGAGGAAGAGAGAATCTCAAGCAGGCTCTATGCCTAACACAGACCTCAAAGTGGGGGTCCATCTCATGACCCCGAGATCATGACCTGAGCAGAAATCAAGAGTCTAATGCTTAACCAACTGAGCCATCCAGGTACCCCTAAACATTTTTAAATTGCCTTGGAAAGAAATTGGTCTTACTGAACTTAATATACTTAATGTACTGTGGACTTCATATACTGTGGAGCCTGAATGCAAACATGCTTGTAGGACAGAGCTCTTTGTCTGCCTGCTATAAATTTATGTGTGTGTGTGTGTGTGTGTGTGTGTGTGTGTGTATTGGAAGTTGCTCCTTGTTATAAAGATTAAAGTTCAGCAAAAAGGCAAATGGGTAGATGTACATTATGAATGGGACATATGTGGTGTGCACTTGGTCTGCAAATGGCTGACATAATGCCAGTGGTTAGACAGCCCAGTTCCATAATATATGCAGCAATGCCTTGACAATTCTATTTATGTTTTCTTTTGAAATTTAAATCTTTCAACAGTGGCTAACTTCAATGAGAAGATTTCCTCAGTAATCACCGTGGCTGATCAGGTATAGAGAACACTTTATTGTGAGATATGTTTGGAATGCAAACTGTCAACAACAAAGCAGGGTTCTTGACATGACTATTACTTTTGCTGGAATAAAACTTCCAGTATAGGAATCTCAGAAAACAGCTGTTTTTCATTAGTACATGACAGTGTAGTATATTTTCAGCAGTGAAGCTTTTATTCAAATATTATACAGAGCCCATTATTTAATACAGATTTTTTTTTTTAAACTACTGCTGTCTTTGAAATGGAGCTTGAGTTCTTACTAAAGGTTCTACTTATCTACATTGATGGTCCTGAGACATTTTCATGGAACCATGGGTACTTCCAAGTATACTCTTGACTAGGGATTTTAAGATCTTTGCTCTCCCATAAACTTAGTCATTTAGTAGCTATATCACTTTGGGCAATTTCTCTCAACCTGGGCCCATTTCCTTAAATTTAAAATGGG
This sequence comes from Enhydra lutris kenyoni, assembly GCF_002288905.1. NCBI lineage: Eukaryota > Metazoa > Chordata > Mammalia > Carnivora > Mustelidae > Enhydra > Enhydra lutris. The sequence continues at coordinate 75,900,003 of NW_019154087.1, forward strand.
CTCAATGACCCTCTTCTGTGATTTTAAATGGGAATCATGGGAATAAATGAGATGTATATAAAGACAGATTGAAAAAAATGTGCCAAATATAGGTAATATAGATTTTTTGGTGTGTGTTATGTGGCCCCCCTCCACCCAAAAAGCTCTTTGAAGTATATGATCAAAATTATATATTTTATATATGTTTTATATATTCTCCCAAGTAGATTTTTTAAAATTAAACTTCATATTTTAAGATAACTGTCAATTGACATACAATTGTAAGAAATAATGCAGAGAGATGCCATGAACCCCTTAGCTAGGTTTCCTAATGGTAACATCTTGCAAATTTATAATATGATATCACAGTCAGGGTATTAAAGTTGATAGAGTCAAGATACACAACATTTCCATCATCACAAGCATTTCTCAGATTGCACTTTTTCAACCATACCCATGTCCCTCCTAGGGCATCCGCTCTTGAAGGCTTGGCAACATTAATCTGTTCTATATTTCTGTAACTTTGACATTTTGAAAATGTTATAAAAATGGAGTCAAATGGTATGCAACCTTTCAGGATTGGCTTTTTTCATTCAGTATAGTTCTCTAGAGATACATGCAGATTTCTGTATCAGTAGTTCTTTTTTTTTTTTTTTTTTTTTTAATTGCTAAGTAGTACTCATGGTCTGGTTGTACCACAGTTTGTTTAAGCATTTACCAGTTCAAGTGTACCTGGGCTGTTTCTAGTTGTTGGCATATATAGCTATATATAACTATCAAAAGAAACATTCATATATATATTTTTTTATGAACCTAAGTTTTAATTTGGTGGGGGACGGAGAGTGGCCAATAAATGCCCAGGAGTATAATTGCCTGCTTGTATAGTAGTTGCATGTTTAGTTTGTAAAGAAACAGAAACTTTTACAGAGTGGTTGTCAATTTTATATTCCTACCAGCCCTTAATGAGTGATCCAGTTTCTCTGTATCTTCACCAGCATATTGTGTTGTCACTATTTTTTATTCTAGTCAGTCTGACAGGTGTGTACTGATATCCCCGTGTTGTCTTGGTAGGCAGTTCCCTCGTGTCTGATGATGTTGAGTTTTTGGCCTATGCTTAATTGTCCTCTGCATAGCCTCTTCAGTGAAACATGTTTGATGAAATTTGTCTACTTCTTATTGGATTGTTTTTATTCCTACTGCTGTTTGAGAATTTATTTTTTCTAGATGCTATTCCTCTGTCAAATATATGGTATGCACATAATTTCTTCAGTTTATAGCTTGCCTTTCTTCTTCTTAACAGACTCTTGCAGAGCAAGTGCAGTTTTGTTGATCTCCAATTAACCACATTTTCCTTTTAAGGATTTTATTTTTGACGTTTAAGTTAAAGAAATCTTTTCCTAGCCTTAGGTCTAAATACTTTCTCCATTTTTCCCCTCTGAAAGGTTTATCATTTTGTATTTAAGCAAGTGATCTGTTGTGAGCTTATTTTTGTATAATTTGTGACAGTTCAAGGCTCTTTGTGGTTTTTTTTTTTTTTCCAATATCTACAGATGTCTACATGCTCCAGTATCACGTGTTGAAAAAGCTATTTTTCCTTCACTGAATTCCATTTTCAACTTTGTCAAAAATCGTTTGGACATAGTTAGTTATATGCATCTATTTCTGACTTCTCTACTCAGTCTATCTATATGTCTATCCCTTAGCAATGTCACAGAGTTCCAATTGCTACAGTTCTAAAGTACCTTGAAATTGAGAAACCTGATTCCTTCCATTTTATTCTTTTTTTCAAAATTGTTTTGACGGTCTTAGTTTCTTTTCCTTTTCTTATAAATCTTGGAATAGTCTTTTCCTATCTGCAAAAATATCTTGATAGTATTTTGATAGTAATTTTATTAAAGTTTGCTTACCATGTCAAATACAATTTTGAAAACTCAAGAGGAAAAGGAAAATATATTGAATTTACCCAAGTTTTTCTTACCATGTTCTTTTTCCATCCTGATGTTCCTAGATTTTTTTTTTTTTTTTTACTCATTCTCTTTCTGTTTAGAGAACTTCCTTTTGTTAGTTTTTTTTTTTTTAAGGCAGTTCTTGCTGGCATCAAATTATCTTGATTTTCCTTCATCAAACAGGGAAATATTTTGATTTCCTCCTAATTACGAATAATATTTTCATGGATATAGAATTCTAGGTTGACAGTTTTGTTCTTTCAGCATTTACAGATATTTTGTTACTTCCTTCTGGTTGAAACAGCTTCCATGAGGAATATGCTGTCATTTGACTTGTTCCTCCCTTATCAGTAAGGTATTTCTCTCTCTCAGTGCTTTTAATACTTTTTCTTTGTCTTTAGGTTTCAGAAGTTTGACTGTGCTGTACTTGGTGTGAATTTCTTTGGGTTTGCTAAGGCTTCAGTCAGTCTTTTGAATTTGTAGGTTTACATATTTGTAGAATTTGGAAAGTTTTCTGCCATTAAATCCTGAAATAATTTCTAAACCTACCATCTTCTTCCTCTCCTTCTTAAGATTCTGATGAGATTAATATTTGATCATTTTCATAGCCACATTCACCTGTGAGATTCTGTTGATTTTTTTTAAAGTCTAATTTAATCTCTGTTATTTAGATTGGGGAATTTCTGTGTTTTTTTTGTCAAGTTCACTGATTTCCTTCTTCTGTGTATTCTGTTGTTGAGCCCATCACTGAGATTTCTCCTTTTGGTTTTTGTATTTTTTAGTCCTTAAAGTTTCATTTTGTTCTTTTCTATATCTTCCATATTTCTTTTTGCCAAGTCTTCCTATTTCTTTGCTGAGAATCTCTATTTTTTAATTTGTTGCAAGCATGATGGTGATTGCTCATTGTATCACTTTAATGATGGCTGCTTTAAATTGTTTTTCAGATATTCCTAACAATCTGACATCTCAGGGCTGAAATCTATCTATTGTATATTTTTCATTCAATGTGCAATCCTCCTAGCTTTGGTATACAAGTGATTTTTCAACTTAAATATGGCTTATTTTATATTTGATGTATGAGTCTCTGGATCTTATCGAGATCTTCTTTTTTAGCATACTTTCTCTGAAGTGACTCTGGCAGAAGAAGGGTAGTTACCTCATTACTACCAGATCTTAGAAGTGCAGATTCCCCAATTGGCTACTCTTGACAACCAAGGGGAGGGGTTTCTCATTATTTGTGGGAGAGGATAGAAGTTCTGGCTAACCACTAGGCCTGCACTAATGCCTCCCTGGCTGAGAGGGACAGAAGTTCCTTTCATCTCCTTGGCCTTGACTTACACCATGGGGGCTTGGGATATTGTTACCATTGCGCAGTAGTTAAAGTCCTTAGTTTACACGAAGCCTCCTCTGAAACCACAGTAGAAAAAGGGAGAGGTATCTTGTTACTGCTGGGTTGAACCAGAAATCTAGGCTCTCCATATGGTCTCCCTCCACTGATGCTGAGGTTCAGGCTCTTGTTGCCCTCCCACTAGAGATGAAAGTACAAGCTTTTTACTTGGCCTTATCCGATAACACTCGGGTGATGGTAAAGATGGGAGAGGGGAGTTAAGAGCTCCTTGTTACAACATGGCAATGGGGCAAGTCTAGATACCTACTGGGCTTTTGCTGGCCATAATTTTTTTTTTTTTTTATTGTTTTTGTTGCTGGTAGAGTGATTATTGTCTGAAAATTCTGTGTCTTGCTAGGTTCCCCCTCCCTAACTGATCTTCCTTCTCTCCACCTTTCAGAATCCTCTTACGCTTGTATTATATACAATGTTCAGGGTTTTTAATTGTAATTAGCAAGAAAAATTGGTAAAAGTGCATCTTCCCAGAAGCAGAAGTTCTGTAGTTTATAAATATATAGATTTTCACTGCATTATATTGTCTAGCCCTTCACGATCAAGATCTTATCTGTGTCACCAAAAGTTACAATGAGGAACCAAAAAACAAGCGAGGGAGTTTAACATCATCAATTGTATTTTAAGGGCAGTATTTGAAGACAGAGACAACTTTTTCAGAGTAGTTGAAATCATTGTGGCATAATTTTACTTGAAGTCCAAAAATCAAGACCATTGAACTCCAATTTCTTTTGAAACAGAAAACATAAATGACACATTAGTTCTGTAATTTTTTGCATTCAATTATTCATTTAACCAATGGAATCTGTAATATAACATCTAAAGCTCAGGGTAAAATATATATAAACTACTGATTGAAAACATAGTTTTGTCATGTCATAGTTCTGTCAGTTCTATCCTCAGGTCTTGTAAGTTATATTTTAACATAGGGCTCTGGGATTCATCAAAGCAAATAAACGATAGTTGAAATTTTGCTTGTTTAAAAATGTAGACTAAGTAAGAAAAAAGGAACTGTAAACAGAGCCCTAGATCTAAGCAGGAAACTGAAGGGAATAAAAACTTCCATGTCAGGGTGCCTGGGTGGCTCAGTGGGTTAAAGCCTCTGCCTTTGGCTCAGGTCATGATCCCAGGGTCCTGGGATCAAGCCCCGCCAACCAGGCTCCCAGGGATTAAATTTTATATTCTTTCAGAATACCCATTGAAAACCCCACAAGGTCACATTTATTTTATTTATTTATTTTTTAAAAGACTTTATTTATTAATTTGACAGGCAGAGATCACAAGTAGGCAGAGAGGCAGGCAGAGAGAGAGAGAGAGGAAGGGAAGCAGGCTCCCTGCTGAGCAGAAAGCCCCATGCGGGGCTGGATCCCAGGACCCTGGGATCATGACCTGAGCCAAAGGCAGAGGCTTTAACCCACTGAGCCACCCAGGCGCCCCTCAAGGTCACATTTAAAACAAAGCTTCACAGCACTCACCATAGCACATACCCTCCCCAATGTCCATAACCCCCCCCCCCCCCCCCCCAATAACCCTCAGTTTGTTTTGTGAGATTAAGAGTCACTTATGGTTTGTCTTCCTCCCAATCCCATCTTGTTGATAGCTTTTTAATGATCAATTTAGGAGGCTGAACTATAGTTCCAAATTATTCAATCAAACATTGAATGCTGTGAAGATTTTGTAGAGTTAATTACAGTCCCTAATCACTTGATTTTAAGTTAATCAAAAAGGAGACTCTCCTGGGTGGGCCTGGTCCAATCAGGTGAACCCAAGTAAGCAGCCCAGAGCCTTTGATGATCTCACGCCCTGAGTTTTGAATTTGAGTTCCTTGAGTTTTGAATTTGAGTTCCCTGTTTGTGTTCTTACCCTTGATTGCCTTTGGAATCAGCCTCAGCGGGTGCTCATGGAGTTCTAGACTGCTTAAGATCTTCCTTTTCTGAACATCTTCTACCTTATTGATTTCAATTCGTTTGGAAGGCCCACACAACTGTATAAGCCAATTACTTATAATAAAACTTCACTAATGCTTATTCCATAGTTCTGCTTCTCTAATTGAACCATGACTGAATTATGAAAAAATAGCTGTCATTTCTAACACTGCAAGTAAACTGAAATGGTGCCTCTAAAAACTGGGTGTCACTTTCTTTTTCTTTGGTCTCTGAGAACTTCCTTTTTTGGCCATTTGGGGACTAGATATTGTCAGGAAAGTGATTAAAGGAACTTTTGTTTGCTTTAATTTTAGTTTTCCTATAACATGAAATTTTTTGTGAGCTAATAAATTTACAAAATGTTGCTTTTTTTTTCTATACAAACATGAGAACTAATGGACAAATTATATTCTATATGCATTTTTTGTTGTCTGGACACACAGCCTCAAGTGTGTAAATAAATTTCAGCTTTCTTAGTTCCAGATACATACAAAGCAGGTCTCTGGAGGCTCCCATAGGCCCAGGGATGGCAAAACCACAGGTCAGCATTTGCAGAAAGTTAATAACTGACTTTATTTCACTCACACCCAAACTTGTAATAAAATACCATTCTGTCACAAGAGTTCATAACTTTTTAAAGCAACATTTCTTCAGATTGTTCCTTTGAAACTGGCTCACTGCTTCTGACTCCAGCAGTAGCCTCTGCCTGCCTGTCACTACCTCACTACTCCCAGTGTCAATGACAGTGAAGAGACCTTCTTGTGGCAGCTAAAGAGGGGACTGCCGCAGTAGCTGGCATCGGGACTCTATGGTTTGCTTCTGTCAGTCAGAGACCTGACTCTCTGAGAGAATGCCAGTTGGTGGGTGGTTCCTCCATCAAGCACAGGACGTCTTGATTATTATCACCAATCAGAACCCAAGCAACTTATCCTGTTTCATTACCAAACCCTCATAAAAAGTTCTGAAGCAGGCTGAGAGCATCTAAGCAAAAGGCTGTGTCCCATTGTGAATGGGGAGACACTGTAGGCACTGCAGTCCTGCCTTGACATTCCTGTGTCATGTTGTTGTTTGAGGGCTGCTGGGCCCCTTTCCTTCTTTGGGTCCTCCTTCCTCATCACTGGAGAGGTATAGGCATTTTGAGGTATTGCACTATCTTTCTGTTTTGTTTTGCTTTAGATCTATTCATTTATTTTAGAGAGAGAAGATAGATACGCAGAGAGAGAGAGAGCATGAGTGGTCAGGGGAAGGGGCAGAGGGAGAGAAGCTGACTCCTGCTGAGTGGGGGAGCTCCATGTGAGGCTCAATCTCACAACCCTGAGATCACAAGCTGACCTGAAAACAAGAGTCTGTCCCCTAACCAACTGAGCCACCCAGGCACCATTGTCTTTCTGTTCTTAAATGGAAATAATGAAAAAAGAAAAAAAAAAAGAAGTTGGCTATACAGTAAACCAATCATAATTGCATTGTTATTAGAAAACTTGGAACTAGGGATTCTTGAAATTTTACAAAAGACTAGATAAAAATGGATGTTGGTACAAATTTGGGCTGACAATAGACCTCTCACTTGCTTAGCTACTAATGCACATAACTAGTAAATATAAAGTTTATGTCTTAGAGGACTATAATATTTCAACCTGTACAGCCAAGAGATGGAGAAGTCAGTCAGGTGCAAAATTTTTCAGATTTATGGGCCCTAAATCACCTCTATAAATGGACTGAGACTTTGAGACATAAAACAAGTGACTAGGTGATGAATGAACTGAGAAACAAAGCCATAAGGCAAAAATGAGTGTAGATGACAAATGAATGAGTCTAGAGCCAAGGCAGAGAAATGGCTTTTTTGTTTGTAGAGAAAGCTGCTTCCACATGAAATGGTTTTCATTCTGGATGGCCTCTTTCTCTATTTCTCTACAACTATATGCATAGTGTCCAAATAGATTAAAACAAACTTAATGAAACAGAATTCACAGTGCCTGTAAAGTACAAGAACAGCTGAGGCCATTTTCCTGAATGAACACTAGGTTGTGAGTTTTATTTTTTTATTTTTTAAGATTTTATTTATTTATTTGGCAGAGAGAGATCACAAGTAGGCAGAGAGGCAGGCAAAGAGAGATGGGGAAGCAGACTCCCCGCTGAGCAGAGAGCCCGATGCAGGGCTCGATCCCAGGACCCTGAGATCATGACCTGAGCCGAAGGCAGCGGTTTAACCCTCTGAGCCACCCAGGCACCCCTAGGTTGTGAGTTTTTAATAAGGGAAAAATACCTTTGGGCAAAAGAGAAGGTAGAGAGCAAAAACAAACAAATAAACAAACAAACAAAAAAAGCCAAACAAACAAAATAAAAACTTTTTGCCAAATTTTAGAAATGCTGCTTCATAATGAAGCTAAAATGGTGGGTATTTGCTTATGGAAATGCATTTTTATTTGAAAGCACAATGAGAGGTGCCTGGGTGGCCCCAGTGGGTTAAAGCCTCTGCCTTCAGCTCAGGTCATGATCTCAGGGTCCTGGGATTGAGCCCTGCATCAGGCTCTCTGCTCAGCGGGGAGCCTGCTTCCCTTTCTCTCTCTCTCTCTGGCTACTTGTGATCTCTCTCTGTCAAATAAATAAATAAAAATCTTTAAAAAAAAATAAAAGCACAATGAATGAAATATACATTTTGTTTTAAAGTTTGCATATCTCAATGTTTGTGTCACTGAGCTCTGAGGATTTATGTTCTTTAGGGTTTATCTTAACCTACCTGATTCTATCTAAATTCTTTAGCATTTGGTGAACATTGGGTTGTTTTTATCCTGCCTAAAATTTTCTTATTGTTTTTGTTAGCATTGGTCAACATTGAGTAAATTCAGAGGAGAGATAATATGAGGTCATTAATTAATTAATTAAATTTAATTTTGTATGCCAGGTACTGTACTCTGGGCTGGAGATGAGCCAGTGACCATATTAGATTGTAGGATTTTTATCCTTGAGACTCAAATTCACTGGAAGTCTAGAAAGGCATGGATCTAGTCAAGAATTTTGATTTACACTCTTAGTTTAAAACAAATGATAAACAGTAGGGAATATTATCCTTCTTACAGCTTAAGTAAGAAAGATTCTAAAGGGAGTACTTCATTTATTTATTTATTTAAAGTTTTATTTATTTATTTTAGAGAGTGGAGGGGCAGAGGAAGAGGGAGAGAAAGTCTTAAGTAAACTCTGCACTGAGCATGGGTCCTGATAGGGGTCTAAACCTGGGACTTGATCTCATGATCCTGAGATCACGACCTGAGTTGAAACCAAGAGTCAGAAGCTTAACTGACTGTGCCACCCAGGAGCCCCCAAAGGGAATACTTTAAATACATATGGTATTAAGTTGCTTCTATTTTGATATGTAAGAAGTAGTATGAATTCTAAAACATGATTACCATTGAAAAACCTAGGAAAATAATATTGTTTTTTAAAGATTTTATTTGAAAATAATATTTTAAATGGTCATTTTACAGCTAAGTTCCTAGGTTTATAACATAAAAAATAAAAGGATATTTCTTATGAATCAAGTACATACCTTCATAATTCTGGAGATAAAGAAAATGCTAATGTACTTTACCTAGTCTTATTAAAGTTTTATGACTCTCTTAATTTGGAGGATACATTTTTAAAACTCTGATGCAACCATTTTTTTTTTTTTGTAACAAGATCTGGCTTTCTCATTCCATTAGAATTTACATAAACAGGGACCATAAGAAATATTTTTTCTGACCTCAAGGAGCAAAAATATCTCAAACAAACAACCTAACCTTAGACCTAAAGGAGGTGGAAAAAGAAGAACAAACAAACAAAAACTATTTTTCCTGCTGACAAACAAAACAAGAGATGGAACACTGTGTACTCCTGCAAATTCACAGAAGACACAGATAATAAGCACATTTACAATCACTGGCAGCAAGGCTGAAATTATCCCTGCTTCTATTAGGCTAAAATATAATGAGCAGTGGTAGGTAACTACATGGTCACACTCCCACAGTCACCATGAGAAAATGAGATCTGTTGGTAAAATAATGAGGAGAAAAGAAGAGACTCCTCTCTACACGATATGTCTTTTTATTTATTTATTTATTATTATTATTTTTTAAGATTTTATTTATTTATTTGACAGACAGAGATCACAAGTAGGCAGAGAGGCAGGCAGAGAGAGAGGAGGAAGCAGGCTCCCCGCGGAGCAGAGAGCTGGATGTGGGGCTCGATCCCAGGACCCTGGGATCATGACCTGAGCTGAAGGCAGAGGCTTTAACCCACTGAGCCACCCAGGCACCCCACAATATGTCTTTTTAAAAAATGTTCTTTGCCCTCACATAATGAGAAGAGAAGGAGAGTGACTTATTTTGCTTAAATTTGCTACTGTACCTACTTCCAAACAACACAAATACATTTTTCCCCCTCTCTCATACTCAAATCCTTTAGGGTATCTGGAAAAATTCTAGGGCATGTAAAATGATTTTTATTCTTCCCTGTTTGATTTCTTCTGCTTTCCTGTGTGTACACACACAGTGGTTAAATGATCAAGCAAGCAATTTAAAAAAACAGAATAAGAGAAAACTAGTTAAATTTAGTAAAACAGCCCATTATTTTGAGAACAAGTTAAAAATGGATAAAATATATATATTGAGTTTGAAATTTAGTCCTTTGGACAAATTTTGAGAGTCATTTTTGTATGAAGACTGATTATATGTATTAGATCTCTAATTGAGCATGAAAAATATCAGATAGCTTTAAGAAATACCTCAAAATAATGATTTCTTGGGATTCCAGAGTTTGAATGTATCTAGGAAGGTGAAAAAGGAGAAAAGGCAGAAATTCCATGACTCCAAGATGGACATTTTCGGTATATTATATCTTGAAATATTTTTAATCTGTTTTCCCATTTTTGAATTGGAAGAAAGAAGGCATGGTCAAAATGGAAGTCTGGCCATGGCCATGATCTGACCCTTACGATTATGTTTCATTAAAGTCACTTTCATTTGTTATTTTAAATTCCAAAGTCACTTCAAATCACCACTTTCAAATGTAGTCTGTGTTATCGACTGTTTGTGTCCCCCTCAATTTCATATGTGGAAGCCTGGATCCCCAATGTGACTGTATTTGGAGGAAGGGATTGTAAATCATAAGGTTAAAGGAAGGCACAGGATGGGGCCTTAATCCATTAGGTCTGGTGCTTTTATAAGAAAGGGAAGAGACATCGGAGTGAGAGCTCTCGCTCTGTGTCTCTGTCATATGAGGACTAAACAATTTAGCACAGCCAAGAGGTGGCCATCTGCAAGCCAGGAAGAGAGCTCTCACCAGGAACTGAAGTGGCCAGCACATTGATCTTGAACTTACCAGCTTCCAGAACTGTAAGAAAATACATTTCTGTTGTTTAAACCATTTGGTTTATGGTATTTTTTTAAGGCAGCCCAGGCAGACTAAGGTAGCCTAGAAATAAATAAATAAATAAATAAATAAATAAATAAATAAAAATCAAACCCTAAAAATAATCAAAATCTACATACTGTCAAATCTGGTAGCCTCAGGATGAGGGAGTTCAACCCCTGAGGCCCGGATTCAGAGCCCTGAGGAGTCATTGGAGAGAAAGAGTCATTGGTCAGTGGTTTATAAAGCTCAGGTTCAGGCATTGACTTAGATTGCATATGAGAAATTTTTGCTAGCTACCAAAGACCTTTTTTTGAAAAAGATTTCGCAAGGGACTCATTTACTTATAAACATGTAGAGTCTAGAAACTGCTGAGTTTCAGACATTAATGTGGAAATAACTTCATTTGTATTTTCAGACCAATGAGAATTGGGGATTTCCTGATGATAACACTTATTTCCTGATTCTTAATATTACAATTAATCATTTAATGATGTACACATGCATGTTGCATACTAAAATGAAAATAGTAAAGACAATTGTAAAAGTCATATGTAACATTAAACAATATTTTCTGCAGAAGAGAATAGATATTCATAATTATATATAAGCATTTCATTCATCCTTTCTTCTGTCTGCCACTACCAACAAAAATTCAGCAAGTAGAACTTGTATAATCAATTAATCATATAGCTGAGATACTGTAGATATTTTAATAGAAAAGAAAGACATTATACCTGTGATGCCTGTTGTGGAATTCAACAAATTCATATGATGAAGCCATGAAGTCATTGTAGTTGGAGGTAGAGCCTTTATTGAGGTAATTAAAGTGAAATAAAATCATTAGGTTCTAATTAGGCTCTAATCTGATAGGATTAGTGTCCTCATATGAAGATGAAAAGAATCTGGAGGAAAGGCCAAGTGAGGACACATGGAGAAGGTCGTCATTTGCAAGCCAAGGAGAGAGCCCTCACACAAACCCAATCCTGCTGATACCTTAATCATGGCCTTTAGTCTCCAGAATGGTGAGAAAATAAATATCTGTTGCTTAAGCCATCCAGACTGTGGTATTTTGTTATGCAGCCCAAGCAGACTGATATAATGCCCTAATGTAATACCAATGAAGATTTTGCTACAGATGACACATTTTTATATATAATATAACTTCTTTGATTGCAGTTGGGTCAAGTATTTGCCACATCTCAAACTTGTAATCTCACATAAACAATTGCAACGATAATATGTTCTAGAAAGTCAAAGAAGTGAATGGCTATAAAATGCTATAGTTATCATTTTGGTTAATTGTTATTAAAATCACTCTCTTCATATCACTTTCAAGGCAAATAGAAGGTAATATTATTCTAAGAAGTGAGAGCAATATTAACATGACCAAATTTTAGACTACTTTCATCATAGTATTGGAAAATTCCAGATAATATAGACACATATGCAAACAATAAACTATGAAAACAATCAGCAGTATAATTTAAACAGTTTGTAGTTTTACAACAGACGGAGTTTTCTCTTGAATATGGGAATTATGACTTGCTATGTTTGGGTAAAATCCACTTTTAATTTTTTCTCTATTATGTTACAAAAGGAATAGATAAATGCATATTTTTAAAATTGCTGTTGTTAAAAAAGAAAATAAATTCCTTAGTAAAAAAGAAAAATAAAAGATCCCTTTTATTTAATGTTCTTCAAGACCATCTCCTTCTTAAAAGAACATTGTTAATAGTTTGAAATATGAATAAATATATGTGCACATATGTGATACACTTATACATAATCTTTAAAAATGTGATCTTACTACATGCTTTTTTACTTCACATTGTATCCTGGTATCTTAGTCTGTTTGGTTGCTATAACAAAAATGCCAAAGACTGAGTGGCTTAAAAAATAAATATTTCTTTCTCATAGTTCTGGAAGCTGGGAAGTGCAAGATAAAGATACCAATTGATTTGATCACTGAAGAGAGCCTGCTTCCTGGATCACAAAGGGCTGTGTCTTCACATGGTAGAAGGGGCAAAAGAACCTTCTGGGATCTCTCTAATAAAGGCATTAATTCCATCAATGAAGACTTAGACCTCTGAACCTAATCACCTACCCAAAGCCGCACTTCCTAATATCATCACATTGGGGTTTAGGATCTCAACATATGAATTTTTTTTTTAAGATTTTTATTTATTTATTTGACACACACACAGAGAAATCACAAGTAGGCAGAGAGGCAGGCAGAGAGAGAGAGGGGGAAGCAGGTTCTCTGCTGAGCAGAGAGCCCAACACAGGATTCGATCCCAGGACCCTGAGATCATGACCTGAGCCGAAGGCAGAGGCTTAACCCACTGAGCCACCCAGGCACCCTCAACATCAATTTTTGAGGGACACAAACATGCAGCTTGTCGTATCTGGATACATTTTTCTGTCAATAGGTAGAAATCTGCCTCAAATTTTTAAAGACTACATAGTATTTCATTATATGTAACAACAAATAATTTATTTGGCCCCTCCTCTTTTGAGGCACATTTTGGTTGCATCAAATCATTGTCAAATTATCTGCTGAAGATGTTTCATAAAATTACATACTCACCAGCCTAGCTAATATTGACATTATCATTTAAATATTTGTCGATTTGATAAATGGAAGTTTTATATTATTGTTCAAATTGGAAATTTAAAGCTAAATCTTAATCATTAAAAATAAATATACTGGAGTCAGATAAAACTGTGTCTCTTCCATATGTTTTGCTGTAAGAAATTGGTGAAGGTATTATAATTTTCTAAACTTCAGCTTCCTGGGGCTCCTAGGTGGCTCAGTCAGTTAAGTGTCTGCTTTTGGCTCAGGTCATGATTCCAGGCACCTGGGATTGAGACCCTGCTCAGCAGGGGAGTCTGCTTCTCTCTCTCCCTCTGCATTCTCTTTCTCTCTCACTCACTCTCTCAAAACAAACAAAGAAAAAACCTCTAAACTTCACTTTCCTTACATATAAAACAGAAATAATAATACCTATGATATTGTGATAATTACATGAATCTATACCTATCATATAGCAGCATCATGTATGGCACTAATAAAATTCTATACGTATATTTAAAGAAAATAGTAGTAGTAGCAATATCATGTCCCTATTGTTGCACTAACCCTCATTTTTACAGGCAATTTTTTGGTAAAGTTCTTGTTCGTATCCTTTACCTCTATGTTTTTATTCAGCGTCAGTCTTCTTGTTGATTTGAGGTGTTGGATTGGAGGAGAATTAAGGCTTTTATTTAGGGTATGCAGATATCTTGCCACTTAATATTGTCATCATAAGTTTTCTGGCCTGTGGGATCATCTTTCCCTCCATAAAGCTGAACTTACGGGCCTTCTCTGGCCCGTAAGTAATACTTCCTGATTGTATCATAAAGACAGAGCCAGTCACCTGCTAGGGCTGTGGCATTGGGCAAGTGTGTGTAGCTGATTACACCCTTTTCCATTTGCCCAACGGACTCCCCTGGACACAATTCTTTCTCATCTCCAACTGCTTCTAATATTGTAGTCTTGTAACTGCATTGCAATTTTCCAGACCTTCTAATGTTGGTTTGAACTTAATTTTATTTTTATAAAAGCCCTTGTCATTTCAACAAAATTTTTGAAGGACTGATTTTTTTTTTGGAAGGAGTGAATATTAAAGGAGTGAATATTAAAAGCAGTTTGTCAGTCAAGAATATTTCATTGAAAAATAATTATTTAAAAAAATAAAATAACAACAATAAATCATAACAAAATCATAAAAAAAATCATAGCTCAGGTCATGATCTCAGGGTTGTAAGATCAAACCCCACATTAGGCTTGAATTTTTTTTCCCTCTCCCTTTTCCCTTCTCCCCTGAACACACACACACACACTCTCTCTCTCTCTCTTGCAAATAAACAAATAAATGAGTCTTTAAAAAAAATAAATCTGGACAGGGAAAATGCATAACTTTCTTACTAGTGTTCTGCCTGGAGGTGAGTGAGTGTTACACTAAGTGCTGAATGAAAAGAAAAGGGAAAGAGAAAGAAAAAGAGAAAGAGAAAAAGGAGTATGAAAAAGAGAACTAAGACACAGGCTAAGTGATGGTTCATATCAACACATTACTATTCACTTTATAGGTCACTTCTAGTTGGTTAATGTACATTAACTTTAGGGCATACACAAGTACAATAAAATAAAGACTGGAAAAATGATATTATTCTATAATATTCTATTTAGTTCACAGGCATTTGATCTTTATTCTCATGTTGGCTTTAAGTTGTAGATTCAGTTTTTAATACTTTAGAAAGATATGTAACACATTAGAGCTTGAAGCAAAGTATAGCCGGGGTTAGCATAATGAGATTTCTATATTTTGTGGTAAAATATCTTTAAGGAGGCACAAGAAACGTGGTCGATTTAATTTCATCAGAGAATTTACTTTATTCAATTTATGGATATCTAATTCCAGATGAAGAATGACAAACTGACAGCAGCATTGTTTCCCATTTTAATGTAAATTTCTGCTTCCTTTCAATATAGTTCAATTTGAAAATATCACCATTGCTTTATTTATCTATTTTCAGTTGCCTGGGGTAAAGTGAATTGAATATGTATATACATATACATATATAAAGTGAATTGAATATGTGTATATATACACACATATATATGTATATATACATATATATACATATACATATACATATATACACATATATATACATATAATATGTATATATATACATATTCAATTCACTTTCCAATATATATAAAATACAAAATACAATATATATACATGTATGTGAACATTTACCTCCTTCCTTTTTCAGATTTTCTTTTTTGCTTAATTTTCTTTCCCAGTTCTTTCTGCTCTGACGCTCATCCTTAATATAAAGTATACCAGTAACTGCAAAGCTCTAGAGATATTGACACTTTATATTCTCTATTGGTGATGAAATTCCAAATCTAAGTTTTCTAAAAGTAAACACAAATTCATCATACAAAAGAAAGTACTGAGGACTCACTATTCCAAAATGTGAATTTCTCACAAGACTATTTAAAATTTTTTGTTGGATGTTGACAATATTACTCTCAGTTTTATTTCTACTCAGAGTGAAGTCAATAAAATAACAGGCTTTTTTTTTTTTAAATTTTGGAGTACCTTAGGCAAAGCATGTTTGGAAAATTAAATTTCACCTTCTAAAATATTCACATAGTTCCCTAAAATCTGAGATGTGTGGATTTAGTTCAAATGCCTATGTGTCCATTTCAAAATAGTTGCATGTTTTTGTTCTTTTCTATAACAAAAAATGGAGGGCCTCAGAAAATAGTCTCACTGATTCAAAATGAGTTAGCTTTGAATGAGTTAATGCACATTGAAAATATTTAACTATGCTTCAATCATTAGAAAATATTCTCTTTTGATGTCAGTGGATTAGTTTAAAAATGCGACACTTCACTTACATCTAATACATAGCAAACTTTCACAGTTATCTAACCTTATACTAGAGAAGAGAAAATATGAAATATTTATTGATTTCTGGAGAGGAGGTAAGTATGAAAATTAAACTTGATTACTGTACTAGCTCAGAACTACATTAAGCATCCTTTGTGAGAGGTTTATAATTTCTGTTTTACAGATGTTAAATAGAAACCTCAAAAAAATTAATGAACTCGCCTCCAGTCGCACAAATAGAATGTAGGTGAATCGTAATTTGCATTCAGATGTTTCTGCAAAGACTGCCTCTACCCTTGCTGCTTTATTATAGTCTCCTGTTTTCTCTTTGGGCATTTATATGCATTTATCTTGATGGTAGTGCCATTCTAAATACATAATTTCCATCATTACACTATATTCATAAATTTATGAGAAAGGAATAAAGAATGAAGGGGAAATGAGAAGGAACAAAGGAGTGAGAGCTACAGTGAAAAAGACGGCAAGAGAGCGCAGGTGCACAAGAGAAGAGCTCTTGCAAGCTCTTTTCTTTCCAAAGGTAAACCAGGACTGCTGGTCTACTTTTAGTTTTCCATTGCTTTGGGACATTTCTGCAGTCATTCTGAGGTAAAATTTATTCCCCAAGTATTTCTAAAGCCACTAAAATGCCCTTTCTCTTAGTACACAGAAGAATTCCTCTGTCTTTTGCTTAAAATAGACCTAGGGAATAGAAGAGGACTGTCCTTTGGTCATCTTTTTTAGTTTATATGAATACCCAGGGTCACCATCTAGAGCTTGTCAATGCCTTTGCATAAAAGATTCCTTATCTGAAGCAATAGACTACTCAGGTCTCATATTATCCAGTCCAAAATTGTCCTCTGCCTTCTTTTGTTGTTTTTCTATTTAGTTTTTAGATACGAGCTTGACATTTAAAAAGTTTTCTTATATGCTGCCATTTGACATTCATGGGTGAATCCACACTTGTCAGGGTTTGGCAGGCTTAGTAAGAGAGGCTGTGCGTGTGTCATTCCTTAGTCATAAAGCCACGTTTATATACAAACCACTGATTATCTGAATACTAGGAATCTTCCAGACTTACAGCGATCTTCAGTTGTTCGTAATATCTTCCAAGACACTTGGCATCATGGCGATGTCGGTCCTCTGAATTTCAGTGAAGGGAACTACAGAATATACTGACTTAGGGTTTTCCTTTTACTTTCTTGAATGTTTTTTAGCTGTCAATTTCTTACCTCCCAAATAACATAAAAGCTATTCATGTAATGATGTTTTTAATGCTCTTTGCACCCATCCTACCTCCACAAGCCCTAACCCGGCATCTAACACCTAGTGGACAATTAACAACTATTTCTATTAATATTTTTTCTCTTAACTCATATTTAACACAGTAATAATGGTGAGGACAGATAACAATAAATTGTTCTGCAATTCCTTAATGATAATGTACAAAAAAATGACTAGGCTTCAGTGTCCGCTGGAGAAGTGTGATATAATAGCAACAAGGTTAACATGAGAATCTAAGAGGCTTTTCATTGTACTAGTATCAACTTGTAGTCAATTCATTTGTGTCTGGGTGTATCACTTCATCTCCCTGGAACTTTTCCTTATCCTTAAAAAAAGGGAACATGGCAGATGTTCTTTACATGTAGGGTTTTTTCCTGGCACTAACCTTCTGGAAAAAAAGATCGGATTCCTCTCTTTTATCTTTATAATATGTCACTTCAGTTGCTTTCAATTTATGGGCAACAGATTATGGATCTTTTCACATATTCTGGATTCTCCTGCAGGTTCAAACTGGCTTTCACAATGAAACTGCACTCTTGGCTCTTGTTCACAAGGAAATTGTGTGCTTTAAAGTTAACGTTATCCTACGGTTTCTTAGAAGAATGTTAAGGAGCAGGCGGTATGTTTAGCCATTCTCAACTAGTCTGAACCATTAGATACTATTTACGGCTTTAGGGGAGAACTCATGTGGAGGACACACAAAAAAGACCATTTTCACCTATACTACAGGTCTCGATTTTTCTGTCTCATTTTTCTTCATAGAAGTTAGCTCTCCCTTGGTTACTATGTTCTGTCTCTTTAACCAGCAGTAAGGGACTCAGACTGCAACAATAGCTTCTGGTGTGTTCTGTTTTGTTTGTCTCTTCTGAATACTCTCACTTAGATCTCCAGCATTGAAATGGGAAAGAGCAGTTGAGGGAGTAGGGATAGTGAATTACCAGGAAGAAGCAAACCAAGGAAAAATAAGTGAGTTAGAGTCCTAGTTGGAGTTTGCAGAGCACTGTACTAGCGGGAGATGCAAGTTCATTGTGAAGGATGGGAACACTGTGGGAAGGGTATAGGTGTTGGAGTGGCAGAACCATTTGGGGGACAACAGGGGAAGAATCCACTGGTTTGTTGTGGCTCAAATGTTCCCGTTGCGCACAGCAGAAGTTCTTGAAGGGATTAACTGACTACCAGCCATAAATGGTCCCTTGGAAAAGTGAAATGTTTTCAGAGTGATTCGTGTGCATATGAAGTAGAGTAAGAAGAGTAAAGAGTGAGATTTCCTCTGAAAGAGGATCAAATGTCAGAGAAGTCTGAAAGAACACCACTGTCACTCACTAAAATGGATAGTGGTCATGGTCCAGGTGATCCCAGGAGCTATACCACGAGACATTTAGGTGGCTGGTGACATCTGTGAGTGAGCCTAGGGGACTAATTGAGGCTTATCAGCTCTTATAGGTTAACTGTGACTAATCTTCTATTTTGGGTACTTCTAAGCATATAAGTGTATCTTGGAATAAAGAAAAGGTGGAATGGGTTGGTGAATAGGCCAGATTTAGAATTGCTAAATCAGACTGTGACTAGAACATGAACCTTATGTATTTCAAGAAATTCAGTAGCTTGGGCTAAACATTTAAAATATGTTTTCTGACATCAGAGAGATCGGAGCTCAGAATGAAGGAAAATATTTAGTTGTTAGGGAAAATTTCAGCTTGCTCTACTTTTATTTTATGTTTTATGATTAAGACTAAAAAATTTATACTATTTAAAATTTTGTCCATAAGTCTCAGGAGCTATAATGCCTTTATTAAATGGATATTGTTTATAAGTGTGTTATAAATTATATGATGATATATCAATTCTCTTTCAATGTTACTTGTTTTTTTTTAAAGTTTTTATTTGAGAGAGAGAGAGAGTATGAGAGAGCTGAGGGACAGAGAGAGACCGCTAAGCAGGCAGTCTGATGTGGGCACTCCAGGATCATGACCTGAGCCAAAGGCAGATGCTTAACTGACTGATCCACTCAGGCAACCCTTCCAATGTTACTTGTAACTTAGGATCTAAATTACTTGGCAAAAGGATTGAATGAACCAGGAGATGTAATCATATACAACAATATCAACAAGATCATGCCACACATACATTATTTATCAATTGAATGAGCTGTTAAGAAAGACATGAGTATTATGAATATTCAAAGTAATAAATAGATATTGTTCTAATAAGGAGATTATTTGAGAGACAAAGCACTTGATGATTCTGTAGACTGACTTGCACCACACTCCATGAGTGTTCACTATAAGGAAACAAAGTTCTGGGGACATGTCTGAGTCTGTAAAACTGTTTGGAATCATAAGGCATTTCCTTAGCTTGTTCTAGCCTTTCCCAGAATTTCTTAAGCTGTTTCTTATCTCCAGAGATGGGAGATCTAGAAGGAATGATAATATAAGAATAAACCCTCAAGGACTTCTGAGACTGAACAGAACTCTAACTAGTAGTTGAGAGCCATTTCCAAGTGTGAGGAATTCTGCAGACTGCCTGATATTTTTCTTTTCCCCCAAATTTTATTTGTATCTGAAAAGGCACACAATTCATACAATAAGGATGGAAACATGTAGTACAAGAGAAACTGAAATACTAAATCCAGGCAATACTAAACTTTAAAGAAATCTTTTGAAGATGGGTGCCTCGGTGGCTCAGTGGGTTAAGCATCCAACTCTTGGTTTTGGCTCAGGTCCTGATCTCATGGGTCATGATCTCATGGGTTGTGACATCAAGCCCTACGTCAGGCACCTCTTGCTTAGCGGTGAGTCCATTTGAGATTCTCTCCCACTGCCTCTACACCCACCTGCAGTATGTTCTCACTCTTAAATAATTAAATAAATAAGTAATCTTTTGAATAAACGCTTCCCCCTCCTTTATCCTTCTTCCCTCTCTCTTTATCGTTCCTTTCTTTCTTTTCCTTCCTCTTTAGCTCCATCTCTCCATCCTCTTTTCTTGCCCCCTCCCTCCTACCTGCTCCCTTTACTGCTTTCTTTCTTCCCTCCTTCCCTTCTTCTTCCAGCCCATCATCTATTATTTCCTTCTTTTCCTACCTTTCTTTTTGCCTTCCAACTTCGTTTTCTTGTGATTATTATTTTCCTTCTGCATGGTCATTTGTTCTTAGCACATTTTTTGTTCTTTTTATAGCATACACACAGATGAATTTTCTTTGTTGCCTAAGTAAAGGTAAAGAAAAGATGTTCTGTTTTTCTTAAAGAGTACAATTCTTTAGTCATTATTCATGGTGCCCATCATGTACTAAATGTAATATAAATTAAATGTACTTATACTAATAAAATGTTTCTCCATTCTGTAGCAGAAATAATTATTTCTTATTTTTCAAGTTAAAGTCTTTGTTTTATTATTCAGGAGTCTCCCACTGTTCAACCTCACATGGACTTCTCTAACAGTAGGGGATAATATCGCTGCTGTTTCCTTAAATTTATAAAATTAAGTCAAAAGAGACATCTACATCAGTTTCCATTTAGCACACTAGAAATTCTAATAATTTTAATCTAGAAACTAAAAGTATTACTGAATTATATAATCAGAATTGAACAAAGTATTCCTAAAGATTCAAATAACCAAATAATCTGGCTCTTGGTACCAACAGATTTTATTCAATTTGGGGAGATAAACTGACACACACACCACTATTAAAGTGTTGCCAAACTGTAATAAAATGTAATATATACTCAGAATATTTTCAGTAATCTGTGAGGTCAATATAAACTTGATTTATAATGTTCTGCATATCAAATATATAGACATTAAAATAGACGAAAAATAATCAAGATCTTCTTCATGTACTTTTTTTCCATGTCAATTCATGTTACTTTTTTTAAAAAAGTAGGTAGATTTGAACTATTCTGATAAAATTCTTAATGTTAATTCACATCATTGCCATATATGTTATAATTGAGGATTGTTAAGGCTATCTTTTGTAATCCTTTCCAGTTTTCTAAATAAATAAGTCTAATGTAATAGGTATTTATCAGTGAGGTGGTATTCTTTTTGACTGTGGCACAATATGGGTCACTCTTTGTCAGAAAACAATTCCTATCATGCAATTTTCACCTGTCTTCCCTAAAGCCAGTTTCCCCACCAGTATTTCCTATGGCCATGCTGGTGCCCATTTTCCATACACTTGGGTAAGCCCAAAACTGGGTTTGTTAAGCTGACCCTGACATTTCCTTAACTTTTACCCCTTTCTATATCATATAGACCATCAAATCCTGGCCTTTTTTCTTTCTATATTTTCCTTGAATTCTTATTCTTTCCATTTACAATATCACCAACCTATTTTAATATCCAAGACAATTACAACTATTAATGGGACTCTCTATATTCAGTCTTCTCCATGAAAATCGATCTCTACTCTGCAACCAGTTATTTTTTACGCCTAAAGCCTTTTATGTTTCCCATGACCTTAAGGAAAAATTTCTCAATTCTAATTTTGGTCTTTAAGACCCAACATGATTTTATTTCCTGCTTGTTTCTCCAACCTCATTTTTGTCCCTTTTTCCATGCATTGGGCACACTGACCTTTACTTTTTCATTTTTTGAATATAAGGGATTTTACACAGAACTGCACAGTGTCCTTTTTTGTCTCATGGTTTTTTTCTCAAACTGAAAACAAAGCAAATGTTGCATTTTCAAAATGAAACAACACCCTCAGAATTATAAGGAATATTTTTCAAATGCATATTAGTAGGGTTGAGACTACATTTTATCAGGTATCCCAAGGAAATGTTATACCCTCCAAAAAAATCGAGAACCCTTATTCCATATATTAGGTTCCTTTATATTTGTTAGTGGGTCTTCTCTCCTCAATCAGTACTCTCAATTTAGGTAATTTTATCCATTCACCACCCGTTAGACCTGATCTACATGCCCGAGAAACTGGCATGTAAATATCAAGCCTCTCTTTAACTATAGACTTGGACATTTAATTCCCTTCTTAATGTCTTCACTAGATGACTCACAGCATCTCAAATTAATAAATAGAGGTGCACTGACCTCCTTATGGTACCCCTACAAATCTTTTCCTCCTCCAGTGTGCCTCCTTGGGTGTCTGCCCATCCACTTGCTCTTTCCAGAAACTTTTCCTTCATCTCCCACAAATCCATTACTGTATCTTGTCTTTATCTTGAAAAGTTCTTGTTTTTTTTTTTTTTTTTTAGACTATTTGAAGAAAGTGGAAGTTTTTTTTTTTTTTTTAGGATTTCATTTATTTATTTGACAGACAGAGATCACAAGCAGGCAGAGAGGCAGGCAAAGAGAGAGGAGGAAGCAGGCTCCCTGCTGAGCAGAGAGCCCGATGCAGTGATCCCAGGACCCTGAGATCATGACCTGAGCCAAAGACAGAGGCTTTAACCCACTGAGCCACCCAGGCACCCAAGATGGTCAAATTCTTATATTTATTTTATGTAAATATATTTAATATATTTATATTTATGTTTTGCGTTCCTCCCACCTTTATTGATATAACCAGGGACAACTGTAACACTTAATCTCAGCCTAAAAATCGTCCAAGGCCATCATTACTATATTTTAAAGCAAAAGAGAGACAATCTAAGCATTTATTTGGCTGAGCCTCAGCTTAGGAGAATTGTGTTGGAATGGGGTCTAAAATATAGACCTAAAATATAAAATAAAATATAAAACTAAACCTAAAATATAAAACTGCAATATGACTTTTGCTATTTTTCTAGTGTCAAAACTTGTGCATTATGGCTCTCACTTTAAAATGATATCCTCAGACTATGTTGAAAAGTGAAATAGATTAAGGACAGGATTTACTTATTTAACAAATATTGCATATTTGTTAAAGTAGAAAATGCTATGCGAATATTTCTTATTAATTCTTTTGTTTATAATTTATGAAATGCTTTTTCTCATGACATTTCTATTTTTTTTTAAGATTTATTTATTTTAGAGAGAGAGAGAAAACCAGAAAGAATATGGTGAGGAGGGGCAAAGGGTTAAGGGTGGGAGAAAGTCTTAAGCAGACTCCACGCTGAGCATGAAGCCTGATGTGGGGCTTGATTTCACAACCTTCAGATCACGACCTGAGTTGAAACCAAGAGTCTAACGCTTAACCGACTGTGCTACCCAAGGTGCCCCTCTACTTTTAAAATAAAATTATATTCCTTAAAGTGAGATAAGCCTGTTCAGAAAGTAATGGGATAAGTGGTATGCAGGGAGAAACATGGTTTTCAGATGAACAAAATATTTTAGTTCATCTTACTGTTTCATCCAAAAAAAGTAGTTATTATCTAAAATAATTTTCAGTTTAACATGGTATTTTGCATGATTTTTCACAACCCTTCTTCCCAAAGCCTGAACGGACACAATAAGCACATTTTAAAATTATTTCTATGACATATTCTTTAATTGTAACTATTGTCAAATGTAAATTTCTATAGCTATGTATGATTTGATAGGAATCAGACTAGATAAACTGAGATCAGCATTTGGATTATTACCCTTGTCATTTTTTTCTAGTCATGTCCGATAAAAATAGGAGAGCATTGCTTCTTTTTTAAAAAATTATTTTAAAGATTTTATTTATTTATTTGACACAGAGAGAGACCACAAGGAGGCAGAGCAGCAGGCAGAGAGAGAGAGGGGGAAGCGGGCCCCCTGCTGAGCAGAGAGCCAGATATGGATGTGGGGCTCGATCCCAGGACCCTGAAATCATGACCTGAGCTGAAGGCAGAGGCTTTAACCCACTGAGCCACCCAGGTGCCCTGAAAGTATTGCTTCTTTGCTTTCATATAACACATACAGTTTAGAGATACTCATGTATTAACGCTTTCATTGGATATTTAAGATTAAAATAGCTTCAAGGTGAAAAATACTTGACCTGAATTACTTTGAAATTGTGTGATCTGCTATACACAGTGCTTACCTTTGAAAGATCATTGAAATACATGTTTTCCTTATATTTGGTAATAAACAGTAGAATGAGAAACTATGGCCTCATTCCTCAAGCAATTTGTTTTTCAGATTTTTGTTTATTTATCTGAGAGACAGAAGGAGTGAGCATGAGTGGGCGGTGGGAGGGCAGGGCAGGGGCAGAGGGAGAGGGAGAAGCAGATTCCCCACTAAATGTGGAACCTGATGCAAGGCTCGATCCCAGGACACCGAGATGATGACATGAGTCAAAGTCAGATGCTTTACCAACTGAGCCACCCAGGTGACCTTCCTCAAGCAATTTTTGTTAACTATACACTATTATTTTAAAAATATTTTACTTAAGATGAATGTAAATAATAATACAAAAATTGGCCATGTGAATTAAAAGATTACAGACTGGAAAATGGTTTAAAATAATATAACTTTCTAGGTTTGTCTTTTCCTCAAATGACTTTTTTTTAGGTGAACTCTTGTCAATATATGAAGAGATAAAAACTATAATAGCTCTGTTATAACATTTTTGTATTTCTATATTTACCATATAGATTGCAAATTGAAGTGGTAATATTATTGAAAATATATTTGTATTTATGACTATCCATAAATCTTACTTAAACATGTATTAATCAATGGAGAATTATTAGAAGAATTAGACATACAATATATAAATTTCAAATTTATGAAAATTGATTTTTGATTTAAGAAATAAGCAATTTCAGGATCATAGATTTAAATGTAAAGATGAAATAACTCAAGTATTAGAAAAAAACAGGATGGACTCTCTCTAATTTACACGTAAACAGAGGTTTTCTAGCTATGACATATATCCAAATGTAGTAAAAGAAATGACTGATAGAATTGCCTGCAGTTAAGAAAAATGCCCCTGTAAATAGCCAAAAACATTTTATTTTAAGTGTCAAGAGGTGACTGACGAGAGACGAGACAATATTAAGACATCTTGAAGATGATATTTGTAGCACCTATCACAAAGGACTAATGTACCAAGTAAATAACTCTTATGGGTTGAGGAGAACAAGACCAAAACCAGATAGAAAATGGGCAGCTCCCACTCCTCCCCACTCCAAGAAAAACAAAAAACAAAACAAAACAGTAAAACAACCCATCCCACATGTGTTTGTTCATTTGTACAACACACGTGCACAGGATAAATCAGCAACCAATGTGATTATTTTACTTATAGAAGTCAGGTGGGAAGTCTGTAGAGAAGATGGGAGGATTGGAACAGCAGAAGTGATGTGGAAAGGACAATTCTTTGAGTAAGCTTTTTAAAAAAATTCTGAGTTTTAGAATCATAGTAATGTTTTACAAACTGAAAAACTGACTTTAGTAATCAAACATAGGAAAGGTAAACAAAAGGTAGAATTTAATTAGAAACAAATGAACTTACCTGCATTTCAAATGGACAACACACACTGAAGAGGAAAGACAAAGCAGTATAATTAATATTTTATAATTCATTAATCTAAGAAGGAGTTAAAAGAAGTGAAATCCAATGTATTTTTCTTGTTCCCTGACTATATTTGAAGCTCATCTGATAATTATGTTTGCTTTGGAAGGAGAGCCCCTTATCAAGGTAAGATACAAGCCCCTTATCAAGGCAAGATACAAGATACAAGATATCGTATCAAGGCATTTATTTGGTTCTAATGCAAGCATTTTCTTCATATCTAAATATCACGTGGGAAAGTCAGAGAAATGCCAAAAGTTTATTTCTAACACCCTTCTCCCTCACCCTTTCCCATTTAAATGATAGAAGGGGAGATGTACAATTTCGCAGACTCCCTTACAACTTTGTACAGCAATGTCTGTTCCAGTCAGTCAGACATAGAGAAAGTCTTTTCCTTTCCAGTTAATGACAGATGCAGGAGGCACCGTCCCTTTCCACAAAAGCGATGCTCTGACTCTGGGAATTGACTTACCACTCTATTACTTGTGCTAGCCATGGAAAACATAAACCTAGTTTTTCAAACTACTTTCAGTTTGTTTTTCTGTTAAGTAAAAATAAAAATCTTCATTTATACACAGAAGATCTGCATGTTCAGATCATGCTCCTAAGCTAGGACTACACAAATAAAATGTGTAAAGCTGCTTAGTTCTTATACAAATTAGATCTTCTATACACAATAGTTTCATACAAACAATTTCATTGAACCCTCAATATGCTTAAGAGAAAAGCAAATGAAATCCATCTTACCTAAGATAAAACTGAGATTACAACATTTTGATTATAGCACCAGGAGCCTTTAGCTCATTTGAAGAGCCAGAATTTAATATTACAACTTTCTTAAATGATTTCACCACACCATTCAGCTTTATATAACAGATTAACAGCCTTAAATCATGTTAACATTTTGAGGCAGAATCCAGATAAGCATGATAAATATAAACCTTAGTAGGTGCCACTGGGACTGTTGCTTTACTATGTACATGGGATTAGAGTGGCCTTCACAATTTTAATGTGCACTGAAAGGTCAAATGACTTTATGTTTGCTTCATTAATAAAAGTATTTCGAAGTATTATGACTTTGCAGTTTTTCCTGAGTAGACTTTAATAATTTTTTGATTCTCGGAAGAACAATCCTCAACCAGATTACTTATTCAAGATGGATACAATACTGAGAAAAAAATTTTTTTTTTCGGAGTGACAAAACAATTGAATATACTGGTATTTTAAAGAAATTATGTATAGGATTCGAGGCTTAAAATTAATAAAAATTCTCATTGAAATATGACCAACTCAGTAGTATACGATCGTGATGAGCAGGATAATATTAGTAGGATTAAAGAACTGTATTAGATTTTGAAGTATCCTACATTCCAATTTAATTAATTCACTAAAGCTTTATTGCATGCTACTATGGGTCAGCTAGTTTGTTAATTCCTGAGACTATAAAGGCAATACATATGCAGTATAGTGAGCTTATAGCTTGGGAGGGCAATCTTCAGAGTAATTACTGAGGAAGATGCATTATAATGAGGGGATAAATAAATATGGAAATTCTATTTAAAAAGTGGTGATATAGAAAAGCAGTGACTGGGTGCCTGGGTGGCTCAGTTGGTTAAGTGGCTGTCTTCAGCTCAGGTCGTGATCCCAGAGTCCTGGGATCAAGTCCATATCAGGCTCCCTGCTTCAAGGGGAGTCTGTTTCTCCCTCTCCCTCTGCCTGCTGCTCTGCCTACTTGTGTCTCTATCTCTCTGTCAAATAAATAAATAAAAGCTTAAAAAAGAAAAGAAAAAAGGAAAGAAAAGAAAAGAAAAGAAAAGAAAAGAAAGAAAAGCAGTGACCTCTGCCATGGAATGTCAAGGGAAGCATCTCTGATGAGGTACTATTTGCTCTGACTTGACATTCTCTTGTGAGAGAAGTATGAATTTCTCCTGAGAGAAGGAACAGCTGATGAGACAAGGATAAGGGACAGCCAACTACAGCACAGTGGGGGAAGGCTGGGCATGTGTGTTGGGCCCAGCTTATGAAAACTCATGAACGAGTTTTACTGTAATAAGTGAAACCCTTGGGGAGACTTTAAGGAGGGGAATGAACTTGTACACTTCTGCTTGCCAGATAGATTTTTGATTTTTCCTTATACTTTGCCTTGGAATGAAAATAAATAGAACCTCTGTCAATAACCATTTCAGGGCTTCTGAAGTGGTTATTTTTCTGTTTATAATTTTCCTTTACTTCATTTTTTAACTTGTTCCTTCAATTAGAAGTAAGAGTCCTTTTGAGAATTCCAAATCCTCCTTAGATAAACCAAGGAAAATGGAATTTACATATATCTAGTCAAAAAGATAGATGGGCCTCAGGTTGGTGATGGTAACAGCCATAGTTAGAAAGAAAAGAGAGGACACAAGGAAAATTTAATTATGGTCAGCTCTGCCTGCTTACCCTTTGCCCTGTGGTCCTCCATAGAAGAGGCTATTTATATAAATATTAATTACCCCAAACTTTTCCATCTCTTGTTGGAAAAATGCAGCATTCAAAATATATGTTGTTACCATCAATGTGTGTAGAGGAATTTAATAGTTACACAGTTAAGCACATATCTTTAACTTCTTGTGTTTTTAGTATGTTGTTTCCCCAGCTTTACAGTGTTTGAAGGCATTAGTGGCATAGAGGTAGTACAAACTCAGGTTACACTACTTCCTGTGAAGGGCAAACTTCTCATTGGTAACGAGATTGTTCAACTTTGGGGATGTGTAAGCTTGTTTAACCACCTTCCTTTCCCATCCCTCCAGCTATGTCGTAGAGCTTATCAGAAAATCCTCTCATTCTTTCTCTCAGAAATTCACCTTTAAGAGCTTGCCTCTGGCTTCTGGATTAACAGAAGCTTGCTTTGTTTTAATGGTATTTGATGCCTAAGAGACATTTCTTAACCTATTCAGTTTTCTGGCTTCAGTTAACTCCTTGGGACAAAGCAACTGGGGAAATGAATTACCAAATGGATAGGTGAGATTTATGAATGGAATGCTGGTAGGTAGCATTTTGTGTTTTCATTTCACACTAGTAGTAACACATCAAGATTCTTATCAGCATTGACTTCATTTACTTTATCATTTCTGTATTGCCTGGTGCAGAAGAATGATAAAATAACTACACTGCCCATTTATTTTATTTATCTGTATTTAGTTAATGGTAGGACAGACAGTCTTCAAGGCAACTACTGAGGAAAATGCATTATGATGAATGGATGAATAAATATGGAAATTCTATTTAAAAAGTGGTGACCTGGAAAAGCAGTGAGTGATGCCTAAAGGGAAGCGTCTCAGATGAGGTACAATTTGCTCTGACTTGATTCTGTGGTGAGCGAAGTTGTACAAATTTCTTCTGAGAGAAGGAACAGCTGAGACAAGGATAAGGGATTTATCTGTATTTAATTAATGTAAGTAGCTAATGAATTATGGATCTCTATGAGAAGACAAATATGTGTTTTTAAGCTGGATTGTGGGTTGAAAGAGTATGCATAACTGAGATACTATGGCATCCAAAATTAACAAAGGAAATGGAGAAATCAAGAAAAAAATTACTTACTTTCTTTTTTTTTTTTTGCTAAAAAATAAGACTAAACCATAATGTGTTATCTCCACAAAAATGAAACATGCAGGTTAGTTATGCCTGCTAGAGATGAATTGATAAATGGACTCTAAGCTTTCTTAGAAAAAGGAGACAAGCAAGATCAGTTACACAATACTTAATGTCCAGAAAAGAAAAGAAAACCAGTTTTTCAGAAGTACAGTTATTTCTGGTTCATATACTGAAGGGAATTTTTCCCATGGGTCTGCAAAATATGTGCTGTGGGATAGCATAAGCTCAATTCTGAAAGATATCCCTGCAGTGAACACTTAATGGGTTTCTTTGTGCTTCTCATATGATGGCTCTCCATGTCTGATGGTGGTAAAATGCTTACATGTAGTTTGTTAAAATTTGCTCTGCTGGGTACATCTCAGGGAAATTTCTCAGGATTACTCTTCTTCCTGAGCTAATGAATAGCACGGCATTGACTTTGCTCATGCAATTCATGCTCCAAGAAAGGAGCTTTTTAAAGTTTTTATTTATTTATTCAGAGATGGAGAGAGAGAGCACAAGGTAGGGGTGGGCAGAGGGAGAGAAAGAGAGAGAATCTCAAGCAGACTCTATGCCCTGTGAGGATCCCTACATGGGGCTTGATCACACCACCCCAGAACACAATCTGAGCCAAAATCAAAAGATGGTTGCTCAGCCTACTAGGCCACCCAAGTGTTCCTCATGCTGATTGTTAATATCACATAACCACTAGTCTTATGGTCATTTAACAGATTGAGACAAGACTTGTGACGTATGAGAGAATGATGTAAAGACGAATGAAACTTGATTTTTTCCCACGCTGGTCCTAAATGTTTATTTGTAATGAAGATAATTTCCTTCTGTGGGTATATCAGACATCTGGGGCTCTTTGCCATAGTGAACATACTTAATCCTCCCACCTTATCTCCCTGCAATTGTGGTGTGGGCTAATGGTGTAATAAATACAGCTGAGACATACTTGATGCATTGAGTGAAATAGAATGTATTTATTACACATGTAAGATGGTGGATGCAGGTCAGTGCGGCAGTCTTTTTCTGTGCAATTGTTCATGTACTACACTCACAGGTGATCTGTCCTTTTACGAATGGTGTTAGGGGCTATGTCCACTATAGTCAGTTGCAAAGGTAACTATTACAGACTGAAAGTTTGAATACCTCCCTGCCAATTCATATATTGAAGCCCTAACCCCCCTTGTAATGGTAATGGGAGGTTGGGCCTTTGGGAGATCATTAGGTTTAGATGAGAGCATGAGGATAAGGTCCTCCTGCTTAATGTCCTTATAAGAAGAGACCAGACAGCATGCTTTATCTTTCCTCCCAACAACATGAGGGCACAACAAGAAAGTGGCCCTCTGCAAACCAGGAGAAAGGGTTGTTACCAGACACTGAATCTGACACACTTTGATCTTGGACTTCTCAAAACTTCAGAACTTTGAGAGATGGATATTTGTTGTTTAAGCTGCCCTTTATATGGTATTTTGTTATAGCAGCCCAAATGGACTAAGATACCAACAGAACAGAGGAAATCTGTATTGAAATTTTTGTGACCAGGCCTGGAACTGTCAGTCAATCACCTTGACAGCCACTTCACTTGTTAAGAGTTTGGTCTACTGTAAGACCAAGACCTAATGGTAAGGGGATCTGGGACATACACTTTTTGACTGGGTAGCCATTTCTTACTGAGAGCTCCACCCCACTGAAAGTGGAATTTGAGGTGTATAACTAGTCTGCTTTAGCCATAATAAGTATATTATAAGCCTAGAACTCTACAGACACTAGAATACATTCATAAGCTTAACTGACAGAAATGAGAATATAACATGCATCAAATAGCAGCTAAAGAATCCCCAAAATAAAAAGCACTTGGCACATGACAAATGGGTGTCATTTTTCTCTTAAGTTTTCACATTTTAGAAAGTTAATTTGGCAATATCTCTGTCTTTGCCTCAAGAATGGACTTGGATGAGTCCTTCTTCCAGAAACATATACATAAATATTTAAAACTAATTTATTTATTTTCATTGAGGAATACAACTGCTGAGGGGACATGGTTCTTATCTTCCACCCAGAATTTTCTATAGGAAAACCATGTATTCATCAGATGTTATAAATGGCATTTCCTTAACAGCCAGTCAATACTTGTTTTCACAAATTCATCCATTCATTGAACAAATATTTTTTGAACATTTTCTTTATTCCAGTTTCTGGTACAGGTACTTGAAAAACAATCAGGGATAAAAATTCCCTGGACCAAAACGCTTATGTAATAGGAGATTGACAAATGTGGAAAAATGATTTAACTGAAGAATCATTTCTGGTTTTTGTGACTATTGTAGAACACTCAAAAAAAAAAAAAAAAAGAATTTAATAGTATGAATTGTTCTTTTCAACTTCAACCCTCCCAGCATTCAGAGAGTAGTGGAACCCAACTTTGAGTGCAGGAAGTTCTAATATCCATTTACCTACAGTGGAGAACTAACAGGACTTAAATTATGTGGGCTAAACATTTAGGTGATGGCTCTGGGTTCTTGATGATGTGATCAAAGTTGTTAGAAGTAGCAGAAGTGGCAGATCCAAAACAGAGACATTACAATCAGGGATAGACTTCCACAAGTGGCAGGGACCTGCACCTCACAACTGCACAACACAAAATATGTGCCTTCATGAAATATATTTTTTAGAGTGGTAATATAGACATGAGAAATAAACATGTCAATGTCTACTCTGTTAGGTGATGTGTTTCAAGGAAAAATGAAGGATGATAAGTTAGATTTGGAGAGATGTGGTGGAGATGATGTTGTTTTGTATGAAGGGATGGGTGAAGGTTTCCCAAATAAAATCATATTTGAGAAGAGACCTGAAAGAAACAAGGGGACAGGTTGTGTTTATGCCCTTTGCCCAGTTTGCTCTGGCATAGTTTTCCTCTCAGTACATTTAATGAGAGAGATTGCTTGGTACCAACCACATTCTTATAGACCACAGAGATGAGGTTTTGACCATCATTGGTGAGACAGAATCACTGAGCACCATTATTGTCTTTATGGCAGAGTCTGGGTCATGAAGTTTCTGTATGTAGCACTATCTGAGAATGTGCAGAAGGACTTTTCTATTACCTAGTATTCTTTTCAATACTGCTCGAGACAAAGTGACTGGTCTTATGGCATGGGAGATACAACAATGTGTTTTTAAATGTAGGATTCATGGGACTTACCATGTACCCAATCCTAGAAGCAGCTCGCCTAGTAAAACAGTGGACCAAACTGTTAAATGCTTATCTAAGATGTCTTAGGCCTAGGACTCTGTCCTTCAAGAAGCAATCTCAGCACCAATTGCCCATCTACAGTACTGTATTCTCAAGAACTGGCAGACATGGATCCAGGAATGGAAGTCTGGAAGTAGGATTGGCTCCTCTCACATCACTCTTAGTGAGCAATTATGTAATTGTGTTTGATGATTCTGCAACTTTAAGCTTTGTCAAGTTAGAAGTCATTTTTTTTTTTCTGGGAGTAACACATCTGTCAGAAGACATTCTATGTATTACACTGAACTAGAAGCAGCTGCTATCATCTATTTAGCTATTATAAGCCAGTGAATCAACAGGAAAAAAAAAAAAGAGGAATTAGTGTACACTTTGGAGTAATTGACCCTGGCTTATCCAAATTTTGTGAAACCTGAGCCTATAAAATCTGATGGGGGTAATTTTTTCCCAAAAACAAGAATGAAAATTAACTAATTAGAAATTAGGTACAAGGTTTTTGAAAGAGCCTTGTAAATCGTAGGTATTAATCTTAAGACTAGTTTCACAATAAATACACCTCTGGGAGATAGGACTTAATACACAATAGGACATGGAGGTATATGTCTGATGTCCAAGGATTTTTCTGAGACATTCATGTTCTTTATTCTATTTTATTTTATTTAAATTTTGTTAGTTAACATACAGTACATTATTGGTTTCTGGTGTAGAACTCATTGATTCATCACATACATACAACACCCAGTGCTCATCACAAGTGCCCTCCTTAATACCCACCATCCAGGAGGGAGGCAAGATGGTGGAAGAGTAGGGGACCTCATTTCATCTTCTCTCTTGAATTTAGCTAGATAACTATCAAATCATTTCAAATACTTATGAATTGAAACTGAGATGTAAGAAAAAGAATTGCTGGAATTCTACAAACAGAAAATCAACCACTTTTTGCCAGTTAGGAGGTGTGGAGAAGTGAAAATGAGGTAACGTATGGGCTAATAAACCATGGGAAGAGGGAGTCTCCATAAGTTGGTTACCAGAAAGCAATGCAGCCCTAGAATGCAAAATCGGAAATTTTATGAATCTGTTTTGGTGAGAGACGTCCCTGCCTGAAAGGTGCTCTGGTGGCAAAGCGGGATGGAATCCTAGGTGAAACAGTGTGGTTTCAGGATCCCCAGGGTCAAAGAAAGAAGGGGTGTCTGAATTGGCAGAGTTCCCAAGCATTGGAGCAGGGACACTGGCTATGGTCAGTGAGCCTGGGAGGGGGATCTCAGTTCTGTATGCCTTTAACCATGAACCACGGCCCAATCTGGCAACAGCTCTCCAGCTCTCCATGTGGGGGCCCTGCAAAGGTCAGAAATGTGGCACCCCCCCCTCCTCTCCGTGCCCCCAGAAAGATTGGCATGGTTGTGCACTGCAGGAGTCTGCAGAATTTGGTACACACAAAAGTGAACACTGCTTTTCCCTGGGGGTTTAACAAGGGAGTGGCCCATGGTCTTTCAGCTGCAGGGCTGCAGATTGGGGCATGACCATTTTAATCCTTTAAAGCAGAAAGGAAAACTTTCCCAGAACAAAAGCCACATAGAACAACCTGAAGCAGTTTACTCTGAGCCAGGCCTCCAGGCAAAGGGCAGTGCAACTCCGCCCAGGCAAAGACACCTGAGATTCAGTGCAGCAGGCCCCTCCCCCAGAAGACCAGCTGGAGTATCAGGGAATACCAAGTTTACTGAGCACATGGAACTGCAGAAGTCCAACATTAGAGGAAGATAGTATATAAAATTTGAGGGTTTTTTTCTCATGATTCTTTTCTCTTTCATTTTAAATTTTCCTTTTCAATTAGTTTCTTATTTTATCAACTCTTTGTTTTTAAGTCTTTTTTTAACATTCATTTTTACATTACATTTTATAGATACAGTCTTCATTTTTGGCTTTCTTTCACTGTTTTTAATTTTATTTTTGTAGATATAAGTTTTGCTTTCTTTACAATTTTGGGATTTAGTGCCTTCTAACAAACAGAGCAAGATACACCCAGCACCAAATGGATCAGACTGTTTTGTCCACCTGGGAGATTATATTATTTTTTCCCTTTCTCTTTTCTTTTCTGGTTTCTGACCTCTTTGGATTTCTCTAGTGTGTAATTCACTTGGGTTGGAGTTGATATTTTTGATTTTTTCTCTTGTTCATCCATTCTTCTCTGGGCAAAATGACTAGAAGGAGGAATTTACAATAAAGGAAAGAACCAGAGGTAATACTCTTTGCTACAGATGTAATAGATATAGATTTAAGTAAACTATCAGAGTTGGCATTTAGGATAATTATTATAAAGTTACTAGCTGGGCTTGAAAACAGCATAAAAGACAGTAGAGAATTTCTTGGTGCAGAAGTAAAATCTAATCAGGCCAAAATTAGGAAAGCTTTAATTGAGATGTAATATAAAATGATTTCTCCAACAGCTAGGGTAAATGAGGCAGAAGAGAGAGTCAGTGACATAGAAGACAAGATGATGGAAAGGAAGGAAGCTAAGGAAAAGAGAGAAAAACTACTACGAGACCATGAGGGGAGGCTTTAAGAAATCAATGATATCATAAAGCCAAACAGTATTACAATTACTGATGTCCTAGATAAAGAAGAAAGAGCGAGAGGGACAGAAGGTATTTTTGATGAAATTGTAGCTGAGAACTTTCCTAATTTGGGGAAAGAAATAGGCATTCAAGTCCAAGAGGTAGAGAGAATTCCCTCAAAATCGATAGAAATAGATCAACACTTTGAGATATAATTGTAAAGCTTGGAAATTTCAGAGATAAAGAGAATATCTTGAAAACAGCTCGGGGCAAGAGCTCCTTAACCTACAAGAGCTCCTTAACCTCCTTAACCTAGAAGTATTAGATTGGTAGCAGGCCTATCCATAGAGACTTGGCAGGTTAGAAAGGGCTGGCATGATATATTCAGGGTACTGAATGAGAGAAACATGCAGCCAAGAATACTTTATCCAGTAAGGTGTCATTCAAAATGGAAGATGAGGTAAAGCTCTTCCAAAACAATCAGAAACTAAAAGAATTTGTGATCATTAAGCCAGCCCTGCTGGGGATCCTGTAAGCAAAGAGAAGTTCCCGAAATAACACAGGCCAGAAGAAAACAGAGACAATCTACAGAAATAGGAACTCTACAGGTAATACAATGGCATTAGATTGATATCTTTCAATAGTTAATCTGAATGTAAGTGAGCTAAGTCCCCCAATCAAAAGACACAGGGTATCAGATCAAATAAAAAAACAAGACCCATCCATATTGTGTCTACAAGAGACTCATTTTAGACCCAAAGACACCTCCACATTGAAAATGAAGGGGTGGAGAACCATTTATCATGCTAATGGACATCCAAAGATAGCCAGTATACCAATCCTTAATCAGACAAATTAGATTTTATTTATTTATTTTTTAAAGATTTTATTTGTTTATTTGACAGAGATCAGAAGTAGGCAGAGAAGCACGCAGAGAGAGGAGGAAGCAGGCTGCCTGCTGAGCGGAGAGCCCAATGTGGGGCTTGATCCCAGGACCTTGGGATCATGACCTGAGCTGAAGGCAGAGGCTTTAACCCACGGAACCACCCAGGCGCCCCCAGACAAATCAGATTTCAAACCAAAGACTGTATCAAGGGATGAAGAGGGACACTATATCATAATTAAAGGGTCTATCCAACAAGAAGATCTAACAATTATAAATACTTATGCTCCTAACTTGGGAGCAGCCAATTATGTAAACCAATTAATAGTAAAATTAAAGAAACACATTGATAACAATACAATAATAGTAGGAGACTTCAGCACTCCATTTACAGCATTGGATAGATCATCTAAGCAGAAGATCAACAAGGGAACAAGGGCTTTGAATGACACACTGGACCTGATGGAATTCACAGGTATATACAGAACATTCTATCCTATAGCACCAGAATATAGATTCTTCTCGAGTGCACATGGGACATTCTCCAGAATACATCACACAATGGGTCACAAATCAGGCTTAACTGATACCAAAATATTGGGATTATTCCCTGCATACTGTCAGACCACAATGCTTTGAAACTTTAATTGAATCACAAGAGGAAATTTGTAAGGATCTTAAGCACTTGGAGGTTAAAGAGCATCTTCCCAAAGAATGAGTGGGTCAATCAGGAAATTAAAAAAGAATAACAAAAAATTCAAGGAAACACATGAAAATGAAAACACAACTGTTCAAAACCTTTGGGATACAGCAAAGGTGGTTTAAGAGGGAAATATGTAGCCATACAAGCCTTTCTCAAAAAATTAGAAAAATCTCAAATACACAACCTAACCTTACATCTAAAGGAACTGGAATAAGGACAGCAAATAAAGCCTAATCCAAGCAGAAGAGAAATAATAAAGATTAGAACAGAAATCTTTGAAATAGAAACCAAAAGAACAGTAGATCAGATCAATGAAACTAGAAGCTGGTTCTTTGAAATAATAATAAGATCAGTAAACCTCCAGCCAGACTTATCGAAAAGAAAAGAGAAAGGACACATATTAATAAAATCATGAATGATAGGGGAGACATCACTACCAATACCAAGGAAATAGAAATAATTTGAAGAACATATTATGAGCTACTATATGCCAACAAACTTAGGCAGTCTGGAAGAAATGGGTGCATTCCTGAAAATTTATAAAATGCCAAAACTGAAACAGGAAGAAACAGAAAACCTGAACAGACCCATAACCAGCAAGGAAATAGAAGGAGTAATAAAAAAATCTCTCAACAAACAATAGTCCAGGGCTAATGGCTTCCCAGGGAAATTCTATCAAACATTTAAAGATGAATTGATACCTATCCTTTTCGAAGCTGTTTTGAAAAACAGAAAAGAAGTAAAACTTCCAAACTCATTCTATGAGGCCAGCATTACCTTGATCCCCAAACCAGATAAGGATGCTACCAAAAAGGAGAATTACAGACCAATATCCCTGAACACAAATGCCAAAATTCTCACCAAGATACTAGCCAATAGGATCCAACAGTCTTCAAAGGCAAGGGAAACAAAAGCAAAAATGAATTATTAGGACTTCATCAAGACAAAAAGTTTCTGCACAGTGAAGGAAACAATCAATAAAACTAAAAGGCAACCTTCAGAATGGGAGAAGGTATTTGCAAATGACATATCAGATAAAGGGATAGTATCCAAGATCTATAAAGAACTTATAAAACTCAACAGCCCAAAAACAAATCATCTAGTTAAGAAATGAGCAGAAGACATGAACAAACATTTTTTTCAAAGAAGATATACAAATGACCAAAAGACACATCAAAAAATGCTCCCCATCCCTTGGCATCAGAGAAATACAAATCAAAACCACAATGAGATACCATCTCACACCAGTCAGAATGGCTAAAATTAACAAGACAGGAAACAGCAAATTTTGGTGAGGATGTGGAGAAAGGGGAAGCCTCTTACACTGTTGGTGAGAATGTAGGCTGGTATAGCCACTCTGGAAAACAGCATGGAGGTTCCTCAAAAAGTTGACCCTACCCTACGACCCAGCAATTGCACTACTAGGTATTTACCACAAAGATACAAATGCAGTGAACTGGAGGGCCACCTGCACCCCACTGTTCATAGCAGCAATGTCCACAATCACCAAACTATGGAAAGAGCCCAGATGTCCATTGATAGATGAGTGGATAAAGAAGATGTGGTATAGGGGTACCTGGGAGGCTCAGTTGGTTAAGCATCTGCCTTTGGCTCATGTCATGATATCAGGGTCCTGGGATCAAACCCACATTGGGCTCCCTGTTTGGTGGGTAGCCTGTTTTGCCATCTCCCTCTGCCACTCCCACTGCTTGTGCTCTCTTCCTCCCTCCCTCTGTCTCTCTTTCTCAAATAAATACATATTTTTTAAAAGTAGATGTGGTATATGGGGAACCTGGATGGCTCAGTGGGTTAAAGTCTCTGCCTTCAGCTCAGGTCATGATCCCAGGGTCCTGGGATCAAGACCCGCATTGGGCTCTCTACTCAGTGGGGAGCCTACTTCCTCCTCTCTCTCTGCCTGCCTCTCTGCCTACTTGTGATTTCTGTCTGTCAAATAAATAAATAAATTCTTTTTTAAAAAAGTAGATGTGGTATATATATACACAATGGAATATTATTCAGCCATCAGAAAGGATGAATACTTAGATTGACATGGAAGGAACTAGAGGGTATTATGCTGAGTGAAATAAGTCAATCAAAGAAGGACAATTGTCATCTGGTTTCACTCACATGTGCAATATAAGGAACAGCCCAGAGGATCATAGGGGAAGGGAGGGAAAACTGAATGGGAAGTCATCAGTGAGGACGAAAAAAACATAAGAGACTCTTAACTATAGGAAATAAACTGAGGATTGCTGGAGGGGAGATGGGTGAGGAATGGGGTAATTGGGTGATGGGCATTAAGGAGGACATGTGATGTGATGAGCACTGGATTTTATACACAACTGATAAATTATTGAACACTACATCTGAAACTAATGACTTACTATATGTTGGCTAATTGAATTTAACTAAAAAAATCCCACCATCTATGTAACCCATTCCCCACCCACCTCTCTCTATCAACCCTCAGTTTGTTCTCTATCATTAAGAGTCACTTATGGCTTTTTTCCCTTTCTTTCTTTTTTTTTTTTTTTCCCCTTTTCCTCTTCCCATATGTTCATTTATTTTCTTTCTTAAATTCCACATAATACTGTGATCACATTATTTGTCTTTCTCTGACTGACTTATTTCCATTAGCATAATACACCCTAGCTTCATCCACAACATTGCAACTGGAAAGATCTCATTCTTTTTGATGGCTGAGTAATATTCCCGTGTGTGTGTGTGTACCATATTTTCTTTATCCATTCATCAGTTGAGGGACATTTGGGTTCTCTCCATAGTCTGGCTATTGTTGATAATGCTGCTATAAACATCAGGGTACATGTACCCCTTTGAATCTGTATTTTTGTGTCCTTTGGGTAAATACCTAGTAGTGTAATTGCTGGACCATAGGGTAGTTCTATTTTTAATTTTTGAGGAACCTTTACACTGTTCTCCAGAGTGGCTGCACCAGTTTGCATTCCCACCAACAGTGCAAGAAGTTTCCCCTTTCTCCACAACCTCACCAATATCTACTCTCTTTTGTGTTGATAATTTTAGCCATTCTGACTGGTATGAGACAGTATGTCATCATGGTTTTGATTTGTATTTCCCTGATGATGAGTGATGTTGAGCATCTTTTCATGTATCTGTTGGCCATTTGTATGTCTTCTTTGGGGAAAAGTCTGTTCATGTTTTCTGCCCATTTCTTAA
The DNA here is from genome assembly GCF_002288905.1 of Enhydra lutris kenyoni. Taxonomy (NCBI): domain Eukaryota; kingdom Metazoa; phylum Chordata; class Mammalia; order Carnivora; family Mustelidae; genus Enhydra; species Enhydra lutris. The sequence goes on from NW_019154087.1 coordinate 75,939,988, forward strand.
CTGGATTATTTGTTTTTTGGGTGTTGAGTTTTACAAGTTCTTTATAGATCTTGGATACTATCCCTTTATCTGATATGTCATTTGCAAATACCTTCTCACATTCTGAAGGTTGCCTTTTAGTTTTATTGATTGTTTCCTTCACTGTGCAGAGGCTTTTTATCTTGATGAGGTACCAATAGCTCATTTTTACTTTTGTTTCCTTTGCCTCTGGTGATGTGTGTAATAAGAAGTTACTATGGTCAAGATCAAGGAGCTTTCGGCTTGTGTTCTCCTCTAGGATTTTGGTAATTTCCTGTCTCAGATTTAGGTCTTTCATTGACTTAAAATTTTTTTTTTGTCTATGGGGTAAGTGGTCTAGTTTCATTCTTCTGCATGTGGCTGCCTAGCTTTCCCAACACCATTTGTTGTTGAGACTGCCTTCCTTCCATTGGATATTCTTTCCTGCTTTGTTGAAGAAGAGTTGACCATGTAGTTTGGGTCCCTTTCTGGGTTTTCTATTCTGTTCCATTGATCTATGTGTCTGTCTTTGTGCCAGTACCGTGCTGTCTTGATGATTACAGCTTTGTAGTAGAGCTTGAGATCTGAAAACTGATGCCTCCGGTTTTTGTTTTTTGTTTTTTTTTAATTTTATTTTTTATAAACATATAATATATTTTTATCCCCAGGGGTACAGGTCTGTGAATCGCCAGGTTTACGCACTTCACAGCACTCACCAT